>NC_140607.1:17838741-18253741 GCF_057381915.1 Diplotaxodon limnothrissa
CAATTTTTGCTTTTATTCTGCCGGGTGATGAATGCAACAACAGTTGATGTCACTGTGCACTAAATAATGACTGGAAAGCTTCATTGATTCAACCATCTAATTCCAAGAAAACAGCTTCGTCCTGCATTAAATTGGAGAAAACTGACATCCCTCTATTAAAGCCCCATTTCTCTCTGTCAGTCGCCTCCATTTCTTTCTCCACTTTTTTTCTCCTCCATTTCCATTTCTTTCTCACTTTGTGCCTCCTGCTTCCACAAGGCTTATCCTCAAGGCCTATCCGTTTATGTAGAACCTCAACTATCTCTCTCTTGCCATTCTGTCCCTGACGCTAGCTGACACTAGGTATCAGTTCACACCCCGAACACACAAAGAGAGGTGCTAAACAAGGACTTCAGGACATGTCACAGCACACTTAAAGGGCTTCACAGTAATACAGAAGGAGTCCACATGTGACACAGTGAACAGAACACATTCACTCAAGAGAATGCCGCACAATGCACACAAGCTACATGTTTATTTTGTTTTAGCATAAAACAGTGGTATATTTAATTAATTAGTGTATGACCTAAAAATTGATCATACGTAAGAGAAACAAAATGAGTTTTAAACACAATTAGAAACATGTGGCTGAGTAAATCTGCATTATTAACGTTCCATTTTAGTGAATAACATTTAAATTCTGTATCTAGAGCTTAATGATCATAATTATAAGCCTCTTGTAACGGTGGACCCAAGAAATACCAGCCGGAGCGACTTTGACAATGCAGAAACCTTTTATTAAACTCGGGGTAACGTGGACACATATACTCCGCGCTCTCTTTCTCTGCTGTCACCTCCGTCTCCGTCTGTCACTGCCAACACATAAAGAGACACAATCACTGTCAGATCCCAGCACACCTGTTCACCCCGCCCCTGCGCCGCCCCGGGAGCTCACTGCGTCACGCCTCCTCTGCAGCTGGCCAAGGACCACACCCACGCCACACATCCCCACCGCCCGACTGAGGCCGGGGCCCATCCGGCCGAACCTACTCCCCCCCCCGCGAGCGAGAGAGGAAATCGGCCACGACCATCTGCGCGCCCGGCCTATGGATCACCTTGAACTTAAAGGGCTGCATGGCCAGATACCACCGAGTGATCCGGGCGTTGGCATCCTTCATGCGGTGGAGCCACTGCAGCGGGGCGTGGTCCGAGCAGAGGGTGAACGGGCGGCCCAGGAGGTAGTAGCGAAGGGAGTCGACCGCCCACCGGATCGCCAGGCACTCCTTCTCCACGGTGCTGTACCGTGACTCGCGGTCCGTGAGCTTCCGGCTGATGTAAGCGACCGGCCGGTCAACTCCCCCCACCTGCTGGGACAAAACGGCCCCCAGCCCTCTGCTCGAGGCGTCAGTCTGCAGACAGAAAGGGAGGGAGAAGTTAGGTGTGAACAGCAGCGGCTCTCCACAGAGAGCCCGTTTCACCTGCACAAACGCCGCCTGGCACCGCTCCGTCCACTGGACCAGATCTGGGGCACCCTTGCGGGTGAGATCAGTCAGGGGGCTGGTCAGGTCCGCGAACCCTGGGACGAACCGTCGGTAATAGCCGGCCAGCCCCAGAAACCGTCTCACCTCCTTTTTCGTCTTGGGACGCGGGCAGGATGCAATCGCCGCCGTCTTCTCCACTTGAGGTCGCACCTGCCCGCTCCCCAAGTGGTACCCCAAATACTGTACCTCCCTCCGTCCAACCGCACACTTCTTCGGGTTGGCCGTGAGCCCCGCCTGCCTCAGGGACTCCAGCACCGCGGCCACACACCGCACATGCCCCGCCCATGTGTCACTGTAAATGATGACGTCGTCTAGGTAGGCGGCAGCATAGGCAGCGTGGGGCCGCAGCACCCGGTCCATGAGGCGCTGAAAGGTGGCAGGGGCGCCGAACAAGCCGAACGGAAGCGTCACGAATTGGTACAACCCATACGGAGTGGAGAAGGCCGTCTTTTCCCGGGACTCTGTAGACAAGGGAATCTGCCAGTAGCCCTTGGTTAAATCCAGAGTCGTAAAAAAGCGAGCGGTGCCCAACCGGTCCAGGAGCTCGTCGACCCGGGGCATGGGATAAGCATCAAAACGTGACACCTCATTCACTCTGCGATAATCGACACAGAACCGTATAGACCCATCCTTCTTTACTACAAGGACGATGGGGCTACACCAAGCACTGTGTGACTCTTCTATTATTCCCAGCCTCAGCATTTCCTTCAATTCCCGGAGAACAATTTGCCTTCTATGTTCCGGCAGCCTGTAGGGCCGTGAACGCACCGTCACGCCAGGCCGCGTCTCAAAATGGTGCTCTATGAGAGAAGTACGGCCGGGCAAGGGGGAGAACACGTCGGCAAAGCGCTGTTGCAATGCAGCAACATCCGCCCTCTGGGCCTGTGTGAGATGGTCACTGCAATGGAGGGAGGCGGGGATGCTAGACTTTGGCGCCTCCGGCCCCAACTCATCTCTCCCTCTTACCAAGCTCACTAGAGAAGCGGTCTCCGCCTCCCTCCAGGCTTTGAGGAGGTTGAGGTGGTAAATCTGCGTGGCCCCGCCCCTGTCCGACCGTACCACTTCATAATCAACGTCCCCCACTCGCTGTGTGACCACGAAGGGTCCTTGCCACTTGGCGAGTAATTTAGAGCTGGAAGAAGGAAGTAACACAAGCACCTTATCTCCCGGTGAAAATTGCCTGAGTCTAGCCCCTCTGTCATACAGGCGTCGCTGCCGCTGCTGGGCCTGGAGCAAATTCTCCCGTGAGAGCCTCCCCAGTGTGTGCAGCTTTGCTCGCAGGTCCAGCACGTACTGAATTTCACTTTTCGCAGGGCTCGGACCTTCCTCCCAGTTTTCCTTAATCAGGTCGAGCACCCCCCGCGGCTTCCTGCCGTATAACAGCTCGAAGGGAGAAAATCCCGTGGAGGCCTGGGGCACCTCCCGCACTGCAAACAACAGAGGGTCTAACCAGCGATCCCAATTGCGTTCATCCTCGCGAATGAACTTACGAATCATGGATTTTAAAGTCTTATTCAGCCTCTCCACCAACCCATCAGTCTGAGGGTGGTAGACGCTGGTCCGAATAGATTTAATACCCAGTAATTCGTACAGTTCCCGCAATGTGCGCGACATGAACGACGTGCCCTGGTCAGTCAGTATTTCTTTCGGAATACCGACTCGGGAGATGACCTGAAACAGTGCCTGCGCCACGCTCTTCGCTGAAATGGTGCGTAGCGGCACTGCTTCCGGGTACCGCGTTGCGTAGTCCACCAGGACCAGCACAAAGCGATAGCCGCGTGCACTCCGGTGCAATGGCCCGATGAGATCCATGCCAATACGCTCAAACGGGATCTCCATCAGCGGTAATGGGCGCAACGGCGCCTTTGGCACGGCCGGCTGGTTAACCAGCTGGCATTCGGGGCACGACGCACACCAGCGGCGCACGTCGGCCCAAATGCCCGGCCAATAGAATCGGGCCATTATGCGCTCCAGAGTTTTCTCGCCACCCAAGTGCCCTGCCATGGGGTTCGAATGAGCCGCCTGGAAAATCATTTCCCGGCGGCTTTGCGGCACCAATAACTGTGTGCGGATTTCATTAGTGTGAGTGTCACGGCTCACTCTATAAAGCCGATCGTTCCGCAATTGGAAATGAGGGTACGTTCGCGCAGCGTCGGGGCGCACCGAGCGACCATCAATATCCATCACTTGGTCATAGGCTGAGCGTAGGGTGTCGTCCCGAGACTGCTCTAGTGGAAAATCTTCCGTGGGGTACACAACGGGAGGCGGCGGGGCTTCCGTGGAAGTCCCCGCCTCCTCCTCCCCCCCAGAGTCAGCGTCGGTCGACCCCGCGTCACCGCCGAGCGCCGCGCAAACGTCACACGAATTTACAGACCGCGATCGCATCCCCGCGTACTGCCCCAGTAAGCTGTGGAACCCCGGCCAATTCGTACCCAAAATAAGGGGATGCGACAGGCGCGGGCTAACCGCCGCCTTCACTCTATGCGTTTTGCCCCCGAATTTCAGCAACAGTGACACTACTGGGTACTTGTGAATATCCCCGTGCACACACTTAACCTCCACCCAGTCAGCCTCCAACAATGCCCCGGGGCGAACCAAACTTTGGTGGACCAGAGTCTGCGTGCAGCCCGTGTCCACCAAAGCATGGCGAATACCCCCTTGACACCTTACCGGCACGCGGTACGTCACTCCTGGACCGGGGGCGGGCGCTGGAGCGCCGGCAACGCGGAACACCTGCCCCACCTCCATGAGCGGACAGTCTCGGCGCAGGTGCCCCGGCCGCCCACACTTCCAGCAGTCCGGCCCCGGCGTCTGTGCGGCTCCCCGTGGCTCCGGGGCAACCTCGGCGGCCGCCGGGGTTCCGGCGGGAAGCAGCGGCCGGAACGGGTTCCTGGGGCTCCACCCTGCTGCCTGCTCCGTTCCCGCAGGGCCGCCGCCTCTCCTCTGCGACGCCGCCGCCGGTGGCCTGGGCGGCGGAACACGGGCGCCCCGCCGCGGCTCCTCACGGCCCGGTACCGGGTCGGCCGCCAGATGGTCCTCTGCCAGCGTCACCGCCGCCGTCAAATCCGCCGGGCGGTGGCAGCGAACCCAACGAGCCGTCGCCTCGGGCAGGCCTCCCACGAACTGCTCGAGGACGACCATGTTCAGCATCCGCGTCTCCCCAGCCGAGGGGCCCGGTCGCAGCCACCTCGCTGCCGCATCCTCCAGCTGCCGAGCCCAGGCAAACGGCCGCTCCCCCCCCCGACATCCTGCTGGCCCGGAACTGACGGCGGTAATCCTCCGGGGAGAGCCCCAAACGATCCAGCACCGCCCGGCACACGTCCTCGAACACCCCCCGCGAGCCGGGGGGCAGGCTCAGCGCCGCCGTCTGGGCCTCACCCGACAGAAGCGGCAGCAGCCGGGCGGCCCACTCCTCCTCCGGCCACCGACAGGCCACCGCCGTGGCCTGGAAAGCCTCGATGAAAACCAGCGGGTCCTCCCCATCCCGCATCCGGTGCAACGTCACCGACAGCGGAGGGGCGGGAGCCGGCGCGGCCGCATTCCCCAGCAGCTGCCCCAGAGCCGCGGTCTGCTGCTCCGATTGCAGGCGAAGCAACGCCAACTGTTGGTCCTGCGTGGCCGCCTGACGAGCCGCCATCGCCGCCATGTCCACCATCATCTGGCCCAAGACCTGCAGCGGCTGGGCGGGCGGTGGGGCGGGCGGCGGCGCCGCCGGGGGAGCAGGGGGAGCCGGCAGGGGACCGGACATCACGCGTGGGTTTCGGCACCAGTGTAACGGTGGACCCAAGAAATACCAGCCGGAGCGACTTTGACAATGCAGAAACCTTTTATTAAACTCGGGGTAACGTGGACACATATACTCCGCGCTCTCTTTCTCTGCTGTCACCTCCGTCTCCGTCTGTCACTGCCAACACATAAAGAGACACAATCACTGTCAGATCCCAGCACACCTGTTCACCCCGCCCCTGCGCCGCCCCGGGAGCTCACTGCGTCACGCCTCCTCTGCAGCTGGCCAAGGACCACACCCACGCCACACCTCTGTTGCTACTTGTGGGTTTCTTTCCACGAGACCACGTGTTTGCAGTTATGCAAGATATAGTGTGCTTCTGAGATCTAATGAAATTAGGCGATGTGCAGTGCCTAATCAGTCTTGATTACCTGTTGAATGTTACAAACAAGCATCCCCTGGCTCTTGAAGATATGAGGGTTGAGGTGTACTAATTACAAGTGAAGCAGAAATGACACACAAGCAGCGGAAGGATATAAAATTGTTAAGAAATATGATACAAAATGTCCCATCGCCTAAACAGACAACCCACTTCTATTTCTTTTGTACATTTCTAAGATTAAGATTCTTTAGTTTCACACCTGATGAGTAAAGCGGTGGGTTTCCTTGAATGTCCAACCCACAAGAAAAGCAATCAATTCTGATTTTTACCATTTTAAAAAAATGTACCTACCCTGAGAGCTGAACACACCCCAAGATACTGTAGAGGATGTTTCCACTGAAGAACCCGAAAAGTTGATGTTCAGGTTGCAATCCAAACGCTTTCGGGTACATTTCTAATCACATGAAAAGATTTCCCCATCTCTACAAAAGCCTAAAGCTTAAAAGCTTTCTAGACATGAACCACTTTTTCCCTAAAGTTAGTGCAATCACCCAATGTATGCATATTTTTTTCCCTCCTCTCACTTCCTGTTTTGTGACTGAAAATAATGTGGAGCCCACACCACTTTAAACCAGTATTTACAGTTACGATCTGCCTGTTGTTTTCCAATGAGCCAAGCAGTGCTTTGCCTTTTAAGAAAAAAAAAATTCATTTAGCTGTAAGGCAGTGTGTGATAAGACAGAACGAAGACTTCCCTCATAACGAGGCGCATGCCAAGTCTGACATAATCCAATCTGGTCCATTTTCATCTGCTTTTGTCTTGTGTTTTTTGCTTCTCTTTTGGACTTTCCTTTGGTTCCAACGATGGCTCAAAAACCTGAAATGACACAATTCGGTCGCACTTGTATGGTGGTAAGGCTGCAATCCAAACGGCTTTTCTGCAGAAAAATCCTTGAAGACCCACACACATTTAAATCTGGCCCTGGGGGCAACAGGCTCTAAACCACTGAGATAAAAAAAAAACATCCAGGCCAGAAAGCAAAAATATACATTTTAAGGAAGGGCTTACCATAGCAACAAAAAGGCATGTCAAACTTGTGGAAAGGAGGCATTCTGACTGAGGAGTAAACACAGACCAGTGTGCCTGTAGGAAAGCCTAGGCAAAGCTCTTCGCATATCAAAAGGCCCAGCCTCACACATGTATGCAGCAGAAAGAAAGACAATGGCGGTAATAACACAGGATGCGTTAGGGTCCGGAAAAGACGGTTAAACGGTCATTTGTGTGAAGAGGCATAACGGGGCCTAATAGAGACGGTGCAGTAGGCAGGGTCTTGTAGAAAGAGACAAACAGTGTGTACTTAAAAACAGTATTTCGCCTCTACAAGAAGCATTCCCTCTGTTCAATTAATCTGCAACAAGTCGAAAACATCTACTTATGTGCCAGTTATCACACTAACTTGGACTTTGACATTATTTTCAAAACCTTAACTAATAGATTGAATAGGTTAATTTCCGATTGATTAATACTCATCGACCAGACAATTTATTAGGCACAACCTGCAAGTAATTCTTAATGGCACATATTCAACAAGTTGCTGAACACCTTCCTCAGAGATTTTGGTCCACATTGACATAACAGCATGCTGCTACTCCACCACATCCTAAAGATGCTGTATTGGATTGAGATCTGGAGACTGTGGAGGCCATTTAAGTACAGTGCAAATTCTTACCCTACCACCCAAATTTTACAGCAAAAATCGAGACTCATCAGACCAGGCAACATTTTCCAATCTTGTATTGTCCATTTTTGGTGAGCCTGTGCAAACTGTAGCCTCAGTTTTCTGCTCTCAGCTGACAGAGGTGGGACCTGGTGAAGTCTTCTGCTGCTGTAGCCCATTTGCTTCAAGCCTCGACGTGTTATGCGTTCAGAGATGTAATTTGAGTTACTCTTGCCTTCCTATCAGCTTGGACATTCTCCTCTAACCTCTGGCACTGACACGGTTGATATTTTCTCACTGGATATTTTCTCTTTTTCAGACCACTCTCTGTAAAGCTTAGACATGGTTGTGTAGGAAAACCACCGTAAATCAGAAGCTTTAGAAATGGTCAGACCAGCCCATCTGGGACTATGCCATATTAAAAGTCACTTGAATTACCTTCTGTTCATCCTCTTGAGTCTTTCATTAATAGGCCAAAAATCCTATATCTCAAATCACAAGAAAACAAAATTGTCACAAATATTATATTGATAAGGTCATCCACTCTCTGCCAGGATTTTTGTCCTGGCGATAGAGCCACTGGCAGGAGTAGTGCAGTGAGACAAAACCCAGACACAGACACAGAAGGTGTCCAATTGGGTCAGTTACCTCAAAAATAAATCTTTTGCTGAAAATCTAATTCCATTTTTTACACAGCCAACCCAATTTTTATTCAGGTTACTAACTGTTTGAACAACTTTAAGGTATGAGGTAAAAAAAAAAAAAAACTATGAAAAGAGGGAAACAGGGTTTATAGATGTGGTTGACCAGCTGGATAAAAATCCAAATATTAAAAGCGCAAATCTGCATTCATTCGTATTTGACTGAGGCAGGTGTATACAGATGTTCTTTTGTAGCTATTTTAATAATTTCCTGTCCTTTCTCCAATAATGTCTTTAAGTCCTAATTAAAACATAAGTGAATTAATCTGCAATTTTCTGCAATTCACTTTAATGCACTGGAATACAAAAAGCCTAAATTCAAAATAAACTATAAATTCCTAAATGAATAAAAGCTAAAAACTTCAAATGAGTTAGAATTTTGAACTGCTTCCCTGGTTTCAAACTCATTCATTTTTGTAAATGACATTAGTTGGTTGAAACACGGTCTGTTGCTAACATATGGTTTATAGGCATTACAACATTTTGTTCTCCAGCATTAAATACACAGTACATTATTTAAGAAGACTATAGCCTTTGTTTAGGAGACTTAAAGTCCTGATGGAAGACTAGGCAGTTTCATGCCACTGATGTCTTGCGATTATGTTGCAATGGTGTTTAAAAAGTTGGCATTTTACTTCAATTCAATTTAATTTAATTTAATTTAATTTAAATTACACCAAATCAAAACAACAGTCACTTAAATGCACTTTATGTTGTAAGGCAAAGACCCCACAATAAATAGAGAGAGACAGCAAACCCCAATGATCAGAATATTCAGTATGAGCAAGTACTTGGCGACAACGGGAAGGAAAAACATGGTTTTAACAGGAAGAAAACTCCACCAAAACCATACTCAGGGAGAGGGAGCCAACTGACAGGTTCCATCTTGGGACCCCTCTGTTTAACATCTACATGCTCCCACTGGCACAGATTATAAAGAACAACAAAATAAACTACCACAGCTATGCAGATGACACACAAATATATATATCACAATGTCACCAGGAGACCAAGGCACTGTACAGGCTCTTGGTAAATGCATTGAGGAAATCAATGACTGGTTGTGCCACAATTTTCTCCAGCTAAACAAAAACAAAACTGAGGTAATAGTCTTTGGCGCCAAAGAAAAACGATTACAGGTCACCAGAGAACTTCAATCTATACACCTAAAAACCACAAACCAGGCGAGAAATTTGGGTGTAGTGATGGATGCAGACCTAAACTTAGAAAAACACATTAAGACAATAACAAAATCAGCTTACTATCACCTCAAGAATATATCAAGGATAAAAGATCTGATGTCTCAACAGGACCTGGAAAAACTAGTCCACGCATTCATCTTTAGTAGGCTTGACTACTGTAACAGCATCTTTACAGGTCTACCTAAAAAAATCAGTCAGACAACTACAGCTCATTCAGAACTCTGCTGCTCGAGTCCTCACTAAGACCAAAAAAGTGGACCACATCAGTCCAGCTCTGAGGTCTTTACACTGGCTTCCTGTCCGTCAGAGGATAGACTTTAAAGTTCTGATGCTGGTCTATTAAGCTCTGAATGGTTTAGGACCAAAATACATCAGTGACCTCCTGACCCAGTATGAACCTTCCAGATCCCTCAGGTCATCTGGATCCGGTCTTTTATCAGTTCCCAGAGTCAGAACCAGACACGGAGAAGCTGCATTCAGCTTTTATGCTCCTTATATCTGGAACAAACTCCCAGAAAGCCTCAGATCAGCTGAAACACTCAGTTTATTTAAATCCAGGTTGAAGACTCACCTGTTCTCAGCTGCATTTGAATAAAGCACCAAATCCACACTTTTAAGCTTAAATTTCAAAACTAACATTTTAACTACTGATTTTATCTACTGTTCTGATTTTATCTGTTTTGATTTTATATACTGTTTTGTTTGTTTGTTTGTTAATTAGTTAGTTAGTTTGTTTGCTTGTTTTAATCAATTGTAAATCATGCTTTTTATTTGTTTTTGTTTCTAATGTCTCTGTAAAGCACTTTGAATCACCTTGTTGTTGAATTGTGCTATACAAATAAACTTGCCTTGCCTTGCCTTGACATGAGAGAACAGAGGACACACTGTGGGGGGGAAAGAAACGTTTTGACAGCTGCATTAAGAAACTTGCAAAAAAGTAAAATTAGCCTTAAATTGAATTGAAATAATCAAAAAGCCTATGGCATAAATTCCAGCAGCTTTTTTTCAAGAAAAAGTTAAACCACAAGTTAAATTTCTTGTTTGATAAGATAAAATAGACTTCATTCATCACAAAGTCTGCAAATTCCTCCGTTACAGAAGTTAAAAAAAATATTAAAAAGTTAAAATATGCACAGGACCCAAGACATGGATGAAAAGAGGAGCTTTAATTTATTTCTGGAATTTATATACAAATGAATTCACAATTTGTCACCTTTCACCACTACAGGTTTTCTTCATAAGTTTCATCAGCTGCAATATACTCAAGATACTAAATATTATGCGCCACATCGACTAAAATATGGTTAAATTTATGGTTGAATTTGAATTCATGGAAACATTTATCAACAGTAGATTCAATATAAACTTTGAACTAGTTCCAAAGCAGCCCAAATATACTACATGAACTGAGTGAGTTATCTCACGGAAAGGTAGGTCATTTTTTTGTGTTAGTATTATTACAACTGTTATTATAATGTCATTTATCTTTTGTATTCATGCATATTTTTTATACTTTTTTTGCGCAACTTCAGGTTATAGATGGAACTGGCAAGAGGAACTCCCCAACATAAATCATTAAAAGAGTAACTACAGACAGGGAAGATGGAACAAAACCACAAAAGTACTGGGTATTTTATGAAACTGTTAAAGAAATACTATCCGGTAAATCTCATACTATTTTGCCTCAAATCAAAGAGAGGGACGAGGAATCCGGCACCCTGCCGCTCTGGGGCATACGGTGGCACCTTCATAGCGAGCCGTCGATATGCAACGAGGATATCTTCAATCTTCAATTACATGTGACGACAGCAAAAGCAAATTCAACAGGGAGGTGAAAGAAGGGGAAAAAAGACAGAATGGGATTCACACAAATAAAATCCGTGCCACATTCTCCTTTTCTATTCGCACTCATGCCGTGAATGCTTATATTTCAAGTGTAAACACAATTAGTGCTGTGTAGGAATGATGAAAAGCCGTTACTCTTATTATAGGAGAAAATAACAAGCACTCATGAAGGGATTGATTGTTTTCAAATCGTAGATCTTTGTAAGAGGAGTGTAAAGTAGAGCTAAGTCTCCATTATAGGACGCTGCTGCTACATTGCTTTTGATTTTCTGTCAACATCCCTCTTACCAACTAGGCACTGTATTTACTAAATGCATCGGGGCCAAGAAATGGATTGAAAATATTGTTCGTCTTCTGCAATCCAAATTGTGTCAACCAGTTGGAGGTATTGCAGGTCTTTTATTCCGTGTGTCTCACTCTGCCAATGTTTATAGATACTGTAGGACTCTTCTGAATAGCTGACAGCACAATATGGGTGTAGTTGTTGTAAGAAAACCAAACATAAATTAACCGTGAACCATGCGAGCAGGCAACTTACTCCTGCAAAGCTCTTTTTTCCAATGCAGGGATTATACACAGAAAAGGAGACCTGAACCAAGTGAAAATGGTTCCCCCAAACATGTCCCCATACAAATCAACGCCTGTTTAATAAACCGGCGTGCTTTACAGGTTTTACACCCAAACACTGTTTTATGATGGTAATGATTATTGAAATGTTTTCAACAAATTAAGCACATTAAATACAACTTTGAAAAGGCATAGAGTATGATAATGTTCACATTCGTTTAACACGGCGTTATATTTTAATACCTTGTTTCGTGTTTTCTTGAAGTCACACACTTCATTTAGAGGATTGTAATTCAAGCACAAGCAAGACCAGCATCCAATCCTGTGCTATGTCAATGAATTAGACAGTTACCGCTTAACATTTCATATCCTCAAACATCACCACACGAGTCAAAAACCTAACGATTTGCTCCCAGTAATTAAGTGCATACACTTACCTGCATGCCACACAAACACAAAGCTCGTGCCCTTCTCTGGTTGCCACACTGTCCTACAACAGTGCCTATTATAAGTCAGCTGCTGCCCCCCTCACCCTTCCCCTCTCCCTCAGAGTCATGGCCCTTCTGTCCCCTCTAAGTACCCCAATAAATTCAAATGTAATGCTCCTAAATGAGATCACTTACATGTGCCATTTCTCTTCAACTATATTTATCATCTAACACTTTGGCCTTCATTAACAAATAGCACTCAAGGAGGTGGCAGTGGTGGGTGATTCCTCATCTCTGCTGTGGGGGAAAGCGAGGGAGGGAGAAGGCTGTCACCAAAGGACACCAAGCAAAATGGGGGTGGAGTGGGGGGGGGGGGGGGGGGGGGGGGGGTCACACTTCACATTATGACGTAAGCCCAAGTACAAAGTGTTTCACGAGGTCACCTAAATTACTGGCAAGCCAAATTGGAATACTTTGAGTTACATTAACAAAGGCAAGGACGTACCATAACATATTTGTGTGGCATTTAATATTTTGACATTCAAATCCTTTTGCTTGCACGATTTAAAAATATGAAGCACAAAAACCGTTGCAGCCACCCGGGATGCCAAGGATACAAGGATGACTCATCTCTGTTCACCAAAACATGTCACAATCATAATTTTAACCTGAAGCAGTATTGTATTACATGCTCTCTCTCTCTCTCTCTCTCTCTCTCTCACACACACACACACACACACACACACACACACACACACACACACAGAAAGAGAGAGAGAGCAAATCCCTCCTTCAACTATCAAACAAAACAATACCAAAGTACAGAGGCCACCCACTGCCCAATGAGCATCAGCTAAATAGTTTGGCCATTTACATCGATGCATTTAATTGACTGTCGTCTCCAGCATTGTGCAAGGCAGTGGGGTGCATCTATGGCATTACTCCTGCAATATTACACACAGTGCATTACTTAAGGTTACGCCTACCTATTGTTTAATTTATATCCCAACTATCCTTCCTGTACTGACACTGTCTCCACATCTGCACTGGAAGAGAAAACATTCAGTTTAGCTATTAATTATCACAACAGTGGAAAGATGCACAAAGCAAGGGTAACCCCCTTTTTATTTCCTTTAATAAACATTTTAAAACAGCTTCATTATAATAATGTATTTTGATTAACGATGTTTACCACAGTGCTGGTAGTGAAAATTGCTTTCCCATAAATTAAACCAATAAAAGTTAGTTGATGAATTATTGCCTAAATGTAAAGTGTTACAGTCTAATTCATTCACAGCAGCACTACTCTGTAAAGTATCTACAAAATATACATATTCAAGAAATAATCAACATAATTAATTCATTTCAGGTTCCAACAACTATCTTGATAATATTTTTTTGGTTTTCTTTCATTTTCAAAATATCAATTATGAATAGGAATAACAAAGAAATACTAATGTTAAGAGTTTTTGTAATGCTGCAATATCATATTATCCAGTTACTTTAGAATATGTTAAAGGAACTTAGAATTACATAGTTAAGGTCTCAGAGAATCGGCATACTAATAATTATTCAAGTGAACCACTTGAAGTATACTTAGAGTAAATTAAATGAGCAGATTCAGTTAATCTGCATTATGCTGATACAAAATTAATTTTACATGCATGTGTCTAATATATATACATATAAACCATGCATGCAATTATAATTCAATTCACAAACTTCTTTTTTGGTTTTGTTATGTTTTGCTGATTAAGAAACACTGTTTTGATCTAATACCCTCTATACCACATAAGAGTATATTTAAATCAAGATGAAATATAAATGTTACAACTTGCTGTGAAAAGAAACTATTTTTTTAAAAAAAAGTCATTTATGCAGCATCTTCATGGACGTCACAGTAAAGACGCTGAGGGCAAAACAACACAAAGGCGTGTTGAGAGGTTAGAAAAGTGAAAATTGGTTTATGTCAGAGTGCCAATTAAGAAGTCATACTCACAAAGCTCAGACGGCTTAGACTTAAATGGAAAGAAGAAAAAGAATCCACAGGCATAAAACATGTCAGGTAAAATCAAAGAGAAAATATAATTTCCCATGAAGAAATCAATTTGTATTCCTGTAGCTGATGTTTTGGCTTTTTTTTTTTTTTAAACCGGGCGACATTATAGAAGGAAATGCATTTTTATCACAGCCACTTTCAGTTCTTTTCTGATAACTACCATGCTGATTTCAAACAGTGCTTTGTGAGCCTCTTGTATTTAACAGAGCAAAAGGCTGTGTACCCTCAAGGTAAATTTACTATCTCTCTCAAAAAAAGCAAAAGCAAAAAAAAAAAAAAAAAAAAGGGAGGAAAAGCTTTGTGGGGCAAGTCAAACATTTTAACATCTCTGTGTTTCATCTAAATCACTGACAACAAAATAGCCTCTAGCGTGAGTGTCTCTCTTTCCCTCAAAGTTAACTATGACATCTGGCATGGGCTCTGAACACCATGACAACAGACACCAAGACTATAGACACCACGTCAGCATACAACTGTAGTGCAAGAAAAGAGGCAGTGAAGAAGGGAAGGATAGAAACACAGCTTGCTAATGGGGAGAATGCAATGTAAAGAGATCACTAACTGCCATTATTTACACAACTCCCCATAACAAGTGGATTATGCAGATCCTAGCTATTGTCAAGACAAATGTCATCTTAAGGCTTCCGCTTTTTTTCCACAGTTTCTAAACCTACGAGGAGCATATGGCAGTGACATGAAATGTACAGTAAAATAGAAAATGCACGCTAGGCTAATAACCAATGAAGCCCACTTGATTAACAGTGAATATCAGTATGAATAATTCATTTAAGCGTAAAGTATCAAGAGAAGACGGTACATCAGCCCCTCTGTGTGCCCTGGGGCTATTGTCATGGTGGGCATGATGGGAGGGGACTGTAACGCAAATGTTTTCATCTAAATATCCTAATTCTGTAATTTAATGAAACTCTAATCATGATGAGAGGTTTGAAACACTGTGCTGAGGAAAACTACAGGCGAGGGATGACAGAGTGACAAAAAGAGAGAGAAAAAGCAGGGAGGGGGGAGGGGTGGGGGAAAGTCTTGTTTTTGGTAAAGTGGGGAACACTGTGGCAGGTAATACTCTGGATACTGCCACTCACTTTCGCAATCAGGCAGAAATTATAATTTTAATAGACATTCAATTAGATTCATTATTTCACATTTCTTCCTTGTGTCGGTCAAGACCCCTCTCCATTCAGATTTATCTCCGAAACACATTTTTGTTCATGGGGAAATGATGGATTGACAATGCAAAGGGAAGAGTGAAGTCAATTTTGCCTGATGTCACTGACAGCTTAGCATGTAATTACTGTCACATATGCACAATAGCAGTACCTAGAGAAGAGCAAGGACAATCAATTTAGCTTTCAAGCCTGCAACTTCAGTATTACTACATAACTTTATTTGAAATAGCACGAGTGGAGATGGTTTAAATGTTAATATATATAAATGTATGAGGTGTTGTAGACCATGTCCCCCCCCCAAAAAAAAAAATAAATAAAAAATAAATCTACCTCTATGGCCTCGAATGGATTGTCCAGCAGCACCCTCTTGTGGAGCGTAACTAAAATGCAATCAATATTCAGTATTGCAGCCTCTCTCTCGCTTCTCTTCTCCTCTCTGCATCCTGCTGCAGTACTCCTCCTCCGGCTGCATCTTCCCTCCAGCCTCTTCCTGTCGGAGATGCTCGGCTACTTCCCCTTTTCTTTCACACTGCATCTCCGCCTGAATTTCTCGCTCGGGCTTGGACGCGATCTCAGTGACCTCTTAGTCAAATATTTAGATGGTCGATTTCAACCCCTTTAAGGAACTGCCTCACAACCTCTCGCCATAAAGAAATCGATGGGACGAGTTCAAATGCCAGAGAAAATGTTCAAACATAAACAGGTTCATTGGGAGGCTATGGAGGGGTGGGGGGTATTGGCAGAGGTAGAAGTGCTAGTTGGGGGGGGGGGGGGGTTGGCGGCAGCAAAGGGGGAGTCTGATGCTAATGTATGCACAGCCATAGAGTAGCTATGCATATGCATATGGGTAGAAAGGGATTACACACTGGGATGAGCTGAGAAACTGAGAAGGTTTAAAAAGAGGGTGAACACTCGGGACACAATGAGGCAAGGCGGGACAGTTATGTTTACCATGAGAGGAGAGGAGAGGAAAGGAGAGGATTTGGTACATCATGGTAAAAATGGTCTTCGTCTTGTGCTAAACAGAGTGACCTCTAGTCAGGGCCTTGGGGGAAGAGGGTATGGAGGGGGTAGAGTAGTTAGAGCAGCCTACTCTCAGTGTTCCCTTCAGGGAGCAACACTGCACCAAAAAGCATTGGACAAACCAGGGCATTAATATCCTCACACTAACCCCCTGACAATACCGCATTATGTATGTACGCCTCTGTGCATTACACACCTTGAACTAGAAACAATCGCGCCCTTTTCTTTCTTTCCCTTCAGCACTTGAACCACAGCCAAGAAATTCAATGAGCGCATTTTATTATATATTTTTTATTTCATGGGCAAAAAAGAGAAGCGGAAGTGCATACGCTCACAAATACACACATACACACACATACACACTGCTGAAAACCTTCACTGTGTTCTTTACATAATCAGTTACCTTGTGACACCTACCTTTGCTGCAAATGACTGTTTGCCTTTTATTCAGCTCAGTGTTTTCTCTCTATCTCTCCCTTCCAGCCATGTGTATCATCTCTAATTACAATTCACACCGATTCCAGCCCGCCATGCTAAAACGCAGCCTACAGAATAAAATAAAAAAGCGGCTTGTAAGGTGCAAAGGGGCACATGAAAAACCAAAACCGAGTCTGAAGGGAGAAGGTAAAAAGAAAAAAGAAAAAAAAATCAAAACACAAGTTCTGGGTGTGGGGTAACAGCATCAGCACAGTATTATGATGTTTCTAAATGGGGAGCGTGTCTCTTGACACGGGTCCCTGTCCAGATATCGATTGCTCCTGTGGCTGCAACACTAACAGCAGTGGAGAGCCATTGAACTTAAAAGCAAATAGTCCTTCTCCCCCGCTCAGCGTTCATTCGCAAGCGATCGATACAGGTTGGCCCAGCACGGCTAACACCTCTATCTCGTATAATGGCCTTCCTCCTATAGTTACTGACCAGGAAGCGATGCAGACAGGCAGGAACGGGGTGGGTAAAGTGGAGAAAAGTGAACGTAAAGGCATACGCATGAACTAATTTAAAATTCAAAACAGCTACATAGATATCCAGTTATGTCAGCTAAACTAAAATTGTGGACACAAGAAATTAACTCAAGTCTCAAAGTTCCTACTTAAAAAAGCTTTAAAATTTTTAAATTAAAGGATAGGAAATCTATTTATAAACATCTAAATGTTTAAATACCTCCAACTGTTGTAACGCAAAGATTAGTAGTAGGACTAAGACATTATTATATTTGATAAGCAGCTCGCAGAGCAGTAAAACCACTGGTGCTTGGACTCTCCCTGCCTAGTTTCCTTTAACGGTCTTCCATTTATTTGCCTGCTTAATAGGTAGAGGTGGGCTGGGCGTCTGTTTGATCGCCATTAGCCCTGTATTAGCCACCATGACCCTAATGTTCCCCACTCCATTACTCTGCGGCAGGAGATGGAGGTGGAGATGATGACCCTGGGAAGAGAGTAAGGCCGAGAGGTTCAGCATGGCTGGGCAGAGATCAAGTGTGAACGAGGAGAAACGCCCATCACCCATTCTTGATCACCCTGGAACCTCTTGGGACCTCAAAGGGGATACACCCTGTATTCACCTCGGCCTTGTCCGAAACACAGCAACACATGATATGAAGTACCGTCATCATGTATGACATGTTATCACAATAAAGGTATTATCTTCACATATGTCCAATTTTAAAATGTTCTAATTTCAGCAAGAAATACCTGCTGCTCAAACAACCAGCAAATCATGTTTTATAAATGAATGAATAAATGTTAGTTTTTGGATGTGTTGGTTTGGGGTTTTTTTGGAAATACCATTTTATGAGCCAGACAATACCAAAGCAAATCCAATCTATTCTCTTTTTCTGGTTGCCATCCCAATACTGTATAGAGATTTTGAAATTAAGTGCTTTTGGACCAGGCAGAGACTGTGCAAAGGTTTCTCCATCCTACTCTATTCTTTTTAAGGGTATTACTGTAAAACAGGCAACTGGATAACGGCAAGGTTCAAAGCAATATGCAAAAAGAATGCAGTTTTTCCAGCTGAAATCATCTGATCCCTTCCATGCCTGAATCAGCTTCAGCTGTAAGCCATCGCTGAGTAGGGACACAAAGGGAAAAAGGAAATGAAAGAAACAGAGGAAAAGAGAGACTGTATGAAAGAAGACAAACGGGGGGGGGGGGGGGGGGGGGGGATTTGAGGGACTGCGGCACTGTACAAAGCACTTAAAGATGGCAGACGTCAGAAGTCGGAGGCAGTTCTTGGCACCAGGAGTCAGGAGTGTTACAAATCATGTGGTCAAGGCAAAGGACGCTACATGGAATGTATCAGAAGCCTTAAATATGGCGGCTCTGCAACTCAAAATCTCTTGGCTTGTGGATTTCTGCAGTAGCAAGCTACTGTGTAGTAAAGTGCTGACTGCTGACTGAAGGAATTTCACTTCTGGGGATCAGAAGGAGATCCACTGTGACAAAAAGTCCAGGCTCAAGAAGGCTGTGACCAAGAGCAAATTACAGCAGCCTTACAGAAAACATGCTTGTTAGCAAGTGTACGCACTTTTCTAGGTATGCAAAAAGAAAATGACTTCTGAACTTTGGAAACTTTACACTGAACTGTCACATTTATATTTCTATATTTACAGCTACATTCACAGTTACCAAAAAATGTACACACAAGCAAAAAATGTGATGAATAAAAACCCTGACTGAGTGATGTGTCACCCACAAAAAGGAAGGCAATTCCTGAATTTCCAAAGTAAAGCTCCCAAGGTTAAGCCTTCCCAATTCATAACAACATCCTAACTGTTTTAGCCCATTTTAATGGGCGGACGTGTGCTGGTCCTCTATCAGAATTCCATTAACCCAGTATTAGCCACGGTGACCGTAATGGTTCCCACTTCATTACTCTGTCGCTGGGCGAGATGGGATGATAGCCTAGTGTGGAGATGAAGGCCGGGGGGTTCAGCATGGCTGGGCAGAGCTCAAGTGTGAACAGAGGAAACGCCCCTTTGCCCATTCTACAAGTCGCAAATTCCCTCTGAGACCTCGATGCAAGTACCAGCCTACATTCAACACGCCCCTCGTGTGTTGATGCCTCGCACAAAAAGGATCAGCAGTTATGAATAACTCTTTTGCTCCTAACACCTCCCTTCTCATACATCTGAAGACTTCAGCGTATTTTCTTCGGTGTACAACTTAACAGTTCAATGAAAAAGACCAAACTAAAGACAGTGATCCCTTAATATTCAAGTATTTAGATCCACTTATTGAGTCATTGAAAAAACTTTTAAGATGTAAACTACACCCAACATGTGTTTGGGACACTAAAGTTTTCATTACTGACCCCTTTCCCCCATTTTTCTGCAATACCCAGAGTTATTAGGCACAAATGCACTAACTGCAGAGAGAAAATGGCCATAGGGCATTTCTAACAGGCTGCCCTTAGCAAAAATAACCTGTGCGCATTTGGAGAAGTCAGAAACAAGTGACACTGTCCTACAGTTGAACCGAGGAACTGTTCTTACACGTCTCACCTTTCATCCTCTGACCCCATTATTTCTTCTACCATAGAAACCTCACCAAAACAGAACATATTTGATTGCCCTGGCCCTCCAAACTCTCTCCCTCTCATAATGTTATCTTAAGAAATGTGGAAACAATTGAACCTCCATTTGATTTTGGCGCTTGAAATGACTACCACATTGGCGTCCTATGCATTTGTGTGCGTGTGTGTGTTCGGACTCGCCGCCCCCTCCCACCCCAAGAGATTCCACAAAGAGATTCCAGGGCCCGTGTGATCGAGCCTCTCTCATCATGGCAAATTGACCATGTGCACTTGACAGCCAGCTGAGTAATCTCCTGACACGTCGGAGTTAACACACCACTCCACAATCACAGAAAGAAAAACAACTTTGGGGAGGAAAAGTCATAAATAACCTGGCAGAGAAGGAGCTTCACTTTCTACTTGCCCTCTGAACCCGGTTGAGAAAACAGTCAATACGAGAGGAGAGCCACACAATTTTCACTGGCGTTTAGGTGGTTTCATTAGGAGAGGCATTACGTGTAAAAAGAGGCATGGGAAACATTTAAGATGGAAGGAGGACTGATGAATAAAAGCATACAATTAGTGCAAATTCAAGACAATTAAAAAAAAATAAAGAAAGAAATAAAAAAGCCACATCAGCCGTAGCAAAGACAGGCTTTGCTAAGGTGTGAGAATAGCCATGAAAACCTGTGAAAGTGGAGTTAACTGTTGCCGTCACAAACAGAGAGCGTGAGAAAGACACAGACCACAAGACCAGAAGAACAAGAAAATTTTGAATGAGTAAGAGAGAAAAATGCCAGAAATTGTCATTCCTCATTGATGGCGTGAGCAGGAAGTGGTTTTGAACCACGGGGATTGTAGGCCATGCTTTCTTAGAAGGGAGGCTTACACTTAGCTCTTGTATGACAGCAGACTTTTCATCACACAGTCACACTGAGCCACCACTGGGCTCCAAAATCTGTCACCAGACTCTAACAGAAATGGCCCTCCAAATTGAAAAAGTCTGCAGCCATCACAGGAGTATAAGGGGTGAGAGAAAGGAGTGTTGAGGGGTGGAAGTTGAAAGCGTGTATGCGTGAGTGTCTCTACCCACAGACATTTCTAAGAGTACGTTTGTCTCTGTGTAACAGAATAGAGGTTGGGAAGAACAGACAGGAGGGGAGGGAGAGAGTGAGAAAGAGGGAGGGCAGCTGAGGGGTTTAGGGGGGGAAATGTGGTCATCAATTGCTGGCAGCGGATCGAGGGAAAAGATTATTGGACGGTAACCCAGCGGCAGATGTCTGATGAGTGTCTATTAACCTGCCTCCTACATCTCGTAGGCCGTGTCGCTGATGAATTCAGACCAGGAGGCCTTGTCCCACCCAATAGGAGGGGTTGGTAATCCCTCTCCAGGAAATACCTGCCAGAGACCCCGAGACCTGATTGGCCGTATCTGCGCTGCTCTGGCACAGTTAACAGGATGGGGATGCAATTGAGGAGATATGAGTCAACCCCTGCAGCTTCCTGTCCATTGCTCCTCTACCATCATATAGTGTCACTCTCCTCTTCCATCCTTCTTTTTGTTTCTCTCGTACCTGTGTGGCTACATCCATTCATTCACCCACTGATGCCCTTATTTGTATTTCTGCTCACCTTTTTTTCAAATTTTCCTGCACTACTACTTGATACTCCTTTAACCCAGCAGACCTGAAAAAGCTAGAATATGACGACAAACTAAACAAACCTAGTCTTGAGAGTGACTGGACAGACAGGGCTATTTGCTCAGTGACATCAATTGGAGGTACAACATCTCTCTGACAAACCGCAGTCACCAGGATTTGGGCCTTGGCTCACCTGAACCTCATATAAAATGGTTTAAATATGGGATTTCCCTGGCTGGTATATGGCACAGTCCCTTTCCCTACTCACCACTGTTTCAACAAATTGCTACATGGACATGGAATACCATCTCTCATCAGCTCCCCACCCACAGACTCCTGCATAGATAAGCCCAAAGTAAAGAATGGGACATGGCATTAATAATTCTCTAGGAAACCTCACCCCATCACTATTGTTCCAGAAAGACATATTTGAACAGGCAGCACCCTTTAAGCCCATGATGTTTATTTTGACTACACACAGTATTAATGTCTATACAATATGCCAAGAACAGTTGATAAGTGATGAGATATCAACTGACACACTTAGATAAACCTGTTTTGGTCCATTTGGCCTGTTAAAGAGACCATGTCCCAAAAGACCTGATGATATATGAGTTTGGTATCATCTGCCAACAAATCACTTTTATGTCATCGCCTCGACTCAATGTTTGCCTCGCTCTCTTTTTGTCTGAGCAGAACAAAACAGAAACAATTCAGGAGGGAGGCAATTTAAAATAAAAATCATCTCCACCCAACCATCTTAGTGTGCCAGTTAGTTTCAATTAAACCTGTTTAACTAGGAGCTTACTTAGCATGGCCCAGGATGTAGTCAGTGTGGAGGGCAGAGGGGCAGAGGGAGGGGCTACAGGGTGTGAGAGCTCAGGGTCTGTGCTCCACATCTGCTCCTATATTAAAGGCATATGGGCTGGACCACGCCAACCACTTATGAGCATGCACGGACCCCCGTCCAGAGCCCAATCAGTCTTGATGGGGTGATGTAATGGACATACCTTGGCCTCCCTTGTCCTTTCAAGCACAGTGCAGCCATAACGCAATCCTGCACAGAAGGCCAGACAACATGCCAACTCACTGTCAACACCTGCCCGTCAAAAACTGGTGGTATGAAGGCACACATGCAGTGGAAAAGAAGGGATGGCGACGGCAACGGGCTGAGATAAGAAAGGAATATAGAGAGAAGGAGAGAAAGTAAAAGCAAGCGAGACGCAGAGAGGGAAGACAGGCAGCCTGCAGGACCGCTGAGGCCACAGAAGGCTGTAGAGAAAAGATGGGAAAAATTACCCGAAAACGAATAGTGCAAAAGTAAAATCTAAGGAGTATCTACCACCAGAACTCGTGCAACTTGTGTTTGTCTTATAGCATGGAAGGTCAGAGAGGAAATGAGAGACACAAAATATGGGTTGGGATGTGGCTGTATAATAATCCAGAACAGGCCTGCTCCTCTACTCCCCCTGTGGCAGAAAATTAGGAGCCTGTGGTACAAGTTGTCCCTTCCACATTTATCAGTGACACCACCATGCCCAGACTCGCACAATTGTGTTTTCATCTATTCCCACAAACAACCATTCATCTTGGCTGTGGTGTAATGGAGAAGAAGCACGGGGAAGGAAACAGGATCAAGGGATCCCACGCTTTGGTGGACAGATATGGTGGAGAGGAAAGGGTGTTCTGGCTAGACGCCTGACTTAGGTGACTGAGAGTTATCTCAGGTTGGAGGCGGGGGGAGCTTGTGTGCGGTTTGCCTTCTCAGAAGGATAAGGTGTAGTCAACTCTGTGGTGACCCAAGAGTTTGTCACAGGGGATGTAATGAGGTCAGATTACAGGCTAGTCCACAGACTGGCTGCAAAAGGTTGGCCCGTAATCCCACAGTCATTAAAGGAATGCTTTGTTAAAAGTGGATGGAGGAGAGAGAAAAAAGATGGAGAGAATGAAGAAGAGGGGGGAATATAAGAGGTGTGTGGGGGAACTCAATAACACTTGATTCAATATGAAAAGCCTCTTGTTGCCACCCAGGAGAAACCCGGCTAGGAAGGATGTGAGGGAAGCCAGCCGAGAGACTCCTACAACCAGGAACAAGACGTGCCTTGTTCCAGGTTTAAGGAGCAAACAGATTAAGATGAATTGATGCAAGCTTAGTGACTTTAGAGAATGGGGAGAGAGAAAAAAAACGCCCACAGATCAATAAGGCTTAGGAAGCAAGCAACCAAAGACGAATCTCAACTCACATTCAAGAGGATAATACTCAATGAAGGAAACACTCTCAGATCTCACATATATCCCTACTGTTTGGTTTAGACTTAAAAACAAAGTGTACAATAAAAAAAATTAACAAAACCAGGATAGCAGTGGGGGGGTGGGGGGGGGGGGGGATTTAAAAACAAAACATTTGAAATTTAACATAAATGTAAACATTTTATGCAGTCGTAGAGGTAAAAGAAAAATTATGAGTATGGACAAAGAATAAAATTTAAACGATGAAACAAGGCTGAACTATTTATACAGACATTGCTTACACATGTGCATTTTTTTTTAAATTTTCACTTCTGTGGTTTGAAAATGCATGTGTCTGTGCACTGTGTACGCTAGAACACACGAGGGGTTTAAAATAAAACATATGCAGATCACACCAAAAGTCCTATTGCCAACAAGTTAACATACATCCAGTGTCCCACAGTGCACTGTGACAGATCAGTGCCTAAGCCGGCCTGGCGGGGCCTGCGCCCTGATGTTTGCAGAGATCAGAGAGAATGATCTGGGTTAACATGGTAATTATACGGCAAAGCCCTGCTATCTCAGGCTGGATCTGAAACTGTTTTTCTCCTCTCTACTCAGATATTTCAGGCCTCCAGTTAGGAGGAGCGACAGCCGTCTTCCAGAGGTAAAGCCTCAAGAGGTGTTCCATCTTAATGGAGGTAAGCACGTTGTGACTACATTTAATAACAAAAATAAAGATCTGCTTTAAATTATTAAAATTTATAGGCTTGTATGAAAATATTTTTTATATTTTTCATATGCTCTGATTTAATAATAGAAAGGCTCATCAGCGGTCTGGTTGTTGTTGATAACTTGAAAGTTAGATTTCAAACTGGAAATTGTGTGTGATAAAAAGTCACATGTGAAATTAACTGTAAAATCAACTGCCTGTTAGCTAGGTTTTATGAGATTATCTGGGCATTGTATATAAAATACCACTGTGCACTATTGAAACCATTAAAAGCAGACTAGTATGAAAGTTAGGAAAGGGCTCATTTAAACTCACCATCATTGTTATTCCTTCCAAAGGAAGAAAGAAGAGATAAGTAAACCATTGGCTGAGGTAATTGAAAAGGGTACCAATTATAAGATTTTAACTGCTTTACATATCATTGGAAACAATCACTGTGTTATTTTTGGAGACAGAAACTTTTAAAAAATAAAATATAGCTGACTTTTGACACTACTGAAATTAGCACATGGTTTGCATCTGGTTTGGTGGTAAAACACAACCTGCTCTTGGACTTCAATTATTTTAATGTGGAAAAATAATAATTGCTCTACCTAGAGAGAGAATTATAAAAATATTAACAGTATTTTGCCTGTATTAAGTTTCGACCAACCAAAAAAACAAAACAAAACCTGGTGGTGGTAGCTATGCCCGTGACTGTTATTTCCCAGTATGTTTATGTTTTTTCTGTATTTATTGTAATGTGTATTGTTTCCGTGACCGCAGGTGTGCCCTTTAACCCCAAAGTCATTAGCCTTTGCCAACTAGGTCTCTAAACTGCACTACGCTGGTGCAAAACACGTGCAGAGAAAACGAGAGGCACAGCGAAAGAGAGAGAGCGGGAAGGGGAAGAAGGCTCCTGGGCCAATTACGGCCCCAAGAAAACAAAGGGCTATATTTCAATGATTCCTCCAGCTGTGCTGTTTATGAGCTGTGTGCTTAGTCTCTGTGACCTTCACCTCCACACTTGCCCTCTCTGAGGGAAAACAAGCTAAAATTGCCTGATGCTCAATCTTTCATTTCCCCTTGTTTTTCTCCCCCCTGTATTTTCACTTTTCTTGCTTTTGCAAGTTGCTAAAAACATACTGCTTATTTGATTCAGGATTTTTTATATTTATTAGGTTAGATATTTTATGGCCTAGCAACTTTAGTGCTAACTTGATGGTATGCCATGTCCAACACAGTCTTAAATGTAAAAGTAAGAAAAAATATAGTTTAATCTAAGGCTTAATGGCAAGGTGTGTGTCATATGTAACCTTTATAACTTTGCTTGTCAGACTCCCTCCCTCTCCCACCAGCACACATACGCACATGTGCACAGACCTCATAAGCAGGGTCTGGGTATCAGTCACTGTGGCCCTTTGACAGGTCTAACCTTCCCAAGCGGCAGGCTACAACATCTTCACTGCAGTCCTATTGACCAAAGCAATAAGCCATTCTATATGGTGTATTAAAGTAATTTTCCACATGCTACCTCAGCACGATCCATTGTTCATGCAAGCTGCTGCTGACCATGAAGACAGGAAGAAGGTGGAAGGGGCAAAAAAAGAAAAAAAAAACCTTCCCCAAGCTACTGGATGAAATTGCAACACTTTGCACAGCAAAACGATAAGTTCTCTGCATAAATGTGTTTTACTTTTTCTTTTTTTTAAATTAAAAACTGTGTGTGTGTGCGTGTGGGGGGGGGGGGGGGGGGGGGGGAGGGTTCTGACTTAAAAGATGCAGTCATTACCACAGTCACTCATGAAGGAATTTTTGGACTGTCAGAGGGAGGTGCCAGCAACACCTAAACGCTTGGAGGCATATGTCCTTACTATTCAAAGAGCATGTTCAAATTATTCCTCTTATATTAGAAAGCAAAAAAAAAAAAAAACGAAAAAGGAGCGGTTCTTTTGTTGGCAAGCACTGGCTGTGTAATATGTTGAGGCCATCTGCGTAGTCCGGTGGCTGCCCTCCCCTGCTCCTCGTGTCAGAGGTGGTGTTGGAATCGCTGTGTACCTCACCCTGGCCTCTGCTGAAATCAGCTCCAGTCCGGGACCATGTGACAAATGATTCCAATCTAGGCTGAGCGCCCTTGACTTGACCCTGACCGCTGTAGACAATAAGGGCAAGCTCAGTCACTGGAAAAGATGTTCTGTGCTAATAAACCCGAGTGCGGACCAGGGTAGCAGTGAGCGGCAGCACGGCTTGGGTGGGAAGGGGGAGGAGGGCATTCGGGGAGAGAGGAAAGGGGGGAGAGTTCAGGTTCTGACCTCTCAGGTGCAGGTTGATAATGAGTCTCCCTGTTTGCTCTGTGAAAATGACCTAAGAGAGATGAAAGGAGCCAGAGCACAACAAAGAGCCCCATTCTTTGCTCCTCTGAAATGGGATCATTCTTGAGGATTGGCTTATGAATGCACTTTCTATTTCATTGGCTTTAAAGGGCACTTAAGCCAAAATACAAACATGTAAAAGTAGTTGGGCTAGATGCTGCCACGCAGCCCCTGAAACCAAGCGTGCACCTCCTCTCGGACCCCACACATGCAAACAAAACAAGCAAACAGACGAATAAAAGTAGATGCTCGCTCGCCCGCATACACATGCATGCAAGGACAAACGCACACATGCCGACAATATCCCAAATCCTGCTTGTGTCTCCCCTTGTCTCCTTAATAAACCCTATAAAATGAGTGTGCTCTTGCCAAGCGTGGTGCCGTAAACATGCCACTCCAGAAAGGTTCTGGGCATCCCGCTAGTTATGCTAATGAAACCCCCACCCTCTTCTGTTTTTCACTCTCTCTCTTATCCTGCTGGCACAGGCTTCACTCTTCCGCAGTACACCACTCCATTGTCATCCCCTGCCCCTGTTCTGCTGGCATCAGACTAGATAATACACAGCAAAACGAAGATCCAAGAACCCTTGTAAAAAAACATGGCAAGAGAATAATATGGTTATTATTTCTTTGAACTCAAAACCAGGCCATTGTTCTTCATTTTTGTGTCCCAATTTGTAGCAAAATATGGTACAAAATATGATTATCTTAAGAATGTGCATGCACGGATGGCTAATTATAATGGTATAAACAACATTTCCAAGGTAAGTGTTAGGAAAGAAACAAGAGAGGGTCATGAAATACTGAACAAAATAACTCTCACTTCTATCTGATAAGCTGTGACAAGCTTTGACACAGCCAGAAAGTAGAGGCAGGACTTCTCGTAGCGCTGATTCTGGTAAAGTGGAGTATATCAGCAGGTTATTTGTCATGGGGACTTTCGGGAACTTAGCGCTTAGAGTAACTTAGAACTTGGAGGCGGAAGTGCTGGGCATGACAGGAACCCCTGAAGTCTGCTGAACTCTGCTGAGTGTCAATCTGGAAACCAGGATTATACCCTCCATCCTCTGGCTCGAAAACACAAAACCCACTTGTCACTGCAGCACAAACTTTTGTTTGTGTGACTCTAAGAGTGAGTAGGTGTGTGAAAATGCACATTTGTCTGTATCTATAAATGTGTGCGTGTGTGTGTGTGCGTTTTCATGCTTCTTCAAGGCCTTGTGTGCATGTGGCTTTCTCAGAGCTGTTGAGTAAGCCAGGCCTCTGACATGTGGATTTGTGGCTTGACTGCAGAGGAGTTTATCACAGATAATTACATAAGAATGTGCTGGAAAAGGAACAAACCACGGACAGTCTGGGCTGGCAGATGCTGAGCCTCGGCCTACACAGTGCCCCGTGCTCCCTGCACTCCAGACTCACACACCAGCCCCCACCGGGCCTCTCTAAGCTTGAAAGGGCAACAGAGAAAACACTGAAATCCTGGAGAGCCCAAATGAGCTTCTCTTTTATTTCTCACCCTACAGCTTCCTTGCTTCTCTTTCCTTCACTATACTTTTCACACATTTAACTTTAACTTCGCAGAACACACAATAGATTTTTTTATATATATATATCGTGTTAAAAATATATGTCTCCAAGTATTAAAAGTGTTAAATAAAAGTAAATATATATATTTTATGGAAGTATGAATAGCCAAAAATAAAGTGCACAAATTGTGCAAACACGCTTGTAGTCTCACCAAGCTTGGAAATTGTGGATTTGCCGAATAAAAACTACTGAAATAGGTTTTGCTGAAGATCCAGCTTTTGCCACCGGCGGTGATCATCCACATTAAATTTGTGTGAGTTTCAAACAGAAGTTGATGTCACCACACAAGTTTGAGGTCTGCACTGAAACCGCAGAGTACACAGCGCCAATGATAAGGAGACTTCAGGGAGTGATTTAAAAAATAGAAGCAGCGCTGAATGCACCCTGGAGGTGAATGAGAAGATGATCTTCAGTTTTCATGGATAAAGTCCCTGAATGACTTTGTAAATGCATACACATTGTTTTTTTGTTATTCAAAATGGATCTTTTGAGGGTGAACATCACCTCTGTTACACAATGCCTTGATCCTGGACCAAGAGAGAGAATTCCAAATTCTGCGAATATTCTCGCTCTGTGATCGTTCCGCCACAAAACTGTGGCAGTGTCGTGCCTTCTATCATCCGGGCTTCTGTAAAGCGCAGAAATGGTCACTTTTTTCTCATGTTATGAACATTCTCAGTGTCAGTGTCTCTGTTGCAGATGGTGCAGTGTGTGTGTGTGTGTGTGTGTGTGTGTGTGTGTGTGTGTGTAGGTGGGGGGGGGGGGGGGGGGGGGCATCTATGGTGTACTGAATTGGAAATGGAAGTTTATAAGGGCACTGGCAAAAACCTCTCCTCTGCCCTCCCAAGATAATGAAAACAGTGTGGCGAGAAGTAAAATGTGACCACTGCAAAACTGAAACCGCACTGAGGTAGCAAGATGAATAACCTTGCGCACCAGCCAAGTGAATTCTGGGTATCAATGCCTTTTCGATTCACTTACTTTTTGTAATCATCAAGGTCAAAAGGCAATTTCTGCAAGCACATAAATAAATAAAACAGGTTGGCAGCAAATTAAATAGAAAGGGGAACAAAGTCACGCCTCTAGCTAGTAATAGAAAAAACAAGGGTAGAAAATCTCACATGAAAGCTAATTTTAGATAACATCTAGCTTTGCCATTTGACTAATTGGAATACACTTCAGTGTTCATACAGAAATGCCATTAGCACTTAAAACATTTTGTGCTAAAGATTTTTGTTATGCAAAGTATTATTTCCTCATCCATGACAGCATCCAAAAGCTGTTGATAGTGAATGTTGTGGTTTAATCTTTTTTTTTAATTATTTTATCATTATATGGCTTTAAAATAACTCTGATTGTAAAAGTTGTATTTTCTTCAGCTGCACTTTTACTTTGTCCAATAAAGCCAAAATGCCATCCCTTAGTCTATTACTAAAGTTACCAAATGTTACCAGTGGCCCCCTTTTTTTAATCAAAGACAGTGTTAACATAAACATGTTGCATACTGACTATCATGGCTAGCTGTTGTCTAATGCTGCATTTGAGATTACGTGAACAATCAGTTTATAGTTATCTGGTCTGGTGTCCCTCTGTATGCTTTAGTTTGTATTTTAAACTTGTCGTTTTAGCCTTTCTTACATGAAACCTGAGGAGGCCTGTTTTTCAAAGTGACTTTCAGGTTATTTTCTGATGGCACAACTTTTCCACTTAATCCAGGAAAAAAAAGACAAAGAAAAAACTCCTACAGGGTAAATTAGTCTTGCTGTCAAGTCTTAAACTCACAAACCCAAGGAGACAAGACAACTCTCCATGTTTTTAGTTGCTCCTATAAAATATCTACAGGAATCCTTAGTTTTTTCTTTCCACCAAATGAGCTAAGATATAAGAGAACTTTATTGACTTGTAATCGTGTGATACTGAGTAGTGTCAGCAACAGCTCAAGGTTATTGTGCGAAATGAGTTCAGGCTCTAAACGGCTCAGCATTGTAAACTAAATCAATACTACCAAATAGTGAGTACTGCCATTTACAGCATGACGCCCGCAGGAATTTCATTCTAGTCATAACTCTCAGCACCCGGCCTTACATAGTAAGCAACAATGGGCCCTTATGAAAAAGTAAACAAGTTGTCGGGGTCGTGCAGTTTATTCCTCAAGGTTGCGTCAAACCCCAACATCCAGCCTCCTACTATAGGGCCAGAGGTCTTGCATTTGTCTGGCTCTTCTGTCAGGGGCAGATCCCTCCTCGCAGTACACTGCTAGCAGAGAGACGGGGGCTTTTATTAAGTGTTGGCAGTAGACAATATGGCCTCCGCCTGTTTCTAGTGCCCCTGATTCTGCTCTCTTGGCACATGATAAGATTCTGAGTCCATTCTGACAAACCATACAGTATATATTGCTTTTGTTCAAGAATCCAGAGCAGTTTCTCAAAAAAAAGAAAAGAAAAAAGGACAGTTTATTACTGTTTAGAAACCTCCTTCCAAGAGCAAAGCAAGCATGCACAAGAAAGAGTAATGATATGTTTTAGGTCAATATTTTATACGATGATGCATTTTGGGAGGCACACCTCTACAAGGCATGTGTGAAACAATGGGTGTCATAACTGCCCCGTGCAGCTTATTAATCTTCCCTCGCCCTATAATCAATCTGTTTCTCCCCTTGCAAACACTGGTTACATTCCTGCGTTACATGAGAGACCATCTTTCACTGTGGCATAAAAGGGTGGCTCCAGGATGCTGATGTCTCTCTCATATGAGGCAGCTAAGACTAACAGTACAAAGCGACTTCCTCGGGATGTTTTTAAATCGATGGCAGCAAGATTAAGCAGGAAAAAGGAAACGGGACATCAACTTTTCTTGTTTGTTTTTTTTCCCCCCACAGCTGATTTGACTAGTCAAATGAAAGCCTAGAAAAAAAAATCTGTAGATTACTTATTGACTACCCAAATAATAGTTTTCTTTGAAGAACAGATTTCCAAAGCTGTGACACAAAGGTATCTTTCAGCGACTGTAAAACCTAGGCAGGGTTCTTATATTAGGATGTCCAATCAAACATATGGTGTCATGCTTACAACTGGGAACCATTTCAGAGGTATGTTGTGAAGTCATACGGTAGTGCTCTGTTAAAATTATTCTATAGAAGACAGCAAGGGGAAGTTGCCACTATTCTTGTCATTCCCCATTGTATAGTCATACTGCAGCAATTATTCAAAATCTTTGATTATCCTCAGAGAAGCGATGCAATCATGGCTGAAAATCAATTTCAGGGACATCAGGAAAAATCAAAAAGCTAGCACAGTGCCAACAGGGCCAAGGGCTTGTGTGAGAGAAGAGAAGGGATTTTTTTCTCATCATCGTTTCGGTTTTCCCTTTGCTGAGGGTAATCAGCCAGGAACACCAGAGAGCTTGCTGTTAGTCAGAGCCAGATCCTGATCCTGTTCAGAGCTGCTAGTGATGTAGAGCCAGGTAGCATCCAATTAGCGCTTAGTGTAACTTAATGCAAAGTACTGGCACTCGGCTCACCGAATCCAACTAGTTGTCATAGAATTTCCACGCTTGTTCTGTCAAATTCACGAACATTTGCTGATTTGCTTTGCCTTCTCAAGGCACCATGGAGTTGAAATAAGACGTTTTCATCAATGCTGTGCTGTGTATGGCCATTTTCTGCTAAAACAGATTGGCCTGATTACTGATGAGACAGCAGGCACGTCAGCGACGGCTGCTTGATGCTTATTGACAACTGTGTTGCTTTAGAACCACATTTACTCCTTTTACATATAGAGCAATTTGTAATGGCACAGGTTCCAAAGCTCTTTAATGGATGTAAATCCAATGAAAAAATTTCATGATAAACTAAAAGCATGTACCATTTTAAGTAAAAGAAGCTGGATATAAAAATTCCACACGTCTTTATGTTCAATCTAGGCATGCCCGCTTGTGTTTAATCAGTCTGGACCAAATGCTGGACTTATCTCCAGCAGCTGAGAGCAGATCGAGTCTGATAATGACATATTTAGAGACACAGCATAAAAGGAAAGCCTACCCTGTTCTTTCGTAGCAGACTGATCTGGTTGATGAAAAGCTCAAAAATATGCCAGAGACATTACAAAATAAGGGATAATGTGTAATATCGTATTTGTCCCAGTTAGATGTGTTTCACTTTCTTTTACTTTTTCTTCCCCTTGACTTGTGCTTCTTGGTCTCAGAACATGAGCAGCTGAGATGAGAGCCTCCACAGACTTCACTTTCTAGTAACACTCAGACATTTGAGTTTTGGCTGTGGCATGTGATGTTTTGTAAAGATGGTGGCTTCCTCCCTCTGTCCTCCTACCTGCCAGGGCTCAATGGGCGGATTGCTGCTACTTGTGTAACAGCATTAGCAGAGGTTATTCAGCAAAACAGTGGAAAATCCACTCCATCATGTTTCCTCATCAGGGATGTCTTCTCTCTGACCTCCACCTCTGTTTCAGTGACTCACACAAACATGGAAGATGGATATGTACCATCTCCTCAGGTTCTGCCAAATTCAACAAAAGACAGGCCTGTCAACCATGAAATGGTCTTTACAGAAGTAATATGGACAAATGTGGATTAGTTGGAGGCACTTTTATCTCTAGATAATTTCGTGACCTTTATTTTTTATTCTAGGTTGTAAAAGATTATTCCGAACGCTATCATAACAACTGGTATAAAAGGAAAATGGTGGTCTATTATCCTCCGTAATTCCTTTCTGGACATCTATCATCATGCTCCCCTCCCTCTACCTAGCATTCATCATAGGACACCCCCATGGTTTTCTAATCTACAGCTTTTGTTTTCTTTTTCCTTTTTCTTTTCTTTTTTTTTGTGCTTTTTCTTGGTTATATCTCCTGTGAATTACTTGGCTCGGAAACACACAGGCAAACACACAGACACACACAGGCAAACTGCTGTCTGGCCTCCGAGGTTCAGTGGGAGCATTAAATACAGGTCAGGGTGACAATGAGGTTGTTGCAAGGCCTTGAGGAGGCCTGGGGGACTCTGCTTATTAGTCCCTGGGCATGACTGTTTGTGTTTGGTGAGTACTAGTGTTGGATAGTAAGTTAATAGAGTAGATGCGCGATGAGGACATAAATGGATAAATAAACTAAGCAAAACAGAACAATCCGACGCGATGCACATGTGCACAGATTTCACATCTGGATATTGGATTTCATGCAATGTTCATGTCCTGTCTTGTTCATCTCCCTCAGAAGTCTGTTTTTGGCTCGAGTCATTTCAATGACATCATAGCACAGGACTGATGGGGAATATTTCTGCATGACATTATATTCTTTTTAATAGCTGCAATTTGCTCTTATTATACACTCTTCTTATACACTCTTAAACAGCCTTTATATATAGCTTAAGTTGTAAAAGCACTGTACAACATATGTAATGAATATTTATCCAATTTTAAGGAAAAGTTTTCTCTTACACTGTGATCGATTTAAATTTAGAAGTATTGTTTTTATTTAATCTCACCCTTTCTTTGGTGATTATTTCATTATTTATAATCACAATAAATTAAATTATATGCACTCCAACTTAAATATACACAATGCACATGCATAACCTTTATTAGTTGAAGCCCAAAATCAGGGAAAAAGATTCAGTTTTCAGTGTAGGCTATGCTGTACTGTACAGTATGTACTATATTCTAATCTATCCACAAGCAGACATGTCTATGCAGCTTCAATCTTTTTCTTTCTTTCTCCATGACAACTTTCATTTCAGTCACATGGGTGTATGCTGTAATAACTCAGTTTTATGTTCAAAATAAAACTGCAATACAGAGGAGAATATTAGTAAATGCTGCAAAGGCGACCCTCAGAGAAATATCCGTTTTCTGCAGTGAATCTTGAGATTGTGTGATGATCTGTTGCAGGTATCTGTTGGTTTCAGAGTCATGCCCTTTACTGTCCCTCCGTTATTTACCCACCAGACATACACAGCTTGATAAATGTTTTGTCTGACCTTCTAAATTTGTTTTCCTTCCTCTTAACTGTGATTTTATTTCCCTTGGACAGGCCAGACACTGTGCGCCTCTCTGTGTGTACGTGCACGTGTGAATGTGTCTGCTCATTTTTTCTTGTTTTTTTAAAGCTTCACCACCCGAAAGATAAAACGTATCTTTTCCTTTTTGAAAATTTTTTTTTTCCATCAGTTCATCATTAGAACGGGAAAAAAAGAAAACACTGTAAAAGCAAAGGAATTCAAAGCTCTACTGAAAGCGACTGGCCCTCCATCTAGTGTGTGTCTACTTCAATCTGTAAAGGGTTAAAGTCGCCACAGGCCAGAGCAGAGTCAACATCGGCCACGGCTTGGCTGGCCTACCCTGCCAGATCAATATCTGCAAATAATAAATTAGCTCCCCAGAGGGGTCGCACTAAACCCTGAGCAACACTGCCCTGGAAAAGTCCACAATTGGTGTGTGTGAGACTCAATAAGCCAGGTGAATGACTGTGCAGGGGCACATCTTTAGCACTCCATAATAGAAAATTAATGGTGCTCAAATCAGTGCTGAGGGCACCCTGAGGGTTACCTAATAGGCCTAGTTAGAACTGTCATCCCTTCCAGAGTCGCCTAAAATATTACATGCAAACACAGGGAGCCACGATGAGAGGGAAGAATGGGAGTGCATTTATGTCTTATTTGTGGTTAAATCAGCTACAGGTAAAAGGTGAGATAGCACTGAGAAGATAAGAAAGGAAAGAAGTCATGATTTAGCTTGGTATAGCTTACCAAAGAATACTAAAGAGGTCTAATTTTGAATTTGGAAGAGGACAGAATCTAACGCTAGTAAAACTTATACGTGTCACCATCAGCAAGGATAATCATGGCACAAACTGTTAAGTGAAACCTTTTTTTACAGTGCACTGTCATCGCTTAATGCTGTCACTCTTCGTATTAGCCTTTTAGCTGTTTATTAGCACAGACTTGCATACAGCTATTTCAATGGCATATGAACAGCCAGGCGCGGCAAGGTCACTTCTACCAGTTTTGATTTCCCCTTTAAGCTACAACATAATAATAATTAGATATTTAAATTTGCTTCATAAAAGCACAGCTCATCTCATTTTAATAGAAAGATTGACTGATGGCCTGAATAAGCACCAAACCGTTGATGTGTATTTCACAATTTTCTTTGTTTCTGCTGGTTAAACGTCAGATATTAGTTATTTCAGTCAGTTGTTGCACAATGTACAATTCACAGCCCTTGATCATACATTTGTCCTGATTATTTATGATAAAAAAACGTTTTTTTTCCCTTTGTGATTATGCTCATTGTCTTCAGTTTTAATGACAAGCTGTAGGTCAAACAGCTGCTCATGTTACCAGAAAAGAAATAAAAAGGAAGACAATGACAGAAAAATGTGAAACAAAATCATTCCAACTTGCTCAATTCAGGCACTATTAGCCTACCATAAAACCATATACCCTAAAGAAAAATTCATATTGCCATATAAACATGGAAATAAATAACAAGAGAGCTAAGTAATTTAAAGTTTTTCTAATATGGTTCTGAATTTTGATACTGTATAATATTTGCAGTGTTCAAGCATAAGCCAATCTAAGGTCCTGTTTAAAAGCAGATCTATATGCCACACAGGCTTGTAATGAGCCTTAAAAGCACATCTGATCGCTTATTCCAGTTGGTTTATTTCCCCGCCCTTACGGAAAGACTGCTGGATTCAATAAACACACTTCTTATTGATCCTAAGTCACACAGCAACACATGCACCTGTCTCACCCACACCCAGCAAGATTTATTACAACTTTATACGCTTGGAAGAAATGAAAAGGCACAGAAATGTAATCAAGTGCACTCCCGCACACACAGACAGTTTAATTAGCCAATGATTTCTCATCAACGTATCCTCATACACGCACAATTTTTCAAACCCTTATTTATCTATGCAATAATATCAGCTGGATGGAATGTGGGGAGGGGTTTTCCTCCTTATCTCTCCTCCTATCCCCCTTAGATCTGGACTTCGGCAAACTGTCTGCTGCACTGACACCGAACTTACCCACATGCCGCCACACTGCCATCCTCCAGAGCAAACAGAGTGTGTCGCTCTCCGCAGGCCACTTGGGATATTTTCAGAGATGATGGAAGATTCTGGAACAAACACGGTGCCAGCTGGAAAAAAAAATAAAGTTCCCAGTGAGGTGAAGAAACACTCTGAGTATCTCTGGGTTGCTGTTATTGTGTAGTTAAGTAGGTATACTCCATCAGTCTGGCAAACATCCCTAAGACAGGCACAGCTACAGCAGATCCTCTCAGTACAGATGAAGACAGAACAACAGGCACAACAGAGGGAACAAGAAAGAAACAGCATATTCCTTTATGGTGCCGAGCTGTGTAGATCTGATGTTTTTAAGTCCCTCTGTGTATGTCTGTCTGAGTGTGTTCATGCCAGTGCCACACGGAAAAAAAAGAAACAGCCTATGAGAAGAAAAGAAAGCCTGGTTCCTCATCATGCGCTTGTTAGCTTGTCCAATCTATGGCAATCAGCACAGTCCCAGGGGTTGAAAGACATGAGATGCTGGGGAAAGGGAAGCCGAGGCTGAGGAAAAGATCAATACCGCTCTGTGAAACAAGAAGTGCGGGCTATTTACTCTCCATTGATCTGATGATGCAGGAGAAACACCTCACTCGGCTATTAAATTGAGAGTATAAGTCTAGTGTGGAGGGCTTTTTTTCCTTCCTCTCTCTGTCTTTCTGTCTTACTTCACCCCAAGGTCAAGAAAAAAAAAAGCTAAAAACATCCACAAACACACAAAAATGGATTGCTTGGGCCAGGGAAAGTAATTAATCTGCATTAAATCTGTCAAGGGAGCAGACACTAACTACCCGTCTTAAGCGAAGTTTTGCTCAGAGCGACTCATGGCAGCATAGGATGGACTACTGGAGGACACGGTGATAAATATAACTGCTAGCCAGGGGCCTGCAGTGCTTCAGATGAGCTACTTTAAGGCTAGGCTTTGCACACTCATAAGAAGCTAAACTAAAAGAACATAAAATTATGCAGGCCTGGTAGTCTAATTAAACTGATGCATTTTGTGTTCAATGTAAACAATTAGCAGGCAGGGAATATACGATATTCTTTCTTCAGGTTTGGTTTCTACAGCCAATATTTAGCATTAGTAGCATTTTAATGCATTTTCAAGAAATCAACAGTTTTGCATCCTGAAATTTTGCAACTCTTAATTTCTGTGGATGTTAACATAGACTAATAAAACCACTCACTATGCTGGAATAAGACGTTTCCACATTGAATTCCCAAAGTTTCACTGAAACTATGTGATGTCTGCTCTCTATCTGTGGTCATTTTATCTCAACTCAACAACATATTCTATGTAAATGAACCAAGCTGCTCTAGGTACTTAACTCTGTGGGTCAATAGATGAGCTTCAGAACACTTACGCATGCTTTCTTAAAGGATATTGATTAAAAAAAACAATTAACTCATTACATTGAAACCTGGAGTGCAATTTCTGTTTTGTTTGGTTGGGTTTGGGATTTGTTTTCTTGCTTACTAGCTGTGAAAGGGAATAATTAATAACAAAAGACGTGACAGCAAGAAGTCACAAATAAATAAATAAAAAGTAAAAATAAGGCATTTAAAGTATTTAAAGTCAGAAGCCAAACACTTTGACTTTTCAGAGCATTTTTTTGGTTTTGAAAACAAAAAAAGAAGAAAAAAAGTTGACCCCAATGATGAAATTATGTTTTACAATTTAACGGTGTGTTATAAAAATACATTTTTGTGGAGAACTGATCGATTTACGACAGATTTTGTCGGTAAAAACCTTTACAAGGTTACAAGTTGGAAGAATTTCCCTAGCATGTGTCCAGTGGCAGAGCTGCTAACGTCCACAAGCTCGGTGTGAAACTCTCTCTCTCCCACCATGCCTTTCTTCGCCTTTCTTCTAAGTCCTCAGAGGAGAAGCCTTATTGACTGTGTGGCTGTATTACAACAAGCAGTCTCTAATGACTCCCTGAAGACCTCTCTATCCCTACTGCCCGCCCGCCCGCCCTCCGTCTCCCTCTCTCTCTCTCTGTCTCACTCTGCGTGCCTCTCCTTCTCTGCCTGCTCTTCAGGCTCCAGTTCAGCAGCTAATTAACCCTCTCTAATAGCGTAGATTACATTAGCTTTGAGCAGCTCGCACCCTCCACCGGACCCGCACTGCCACACAATGAACCCAGCCTTGCTTTACAAATCTCCCCCTTCACAAGAGCACAATTATGAATTCAAACAACTTCTTATCCACACTCACTCATCCAGGGACAGAAGCCCTCCTCTGCAACCGCCCCACTCCTCCCATGCCACCCATCGCCCGGGCCTTCACACAGGGAGTAATGAGAGAACTGAAGAGAGGAGACCACACAACAAGATGGCCAAGAGGGGGAGAGGGTTATTGGGAGGGAGGACCCCCTATTGGGGAAATCAGAGAGGTCACTATAGGTGTTTCATTGGCTGAGCTTACAGAAGCCCAATGATAACCCTCCACTTTAACGTTCGTACTGAAAGGAAAATGGAATCTTAATTACCGCGTGCAGCAAGAAAGGGGAATACCAGGACAAAGCGGAGGTGTACGCATTAAGTAGTCAAAGAGAGGGAATTAAGCCCAAAAATGAATGACTTAAGCCAAAGTTTTCCTTCTATACAATGACAAAAAGGCCAGAATGTGTTCTTTCTCTTTTTTAATAAACTTCCCAGTGGTCAAATTTCTTGATCGCTAAGTTAAATCAATCACTTAAGACCCATCATCTCAAAAAATGCACTCCTATTGGTGTGTACTGTACTGCTACACAGTATTTAGTACCCCGCTGTAGGAATGGCACTATGGCTGGTTAGTCATCTTTGATACAATTCAACTGAGCTGTATAACGGTGCTACCACCATTAAACTGCAGGAGTCCAACTACACTTGGAGCGTTAAAAACCAATGGAGTACCTAGGACGAGATAAAGGAACAGTGAATCAATGAAAAATAGGGTAATTTTTTTGAATCGGAATTTTTTTTTCTCTCTCTCGCTGCACTTACAGTGGCGTTTTATGAATGATAATGAGAAGAGGTGTAAGGGTGGTAAAAAAAAGGGCTAAAAAAGAAATAAAGTATAGAAGAAATGGATGTAATCTGCCCCGTCCAAATGTAAATTGGTACATTTGTAGTGAAAGGACATTCTCATGTTTCTTTGTCCGAACAAGTAATTTTCCCTCCGTCCCTCTTCTATAAGCCTTGCCATAGCAGCATTTTCCACAGCATAGAGCACTCTCTTTTCTATTTCAATAGGACAGCTCATTTGCTAGACTCCGAGCCCAAACTGCTGACTGGGTTTTTCAAGGCTGTGTACTTTGTGTGTGTCTGTGTGGACTAGTGTGCGTGTGCAAAAGCTTGTGCTAAAAGAGAGAGAAAAGCTGCAATGTGAGAGGGAAGGAAAACGTCGAGAAAGAGTGGGAGAGAGAAAACATTGTATCATTAAGCTACTCAGAGATCATTAGATATATAAGGGTTCTGCTATGCAAGGTCAGGTCTGCTGTTTTTCTAGGTCGGCAGAGGAGCAGTAAAACCAGTCTAATCATCCACTTCTCTTTTCTCTCTTCTCCCTGGTGACACTCCCTTCCTCCTCCATGTGTGGATTCCAGCCCAGTTTCACCACACTCCTGTATGTATTTACTAACATTATCAAGGCTCATGAGCCAAGGACACATTAAAGCAAACAACATGCACAAAAAGGCTTTAAGCTAGTTATTGGCCTCGTTACGGGGTAAAGCTCCTTGCGTCCTCATTCGCTTTCAGGATGTACAAGGCTACATAAACAGGTGCAGCATTCTGCCTGACTATCCAATATTTCTCATTAATGCTGTCATTTAAAATAGAGTTTAGCAACTGGCATTGTGCCCCAAGTGATGGGTGTGTTTGTGCTTGCATGTCTCAAAACACCAGCACATGTTACTGAAGACATTTTTCAGCTAAGGTGACAAGGGCATTAACTTTATTGAGAGGTAAACTTGTTTTGTATGTGAGTTGCTGACACGTGCTTTAACTTGCGGATACGTATCAGTATTGTTTATAAGTGGACTACTGCACCGCTCGGTAGTTTCAAGTGGAACTGCTGATTTGAAGGTTGGTGGAGTTATGGCAGTTATAAAACTAATATTTTTAGTAACACACACCATGCAACACACTAAAATTCACTCTTTGAATTGCTTTAAGAGTTTTAAATTTATTTTAACAGTGGTGCTTCAGCACACTCTGCTGGTCATCAGTAGTATTATGATCACTGATGTTAGCTATTTGCTAATATACTGGTATCAGCATTTATAACAGGCAATAAAATAAAAAAGGTAAAAGATGGAAGAAACACCCTTCAGTCATTCTATGAGTGTTTATTTTTCCAAGTTGTGTCCACTAGAGGGCACTCTAGTGGACACAATTTCATGCTTTAGCACACCCTGCTGGTGATATGTTGTAATATGATCAAACTGATTTTCAGTAATGTCAGTTCACTTTCATTGTTCATTTTCTTTTGTCACAATAGGCAACACTGCAAACACAACAACCAGCTGATGTAAGGAGAGTCAGGCAGAGAGTAAACGAGTAATTCATGACTTGTTGTAGGAAAAAAACAAGAATATTTTATCTTAGAAATTATAAATAAGAACAAAAACACAAATTTTATGTTTTACGCACCTGAAAATAGAATTTGAAAAAAATTGGCCCATATATCGATTTTGAAATGACCAAATATCGGTATTGGTCCTAATAATCCTATATCCTAAATTGGGGTATTTTCATAGTCTCTCTGTATTAACTCAAATCACTGGTCATCTTACCACATCTAAAACAACATGATTATGATTAAGTGGTGAATGGTCAAAGCGTTGTGGCTGTTCAGAGTATATTTAACTTTACTAACTGGTGAACACAGTAAAACAATTATCTATTTAAAACCATTCTCAAGAATTAGTAGAGACCAAAATTAATTGTGCACATTGAGCTCATATTTACTAGTTACCCGAAACCTCAATCTACAAGTAACTGGTGAACATAGAGACAGGAAGTAAACCGCTTACCATCAAGTATGCAACTTAAAAGTTCATAACATTGCAGAAAAAAAAATGTCACTTCACACGAGACTGAGGTCCTTACAAGTCCACTGAAGGACACCACGCTGCTAGCCCTGGCGGTAGGAGGCATTGCTGTTGGTAATGTGCCCTGTTCATCAAGATAATGATGGATAGCTTTAAAACGGACCCTCAGCTTTATAGAGATGAATGTCCTGCTTGGCCTCTTACTCAGCACTTTGGCCTTTCCCCCACTCACTGTGCGCTTTATCACACAAACAGCCTCACCGGGGCTAAGATGGAGATTAGCGAAGCCTGTCTTTAAAATGGAGCCTACTAAACATTATCAATCAAACAAAAACTGGTTTCTAAAATGCATCCCAATACGCCTTCTATTAGGAGCATCAAAATGGAGCAGTGATAGTTGGCTGTTTGTGCGCTGTTGTGTGTGGGATGAGCTCAGAAGATCGAGTAGAACAGAGAAAAGGACAAGTGTGTGTGACAGAGAAAATGTGTGTTAAGAATGCCTCTCGTTCCCTTGACCGTCTCATTAGGCTAATGTTTTTTTTTATAAGGCACTTCAAATGCCAAGGCATTGGTGGATTTAGTGTAAACTTAAATTCCATTACCTGGCAGGCATTAATTGCTCACTGAGCCCAGAGATCTTTCCCCTGGGGCCTCTATGTTTCCTCTCTGTCATCTGGCTAACTATTCTGTCTAGACTAACTTAGAGCACCATAATCCACCATGGGGATCAATAAACTGCACATAATTCAACTCCAATAATGAGCTTTCACTTCAACACAAGCGCCAGCACACTTCCCAAGGAACCGGCAGGGGCGTAAAATGATAATGTAATTATTAAAAGGACAGACAAAATGAGTAAGCACTTTCACAGAGAGAGGGAGGGTGAGGCCAGCCTCAATTAGACATACTTAAAGCTATCATTGTTATTCGAGACAAAGCTAATCAAGGAGGAGATACAGGGGCATCCATTTCAGCAGGTAATGGAATGACGCTCGCTGACTCTCCCATTTCCCTAGGCTCATGATGTTATAAAGGCCGCCCTGTAGTCACGCGTGAGTGGGCACTCTTTAATGGAGTGCAATGGATGTGGTTTCCTTTTAGAGATGCAGAGGAGGGGGCTAGAGTGTAAGATTCACATTCTAATAGCAACACATAAAACCATATGTGCAAGGGGTCATTTTGAACCTATAGCTTCCACTAGTTACATTTTGTATCTAATGCAGCTATGAAAAGAGCTTCTATGCACCCTGAAACAGTTAAATCTCTATCATGTCATAACACATCAGGCGCCCACACATGCCAGGCATACACACATCAAACTAGCAGCTGCCGTTTGAGACCAGCATGAGAGATTTGGTGTGTGACAAAGTAAGGTTTAACCTGGGGCCTTATCAGTTAACTAGTGTTTCTCCAATTATATGCATCCTTGAACTCCAGTGAAATCAAGAGAAGCTGGTTTGTTTTTTACACCCAACTGCTCCTAATTCATCTGCAGGCTACAGGAGGTCCATGGTGGATAAATTAGGCTTTTACGGAAGAGTTGCTCCTACTGTTTATCTGCTGGTGACATTTGCTGCATGGCCCCAACTGCACCATAATTACCCCACTTATTCACTAAACAGGAATCATGCCTGGCAGGAACCCCCTGCCACAAAGGTTGCAGGACTTAGGGCTATGTGCAGCCTCCAGAGTTCAGTGGCCATGGCGTCATGAAAGGACTCCATTCATTTGAACATCAGCATGGGCTCACTTTAGCATGGCATAGAAGAAGATGGGGGCTAAACTGACTCGCCTGAATAGCCGGAACAAAGAGCATCATGGCTGATGACGATGATGAATTTACATTTGACTGCACATGCTTTTCTAACGCACAGCACACCTTGGCACGCCGTGAATGTCACAGTTCCCATAGTGGACTGGCATTTTCGAGAGGATTCTTCTTGCCCCTGGAGCCAGCATACTGAGAGTTGATAGCTATACATATCCCAGCGAGGTAGACGCCAAGGGACAAAGAAAAGAGTTGAAAATAGACATCTTGATGGTTCTATTAACTGTCATCATTAAAAATGTACTCTGTATTCTCAGTGTCTAATTTGTAAAATGCAATGAAATCCTACATTAGGACATTATCTTATCCCCTGACATTTTAGATTACGATACTCATTGTTCAGAAAACATGGCCAAATACAGCAAAACTAGGGAAAAGCCAATTAAAACTAGGAACAGTGCTTTTCCGTTGCTTATTGTGCAGCTCTTCAGCTGCCTAGAGTTCTGCATAGTCTTATCTGTCAAAGATAGTAAGCACAGATGGATGACAAGTGACAAAGGGATATTTGGTTGAGGTTGTGCAGTAATGAGTGTCACGTGACTCCTGCACTCGAATTTCAGACGGCCTCCCCTGATCCTAAAACTGCAATCAACACTGGGCCATCTGCAACGCTGCAAATTAGCATAATTGGTGTACATTACACGCTTATAGAGAGTACATTTTTATCCACAATTCTTTGTCCTTAACAAGATGAGCTCTGGAGATACTGGGAGAGAGAAACTGTTGATTAGACACAGAGAGCTTGAGCAGACAGCGAGGCTTGTCTTCGTGAAAATAGACGAACTGACGATCGGAGTTTGGTGAACGGCCAGGTGTTAGGGCCAGAGTGCAAGTAGGCCAGCATGCAGCAGAGATGAGCACCTTCAACCACACCTGGAACCGGGGCTTAGGTGATCGACAGGCTGGCCATCTTGTCAGACAGCTCGCAGACTGAATGCAGTCAACACTTAGGCCTCTTCCAGCTGCTCTTCCAGAATAAATTGAACTTGATTAGAATTAATCACACTCAACCTCGTGCAATTTGCAAATATCGGGGAAAATATTCAAGGAAATCTGCTTGGAAGATTGCAAGCAGTGAAACAAAAGGAAAATATGACTGTAGCAGCGCAACTTGACTTGACAACGTGCTTTGGCTGACAGAATGTTTTAACTAAAAAGACAGATGGAGACATTCGGTTGCATGAGAAACCAAATTAATTTGATATGTGAACTCTGTACAAATGAGCAAATACTGCAACAAAACATTTGCACTATTGAAGGGTTGGTTGTGCATCTCCTGCACAATAAGTTAAATTTTACTTGCTTGGAATGTATTAGCCTTCTAATTTCTCACTTAGCCAAAGCACCAGGTGTTTTCTTACCTGTCACACAATGAATAGACATAGTTCACAAGGGTGACTAGCAACAAACAGGCAGCGTGTCAAAAAGTCCTGTGTAAAGTGTAAGATAACATTTTCATGATAAAGTCACAGCACTCACATTAACAAAACACGTTTATTCTGGACGGTCACCATAAGTTAGTCATCTCCTTCCATGTGTACACCAAGAAAATGTGAAGCATGTAAACTGCCTGAGTTTAAAACTTGCATTTAATTTTCTCTCGTGATGGGTCTATGCCAGGGCATTGTTGCTTGAAGAATAAATTGGGTAATTCAATTAAAGTGCTTTCCAAAGACACATCGTAAGTGATGGAGAATGACTCTAACCCAAGCCTGAACCCCGTGCCCCCGCCCATCGCTCTGCTTGCCTGACAAATAGATGGCGGTGTATAATTGAAACACATTGCTGCCAGCGTAGGTCAATAACATCGCTCTCTCTCCTCACCAGTACCAGATTAACAGACTCTATTTTATCTTCCCTCAGCCTGTCCCAGCTTGACAGAGCGGAAGCGTCAGCTGCTTATCCATAAAAGAGGCCCCTTATCTTGAAAATAAACAAATACATAAAGTGCAACAGCTTGCTGTCTGTCCAAGCAGTTAAGGGCTACTTAGTTTAAGGCAAACATGTGGGCAGTGTTTTGTTTAACACATCATCATATGAGACGAAGCACTGCTGTCACTTCAGAAAACCTGCACAGACCTTCTCAGAACAATGATGATAGCGTGGTTTTCCACTGGGAAGTTCTATACTCTATTCTCAAAAACTAAATAAAATCTTTTTTTTTTATGTATTTGTCCTTTTGTTAAAACCAATCATGGCATTTTGTTCTGTGTCTGTTTTTTACCCACCATTAAGACCAATGTCATCCAAAGTCATTCACTAGTGTTTTTCAAAAAAGATGTGTCTTTGGATATTTGTTCTGACTGTAAATAATTAACATTTTTGAGAACAATTAAAACACCCTTACTTCTGTAGATGTATAATGCAAAGCCATCACTGTTTATGCGTGATAAACATTGCGGATTAATTAGCCTAAGCACAAGTGTAATATGAAGCTAAAATGGGTGATTATATGTATCTAAGCCACAGCATAACAAATCAACTGGCTTAAATTAATTTGATAAACAAATGGGAAAAGTAGGGTTAAGGTTCAAGGGTAAAAAAAACTCCATTATCTTCTACTCCTCACTCTGTGCTTTCATGTAATTATATGTTAGGTTAGGCAGAGTTAATTGAATCTGGTCCATTGAATTTGTTTACAGTTTAGCCATAAGGATTGGAAGCAATAATTCCTGACATCAGACTAAATGAACAAGTAGCCTCAAAATAAATTCCTATAGGGAGTGTGCGCACCCAGCTTTGTGTGTGGGTTTGAACGGTTGTTTCTCTGCACTTGCGAGTGCTTACTGATGGGAGTATGCATGCGAAAACAAGTCTGCATGCATTTCGTGATGACTTGAAGCTCGTGTTTATGCATGTTCGCACATGGAACACACACAAATTAGCCATTCAATTAAGTCCTTTGTCAGGGCTCTTTGTAGGGGCGGGGCAGAATGCACAGTACAGTAATCCGTGATGCACAACAAGGTGACAGCTCCATTGTCTGTCTGACAGACAGAAATTATTTGCAGGCATGCTCGACCAACAGATTAAACCACTGTTGGGGGACAAGATAAGATGGCAGGCAGCAGTATGGAAGGTACCTCCTCTACCAGCTCAAACAATGCCCTTAATCCATTCCCTTCTCATAATAAGGTTGGCTGACATTACTTTTCAGTATCCCACACACTTATTCTTTTCTCTTTTTTTTCCTCTCACTCATTCGCCCTTTCATCAAGAAGAAGGCTTAAAGCAGAAGAGACTTCATCATGCAAATTAATTTGTGCATTACATTAAGAACCCTAAAGCCAATGTCAAAGAGACTTTCACTGTATCACATGAAGTAGCGTTTTTACCTTTTTTTTTTCTACATGTCCTATTTGGCTGCCTGTCTGAGAAACTCCTGGCCAGATGAGTTATATGGCAAAAACGCAATTTTGTGTTTAATTCATTGCACGCTGCCTCCTTGTCTGTCAGCTGCAAGGCTTCATCCTTTCTGGCAGCACTGTACTTTTTCATAGCTTTTTATTATTGAATCACAACCTTGATGGGGTAACTTTAAGCTGAATGAAATCACAACTCTATGGATTTACACTGCAGAGGTCTGACCTTAAAATCTGAATTTGACAAATATGTTGGAAACAAAGTGTCTGAAAAGTCCCTGACATCACTGAAAAATGATCACTGAAAAAAATCCATTACCGCCTCAGAGACTAATGTGCGTGTGCTTCTTTTTAACTAAGTTGCTGTTATGTGTACAACACAGTTTCAGTGATTACTTCCTCTGAATTTTAACCAGGTGATGTATTAACACCATAAAATACCAGAAACTTATGGCACAATACAGGTTAAAAGACAGTATGACGGTGCGAGATGGTTAACGCATCAGATACACTTGTAGTCTACATACTGTAAATCCTCCGGCGTCGTTAATAGATTTGTTTAAATAAAAAAAAAATCAATTGTGCACCAGCAGTTTGGTATTTAAGTTTATGGACCACCTCCAGTAAGAAGTGATCATCCACATCCTCAGGTATCCATGCTATGCTGCCAGAAGGTTCCACCAACAGCTGTCTGTTCCAGGGGCAACTGCCTACTTTATATTTGCTTAAGTAAAAATGATTATTGCCAATTAGATGCCCATTAATTGTGCAAGCATGGGATGCTGCCAGCTGTTTACATGGGGGAGAAAAATAGCCCTTCTTATTTCATTTTTCCCTCATACAGAACAGCACAACATCTCACTGCCTGCCGGAAAACGCATGATGTAGTACTTGCATATACTATAAAAGCAAGTGGGTCAGGTACTCTTGTGAAGACATGTATTGAAAGCCCGCAATACTGAAATCAGTACAAAATACAGAACATTAACTCTGAAGAAGAAGAAGGAGTCAAAGCAGTGCTTGAGGCAAAGCTCAAATTCATGAGCCATCACTGGACAAAAACTGACATGTATGGATATGTACATTTAGATTTTAGGACAAACAGGAAGTTGATAGTTGAAGTTGCTGCTGTGTTTTTCACCTGAGGTTTCCTGTATTTAAAGAAATAAAGAAAACATAAAAAACAAACCCAAGTCCATATCAGCATGCGCAAACAACTGTGAAAGTAAAATCTAAAATGTTTCTTTAGAGCCTTTGACCTACCTAAGCAGAACTTTATAGCTTTGCGGTGCTGAATTTGTGATGAATGGTTGTCAGCTGCTCTGGCAATCTGGACAGCTTTAACCTGACCCCACAACAATAGCCCCGGACCCTCAGCTTGTGCCCCAAATCGGCAGAAAGAGCTGAATTTAGTCTTTTCAGTGGTTAGCGACTGACCCGGGCGCAGCCTGCTGAGTCTCAAAGCAGCACACTTTTATTCCCACAAGCCCAGCTATGCTCAGTCTTAGCTTAGGCTCCCAGAAAGAAGCATCTGTTGCAGGTGTCATTAGTTTACCTCTGACCTTTTTCTGAGCCGCCCCTATTAGAGGAATAGCGTGGACGCAACCTGCCTCACCTCTAAAGATGTGCGCTGAGCTAGCTGATGTTGCAATTGTGAGCAGACTAGAGGGATAAATACCATTCAGGCTGCCACGAGAAGCTCCGCAAAGGACTGTAGAAAAGATAAATGAATGCTGAAATCGAGGAAAATTATTCAACCATTTACAACCCCTGCTAGCATATCACTGTTATTCTATTTGTCTTTCACCACTTAAACTGTAAAATCATACAGAGTGCTGCAACCATTTCTCTCTCCGGTTTGTTGCCTCACTTCCACAAAATAACACATCATTGGACAGATAGTATCAATTCTGCCCACGGTAATCCCAGCACCTCTGGTTGTATCACTCATTCCATTTCAGCTAACGGCAACAGCAAACATTACACAGTGCATCAACATTACAGGCGAGAGGCAGCACGGTGGAGAGAAGAGGGGGGAAAAAAGGGCCGTATCCATCATGTTATGATGCCCCTGTTATTGTGACAGATCAAATACAGTGCTCTGTGTGTATGTGTGCGAGTACAGTGTCTGTCTGTGCAAACGGTTGTACCATAGGCTGGACTGATTGGCATTTGTGTGACTAAAGACTGTGTGGGTGAATTTCTGAATCTGAAGAATCTGAAGGTTGCCTGACTTACAGTAGATGGCCTTCTTCATACAGTAGCCAGAGCTGTAGCTAGCACGTTTATTGAAGCTGCTCCAATTAACCTTGCCATGGTTATAACCCTGAAGCCCCACTCACTAAGCTGAAGGGTAGAGGACAAATTTTAAAAGATGGGAAGAATATATTGATAAAGGAAATATTGAAAAGTACACAGAGTGCAGGGAGAGCTTTACAATTTTAATGAATGTGGAGAAGATTGGTGTTTTGATTGCTTTTCTTTTGCCTGGGTGACAGACTGCCTTTTTGTTTTGGCTACTTGGCTCATGTGTTGAATAGCTGTACTCCGTCTCTGCTCTTGGAGACGTGGGCTCGCGGTGTCGGCCTTTGAGAGCAGAAAGAAGATGAAGAGGCAGTGTCAGGTTGCCTTTTAATGGTCAGGAGTGTAGTTAGTTCCACTGACTCAAGCCTCTCCCCTGTGATGCTGGGTCCACTCCACATAACTGGCCATAATTCAACTCATTTGGCAGTTTGAGGTCTCAAAGGTCTAGGGATAAAAAGAGTGGAGAGGCCTAATGGCAGACTGTGGGACCAGCTGAGGGCACTTCTTACAAGATCTCCACAGGAGAACATTTCTGGAACAGACCCTGGAAACCATGAAAATCCATTAGCTACTGAACAGGAGGAACAGCCAGCTCGAGAAGAGAGAGACAACAGAGCATTGTAAGATATAGGTTGTATGCCTGTCAGTCGGATGGAAGCCGTCAGTATTTTTAGCACATCAAATTTGTCAACACATAACACCAGAGGACAAGCCAATAAATAGATTTTTTTTCCTCTTCCCATTCTGATAGATTAGAGTCTATATATATATAGACACACAACACAAAGACTATCAATGGACACTCTTCAAAAAGGTGTTCAAGCTTTGATATGGCAAAGACAGGCACGAACAAACAAACAGAGGCACACACATGCATATAATAACTGACAACTGCTCATAAACGTACATCTTTCATCTGTTGGTGTTGATTGAGACCGAGGTAGTTCACTAATGTGGTTTAAAATGAAAGCACTTCAGCATCTGTGGTGAACATTACAAGGAAAAATCCACCACCACAGTGAGCCTCTGAGGCTCTGTGGGGTGCTGTGCCTCCAATGGGGTATTAATTGAGATGTTGGAGGAATAAGTGCAATGGGACTGAGATCGGGCACAGTGTGTGCTTGATAGGAGAAAGGATATTTTGGCAAATTCCAGTCTGGGCATGTTTCGGGGGGCCCTTTGAGAGCATCTGTGAAGGAGAGAAGGAAACAGAGAGATTTCTGAATTGGTGTGTGTGCCTGTCTGCATGTGGGTGGGTGGGTGGGTGTATGCATCCGTGTTGATGTGTCTTTGTGTAAATGAAAGAGAGAGCCCTGCTGACCCCGAAGTTGGAGTGTTCTGGCTACACAATTAAATGGTGTTGAAGCATGAGAATGAATAATCAATCTGGTTTATTATCACTGATGTGAAAATTACAATAGTGGTGAAAACGACTAAGAAGGTTGGAATATGTCCTTATTCTCACAAAAGCCTATAATATTATGTGTGAGGTTCATTTGAATCACATTATCGTATACTTTTAATGTGTAGGGGAAAAAAGTTAGGTCATAGACTGTGCTCGCACGCTTGCATAAACATATTATTGTCCAACTGAAATATATTAGTTAGGTATTATACACTCAGCCATACCTCAATTTCCTCATATGCAGAACGCAAGTATCATCTGTCTTTCACATAAAAATGGGAGAATGAAGGATGAAAATATTCAGATTTGACAAAGGGAGAGATTTTTCAGTCCAAGTGGGTGTAATTTTGGGATTAGGATTCGCTGTATCTTGGTTAGGGGACATGTATATGATGTGAAGGTTAATCACAGGCTGTAGTTTTGTAATGCTAGTCGCCACTGCACTGCTGTGCAATCAGCACTGTGAGAAAATAAGTGGGTCACAATGCGAGACCTTGATTAAAATCGCAGTGATTATAGTGCGGCTTCAGCTCTGATTTTGTGGGTTTCCCCCAACATCTGTCCTCGAGAGGAGGAACCCATACGAATGAAAATAGACAATATAGAAGCGCGAGAGCGCCTGCAGTTGCGCTTCATGGGTGCACACACGTGCACGCTCCCACTTCACGCCACACATGTGCACACCTGCTCAAAAACAGCAGCGAAAACTCACACAGAGCTACGTACATCCTGAACAATCTCTCCTCTTTTGTCTATTTTTGTCAAAGAAATGTACAGTGTAAATCATGTATAGCGTGAATCATTTTCCTCGCATAATTACTACTGTTGAGGAATCTATTGAAACACACAATGGAAAACTGCACTGGAAACACTGCTCTAAAGATCTTTGTCTTCGGTGCTAATTATAATCTGCTTTATTTACCAAAGCAAGAAAAAAAAAACAGATGCAAATTTTTTCAGAGAAATGTTTTGTTTTCGCTCTAAACGCATGACATCAGTAACAAGACCATGATGTTCAAAACTCAACGCTGCATTTAAAGCACAAAGTTTCAAAATCTATACCTGACACATAAGTACATATTTCTCATGTGAACAGACAAATAGTGGTACTTTTATCATGATAGACACCATATATAAATATTCAATTATAAAATACATATATAATATCGATATATATATTTAGTGATAGTAAAATGACTCCATAATTGATGTAGATATTTTTTGTTTGTTTGTTTTGCTTTACCATGCCTGCCAGGAGTCTATCTGGAAAACAAAGTACAGGCTGAAGGAAACAATGCTTGTGCCATTTAACAGCAATGTGAAATCAATATATGTTCTGAAATGGCAGGAAAAAACATCATTGTAAACTAGTTATTGATGTGTTAAAGTAATTTACACTTGCTAGTACAAGACAGATCGTGGCAATATTTATTTAGCTGGCAAGCTGGCGGTGGGAAAACGATACGGCAGCTGCAGCTATCACCAGATGCTGGTGTTACAATGTCCGTCCATCAAACTGTCCCCCTCTACCTCCCTCTTCCCACTCACAACCCTCCTCCTTCATTTTCCCAAATGACTGGCTCCCTCTTTGCGGCAACCTGACAGTCTTAAAACAACTGTATAATTAGAGCTGCATCTGTCATGCAGGTTTATCCCGGCTTTCAGTTCGGGAGTCGCCGCCAGTGGGAAACACTTGAAGTAAAGAAAAACCCAGAGCAAAAGAAAGAACGGACGACACTTTTGCCAATAAACACTGTTGCTCAATCATGATCAAAAAACTTTTGTTTGTTTTTTTTAAATAAGAAAAACTCAACTTCAAGTTTTAGTTGATTTACAGAGTTTTACATACATGCAAGAAGATTACGAAACACCTAAATGCATACATAAGGCAGCATTTGAGCAACGCAATTAGTCAGTACAGTACACCGCCGTGTACTTGCACCTCCCAACAGGGAAAAAGAAAAAGCTAAAGGGTGGTTAAAAGAGAAAATATGCAGCTGTATGGTGAGCGATCCTACTATCAGCTGCTGCAATTAGGAAGCACAATGTAAAATGTCACAGCGGATCTGTATCATCGGCAGCCCTGTCACAGGAAAAGGCCAGGAGGAGTGGAGAAGCGCAGAGTATGGCGAATCCCATCGGCCAAGCCTGTTTTAGTAACGTGAGAGCTGAGATCGTGTAACATTACGGCAGGACAAGTCTGGGACTCTAGTTCAGATGCTGTCGTGTCACCCCATTTCTATTATGAAGGGACAGGGACAGAAAAATATGATTATGTGGCAATATGCATTAGTATTTTACAGTTTAATGAAATCCAAGAGGGCAAAAGAGCACAGAAAGTAGAGATAATTATGCACGCATGAGCATGATAACAACCTATATTTTAAGGATAAGAAGCCAAATTCAAAATCAATGTGTGATACTTTTTAGAATTAATATTTCTGAAAACAATTTAGAAATAAAGCGGTATTAGTGATCTTTCGTATTCAGGTTGATTATATCATTGTACTACATTTAATGATCACAATTTTTTAAAAAGAAGATACAGATGGAATGAGATCAAATACAATGCAATATGCTCTAAACACAAGCATATAAATCTGATTTCCTTCACTGTGCTGACTGAATTACTTTCATGCTCCCACTTTCCATCTATATTAAGAAAATAATGGTGACGAAAGATGTCTTTTAATTTTCAGCTCAGCATCATTTTGACATGTGGAACTGATGAATCTCTACAGGACATAATAAATCATTTGCAGATTTCCTCCCATTTTTGATCAAGTTGGGATGACCAGAGTTATGCCCGGACTCATTACATTTGGGAAACAGATTGAAAGCACGCCTGGGCACGCTCTCTCTTATTGCCATTACGCACCCTGCTCAAGCTTCTGAACAACAGTAGAATTATCACCTCTGCACTCGCACACATAGCCTCCCACCAGCAAATATCTGGTCGCAAAAACATGTGAGAAGTAATCATCGAATTTGTTTGAAAGAAAGCAGACCCCTACTTCTAAACCTTGCCTTTGTCTCTTGTGTAGGTGAGAGGCCGTGATCTCTACATCGGCAAAATTGGCAAAATTATTTAGGGGCAGAATGAGGAATATCTGAAAGCCTTTTATTTTTTGTGCCTCATTGCTTGAGCAACAGTACTATGAAACAAACTCCTGGTGTGGGGGAAACACAGCATAATATAAGCTCCCTCTAGTGGCTTTACAGAAGATTGCAATACATTTCATGTTAAAGGAAAAAGCCATGTTTTTTTTTAGCACTGCTAGAAATGAAATGTTTTTCAAACTTAATTTTGTTTCGAAACATCGCGTAACAAAAGCAGCACAGTAGTAAATATTCCATTTTGACCCTATCGCATATGCAAATGTGATGTACTTAGCAAATAAAAGTGAGCAGGACAGACTTGGGTAAGACACCGTGTGTGTGTTTTAGCGTGCTGTGCAGCTGCCTGGTGAAGGAGTCAGTGAGGGTTCACTCACAGTACCACAGAAACCCTGCAGCTGGGTTTGCCACTAAGGAACGGAGATGCCCAGGGAGAAAGATAAAGAGAAGGAGACGTGGAGAGTATATGAAAGAGGGGGAAAAAAGAGGAGAGGAAAAGAGGAAGGAGATGAGAAAGAGGTAAAGTGGAGTGCGTGTATATTCATATTTTGCCTATTTTGCCACAAGCTCTTCAAAGGCTATGTCTTGCCTACAACACATCTGGGAATGGGAGTGAAAGTTGAAGAGTTCCTCATGCTCTTTTCTCGCAAGCCCCTAAACCTATTTTGCTGACTCTTCTTTTTTCTTCTCCTCTTTCCTCTCAGCCATCATCTTGCTCTCTCTCTCTCTCGCTCTCCTTCCCTCACAAAAACTTGGCAGCTGTTGTCCAGCCGACTTATCCTTGCCATAAATTTTACTAGTTGTGTCCTTTGTTCATTTAAAAGACTGGAATTATTGCCTCATGGTCATATGCCTCTGCCAAGCAGTCAAGTTGCAGTTAACATCCATGTTTGCCATAAAGGAAAGACTTTGGCAATTTTACTAAAATGTATTAAATGTGCTTACGTTTGGCTAATAAAGCTCAGTCTGCACAATGCTGTAGCTATAGGAGTAGACAGTGCTTTAAATATGGGCAACAAATTCCAAAATTCAACGCAACAGCTACCCAATCAACTCGGTTTGTTGAATAATCGCCAAAATAAGAGTTTTTACAGAATGTTTTAATGTTAAAGAGAATTGACCTTTGACCTTTTTGGATACAGTACCCCACAGAAATCTTGAATCAGCCCTCATTTCTTTATATTTTGCTAATAAAAATATGTGCAGTGATTTATTGAAACAAATAATGTATAAGGAAAAACCTGAGACTGTGCAATTCTACAGAGCTTCAAAGTCAGTATTTGCTTTGACCACTTTTACTCTTTGACACAGCCTGAACTCTCTTAGGCAGCTTTCTTGTCATTTCTTTAAGTAGCCTTCAGGAATAGTTCTCCAGGCTTCTTGAAGGACATTCAAAGTTCTTCTTTGGATGTTGGCTGCCTTTTGTTCCACTGCTCGTCAATATCATCCATGACTAGTGTTGTGTGTTCTTCTATCTATGCATGCTTTTACTGCATTGGCAGTGTATTTGGGATCATTGTCATGCTGAAAAATGTAGCCACTGTCAATTAGATGTTTCCAGATGGTATTGCATTGTGGAGGCAAATATGACCGTACTTTTCTGTAATTCCATCAATGACAAGATCCCCAACTCCACAAGCTGGCACTCCCAAACCATTACAGCGCCTCCACCGTGTTTTACAGATGGCTGTAGAGGCTTACTCTTCTATCAATCTCCTGACTCTCTGATGACGCATCACTCCATAAGACCCATTTCCACTGATTTTCAGTCTAGTTTTTGTGTAATTTGCCACGCCTCAGCCCTGAGGCTTCTATGAACAGTAGATCCGAATCGACGGAAGCTTCTGATGCATCTCTCAGGTTTTGTGTCCGATCTTTGATGGATGTTTTCCTATCTCTTAAGGACATGAAATTGGGATGTTCATGTCATGTCACTGATACAGTTCATCTGCTGTAGATATTTTTTTTAGGTTTGCCACTCCTTCTTTTGTCCTCTCTTTGTCCTGTTTCCTCAACTTTTTAAGGATACATACCATGATATGGGAAGTTTTAGGCTTACAGCTCTGCAATCACCTGGGTATATACAAGTAAAACTGCACAAAAGGTGCCATTTTATGCTTGCATGATTCATAGGTCAGTGGCTTAACAAACAAAATCATTCTTCTGACAATGGTCAGGTGCAAGGAATGGTGTGAAAATGACTGAAAAAGCAATCAGTATCCAAAGACAAAACTGAAAGTCCTTCAGAAAACCTAGAGAACTTTTATTCAAGACCACTTTATAACATTACAGGAAAGTCTGCCTCGTTGTAAGCAAAACGAAGTGAGAGGTGGCCCAAGACTTTTGCACACTGTACAAAATGCCTTTACGTCATCTTTTGATCCTATTGGACACTGTAAATGTTATGGACTCTCAGTTCATCCTTGAGTCTCAGTGAATGTTTGTAAAAAAGACAAAGAATTCAAGGTCAGTGTGTTACAGATGGAGCTGAGCTGACAGAAAATGCAACCCACTCCTGCTTTTACTATAATCACGCACAATACACCGATTTACTTGGAAAAACCCCCCCCAAAAAAACAAGATCAACATTGGTAACAAAAAATATAAAACAGCGAATCTAAACTGGAACAGTGTGTGACGGGAAGATAGTCATTTTGAAATCACCTGCACTGGCTGCCTAACGTTGAGACACTCTCAGGCAAGAGACATCAGCAGATCTACGCTTTTCCTATAAACACAGAACACAGCAAAATGTTCAGAGAGCGAATGCTGATACGGAGCACTGTGATTCCTCTGAAGAGGCGTCAGCAGGTTAAGAGGATACCTTTTCCCTTTATATTTCTACTGTTTTAGTCACGGCTGTGTCTTCTTTCCAATTCCACTCTTTTCCCCTCTATCTTCCTTTCTTGCCAAGTTTTATCCCTGAGGTGTCCTCTGGGGCTACCTACTGGATAAGCCATTTGAAATGTATTTTCTAAAGAACCTTCCGTTCCATTTTTGAACTGCTGCTATCTCTCTAAATGTCCTTAAGAAAAAGTGTGAGAAAGAATGGTGGCAAATATTTTAAAGTACCTTCAGCTGTACTTTTTTTTTGTGCAGTTTACTCATACAGAAAGAAGCCATAGTTTCCCCGCAGCAGTGTGATACAGACTTCTGCAGTGATCTGCGCGAGTGTGTAATGCAGAATGTGGCCTGCTCGCACAGAAACCACTGTGTCAGTATTGTGCAGCTCAACTGAGCTGATGTAAAGGCCAAGCACATGGGGTAGAGTTGGAATTCATCATCCACTAGTAAAAGGGACTGAGGTCTCCCATTAACCCTTTAAACTGTATATTCTTGGTTTATGGCATAAAGCTCAGTCTTGAGGTGAAGATATGACAAAATCGTTTAGCGTGCAGGTCCTGCTTTTGCACGTTAACTAACCACTTCTCATACCGTATGTTTAAGTATCTAGAAGGGCAATCTATAGTCCTAAAGCCATGATCAGTCATTCCCCATAAAGTGCATCACTGTGCCACATCATGGACTACAGCCTGCTGTGTCAACCAATTATGCCAATTATAGCCAGAAACCCCTGTGGTGTTTTGATAAGACCTTCCACAATTTCTTCCAATGAAGCAATTAGTTCCAGCATTTGTTTACAGAGAGAGGCTGTGACTTGCAGCGAAAATAATATTTGTTATCTCCATTTGCCATCAGAGCACAGTGAATCCACCACTGGCTAATCTTAACCTGGCTTTCTCATTGAGGTTTAATCTGGTCATGGCAACTTAGCATCTAGTATGAAGAGCGTGCGCATACGTGTGAGGGTGTGAATGATTATGTGTGCATGCCCTGTGAGTGTGCACATATGTGTGTTTGCATTTAAGGAGGCTGTGGAGGAAAGAGAGACAGACAAGCCAGTCATTCTCCTTCTGCCCCCTCCCTCTCCCCATCCATGTCAAGAACCAATCACGTGTGAAAACTTGCCTTAACTTCCCTTGCCTGTGTGACTACAGCGTCAGAGAGTTTGACAGATCTGTGCGCCACGGAGGCGTCTCCCAGCCATTTGGCATGCCATGCGCGTCTGGTGCGCTGGAGACTGCCTGTCAAACGCCTATGAGTCGGTGGCGCAGCCAGGGACCCTACGGAGCGCCAGATGGGCCATTAAGGTAGTATTAATGTAGATGCCATCGCTTTTCTCCTCTGACTGGGACATGCTCTCTCGAACTGCGAGCAGCTGCTGCCATTTACTAGGACAGCTTCCTGCTAACTTTGGCCAACTGGCATTGCCACTGACTGGCTCTCAATGTAACGATACACTTTTCCTTCTTACTATACCTGTGACTTTTTCTTTTTTTTTTTCTTTTATTACCTCTGCCCTCCCTTTCCAGAGGTTTTAACAGGAGAGAGCTGAAAACTTCCAGCTTTTCCTGCTGCCAAAGACACACACTCCTGCACATGCAGGCAGCGATTCCCTCTCCATTTCTCTGACACAGACACATATGCACACACATATAAACAGCAGCTCTCTAATAGGAGTATAGAAACAGAATCCATCTGTACACCCACTCTTAAGCTCATAATCAAGGCGTGATATTCAGCAGTGTACGGTTATTTCTGTTTATGCCCTACTGAGTGCTAATATCATGCTTTAATTGAGAGAAAATTGGCTGTTGGCAAGAAACAGAAAAGAAGGTTACCAAAACCCCTACCATGGATAAGTATTGCAATCAGTAATATTCTATTTAGTTAAGTAGCCTAAAATGGGATGTTTTGAGATCATTATTCAAATCACATTGACAAAATCCTATTATGAGAATTAGTTTTCCAGAAGGAAATGTACAGAATTATTGATACTAAATGTGCTTTCAGCATTACATACACTAGGGGCATATTGGGGAAACAGCAGGGCACATGATTCAAACTGAAACAAGGTCACAAACACCATATCCTCTCATTCACACTGAGAAAACAATACACATTTTAAGGGTAAGCTTTGCATAACATCTTATGGTAAAAAGAATATTTCCAGAGTGCAACAGAAGTCATCACACTGAGCACTTCCAGCCCCGAAAAACTCTGTCAGATACCGTTAAGAGTCAGGAAGATAGGCACTTTTAAAAAGATGCAGGATTTCCAAAGGCACAGGTTAGCCTTCCTGTAAAGTTGAGACTACCTCCCTCGGTTCTCTTTCTTTTTCTTTTTTCTTTGTTGTCTCTCATTTTGCAGCAAAGCCCAGGGCGTGCAATAAGGAACTGAACGAGTGCCCTTTGAGGTCCTCCTAGGGGAGATGGGTAGAGTAGCTGAGGTCACTGTACACCCACACTGAGTTCCCACTTACCGCAGTGTAACAATAGGCAAGCAAGTAGAGTATATACTCTACAACGGCTTTATTGTCTGGCAGTGTCTCACTTTCTTCCCCTCTCTGTCTCTTTACTTCAGCAGCATCAGTTTGAGTGAGATGTGGGGGAGGGCTGTCTATGTTTATGTCTCAAGAGGCAGCTCATATAAGGACTACAGGGTTGGCATCACTGGTGGTCAGTGTTGAAATCAAACGCACCGCCACCGAAGCGCAGCAAACGCTTATGCTCCCGCACAGCCGTTAGTGTACTTCTGGTATCAATCTGACACCTTCTCCCTTGGCTGCTCCTGACAAGGAATTTCCTCGTCTAAAAATTAGTTGTACCTTGCCAAGAGCACAGTGGCAATTTGTACAGTTGTGAATACATTTAAATCTAAGTAGAGGAGATAAACGTCTATTGTGACGAATAACAATGCGCGGGCCCAGAGGGTGCAAAGGCGTAATGCTCATATAGTATGAGTTATGATTTTAAAAAAAGAAAAGAAAGAAAAGAAAAAAACAACATTATTCTTTATTGCTGACCGCACACAGCAGCATGATGCTCGACCAGCTGTCTGTCAGCTCGGGCTGATTTGAAAGTAATTTCAAGAGCCTCTTCAAAAAGTCTCAAATCAACCTCTTCCAACAATGCAAACCCATTTCTTCATAGTTGATTGAGAACAGCAATTGCTATTTTGGTACTTGGACTCAATGAATGGGGCCAGCTTTCTATCTGGGTATCTGCATACTGGGAACGAGGCAAACTGGCACTAATCAGCTGTCTGCCAAGTAACCAGTGTAGCAGAGGGAATCGCAAACATTTCTCTGTGTCTGCCTGACAGCCTGACAGACGAGATTAAGAAGAAGATTCCTACTGCAGAGTAAACTTGAGGATGAGGAAACAGAGTGTGTATATTGACGCGATACGATACAGGGATCCATTTTCCACAGCTTTATCCAGGAAATCCAACCTGAGATGAACAGGATCAATTCCTTTATTTACAAGGTGCATGTTATTGCTTTGCCATGCAAATGCTTTCAAAAGCGCAGTAATGCCATCCCGCTATTGTGGGGGGAATGATCACCGCACCAGGACAAGCAAGCCAGGCTTTGATTGGTGCAGAATAACAGTGTTACACAGCTAAGCAACGTGTGTGTGGGTGTGCTGCAAATAGGTTATTTTGGATGGGGTTTTTTAGAAGAAAGGAGGCATTACTGAGGCCTATTGGTGCACTGAGGTATACTTCCAACCAAGGCGATTAACATGAAAGGATAGTCCTAATGTTATTTTCCACTGCAGCGAAGACAGAGGCAGAGAAAAGCCTGTAATCACATTATTATTTGTGTCGGAGATCAAGATCAATCAGGGTTAAAGCGTGTCACAATGTTTCACATTAACAATACATGGCTGTTTGTGTAGGAGATACAACACAACTGGATGTGAGATACTTGGCCTGGGAGGCGGTGGGAGTTAGCAAATGCTCAGTTTTTTTATTTTATTTTAATATTATGACTTACATTATACCTGCGCTCTGATTCTATACATTCAACATACTCAGTGGATAACAGAGTCGTGTTTTACAGCTGTAAATGTGACTATCAGTGTTTCTCAATGAGAAAAAACACAACTGTGGAACAGACTTCACTTCCCTCAGAGGCCTGTGAAGGAAGTATTTTGGCACTTAGGGAAAAACAGAGCACATCGGTATTCACAAGCTAAAGGAAACATTCGGTAACTTATAGAGTGGCTTTTTCTTATATACACAAGATACACAACAAATGAACCATGGCTAGAGATAGAATCACATACAGTACTCAAACAAAAAATACTGCCTTTGTACAATCCTTCATGTAAACAGGTGCAACAAACCCTCAGAAAGGGTGACTGCTAAGATTCAGTCACAAAATATATCGAGCCGGTGAGCAAGCGAGCAGTAAGAGGGAGATTCAAACTTAATGAGTGCTTTGGCAGCTTGCATGGAAAAGGCAGGGAGGCAGGCAGTGATTAACTGAACACTTCAGAGTACAAGGCACAGCGGTGCTCAAAGAAAACAGTGATGATCTCCACTTAATCGCGGAGAAGCCCGGAGCATCTGCCGCCAGAGCAGGGCAGCGGCACCGGCGAGCTCCCGCTCCGCTAGGCTGTCATCTCCAGAGAGCTGTGGCCATATGCTCGGCTCTGCCGCAAACTCACAGGAAGTTAATTTTCTGACAAAACACAGGGATAAATATGACATTCAAACAAGTTGTGCGCAGCCAGGCTGAACACGGATGCCATGCCAAGCTCAAGCTGCACACGTGTCACACTTAGGAACAGAGTTTATTTTCTTGCTCCCCTGGTCGCTTTTTGCTTACTTTTGTAGAAATACACTGGTACATTTTTAGCTAGAAGGTGTTAGCCTACTTAGAAACTAAGCTATGCAGTGTTCAGAGGGAAAAAATCAATAAATGGAAAAAAAGAAGTAGATGTATGGTATATGATGCAGGCTTGATACTAAAAAAAAAGCTACCACAATACCTACTGCAAGTTTTTATTATAATGTATTATATAAGGCACCTCAGAATGTCCTATGTGCAAACAAAATCCCAAGAAAATGCCAATGTCACTGTTCTAATGGGGAGGGGGGGGGGGGTGTCCTGGAGAAATATAAGGTTAACTTTCTTTTCTGTTCAAAGACGTATCGCTCCCCACGGTGTTACATTAAAATAATGTCAATCAAACCATTAAATAGGCGATCTGTCTAACCTTGTCTGGTGCAGGTGAAACGCCATAGCGGGCCTGAACAAAGGGCTCGCAGGTGTGAGCGGAATCCCAATACCTTATCACTGGGCCAATAAAGAACAGAATATAGTGTTTCTTAGATCTCTGCGCTTTGCTACCACTCCATTTCAGACAAAAAGGGGAAACTGAGCCTTAGGGGTGAAGCAGGCAGTTCCAGCCTATAGATTCTTTACAACAATAGCCAGTATCATATAGTCAGGAGACTGGAGGACAGCTGAAGATGGAGCAGCCTGTCTGGTCCTTCAGAAGGAGAGTGTATACAGAAAGGCAAAGGGATGAAAGAAGTGGGAGCTGGGTGGTAACGGACAGGGCCAGGTTTGGGTCTCCACCTGAGGCAATCAGAGGACACAAGTAAGCCTAGAGAGATGAACATATAAGTCTGGGATAGTCATACCACTGGGGCCCATGTTTTTTCTTTAGTAGCAAGATTTTAGAAGTGGGAGCAGTCATGCAGATCCAAATGGCCTTTGTCATTGAGAACAGGTAAGAGCTTAAGCCCATGAACCTTGACACACTGCTTGGTGGCTGGCTACCTTTTGCCCTCATGTATGAGGCCTGTCTCATATGAACTGAAAGGCCTCTCTATTGGATGTTTGTCTTAAACAACTGACTGTAAAAGCCAGCCTTTCAGTAATGACAAAACAGGCAACAATATTTGGGCCAAGAAATAGAGTAGAATGAAGTACAAACATATTAATCTATTTTTAAATCCACTCATTACGAAAATGAGCCTAAAGAGCTTCACATAGTGTATAACGCACTAATGTTGCTGCAAAATGCTGGGAGAATCTGTTGGAAATATAATATATCCAGCACACATGCACACAGCAGCACATACCCATATATCAAGTGCTGAGTGGCAATCATTCACCTAGACACTGCCACATTGTGGTAAATGGGCTTATTTTGCATGAGAAGGAAGAGGGAGCGATGGGCTGCAGCGAGCAAAAGAGGGACTGAGGGACTGAATCAAATGATATGAGTAGGCAAAATTAAGCTCCAATGCAAGTGGAACACTTCACAAGAGAGCCAATTTCAATTCCACAGCACTTAATTTAGGATTTGTGTGGTTCAGCAGCATGCTACTGTATAGTAAGCCACGTAAGGACAAAGCTTGAGAGGCAACTAACAAGAAGCTATCCAGGCTCTTGAGGTATCCATCACGTAGACCTGCCCCTACTCCCAACAGTGAATTAAAAACTAATATTATAGCTAAGAGACTGTGTGGATGTTTAAAGGGGTCATTAAAAAATCATATTAATTTTGCATCTGCAGTGTGTAAATTTTGGCTCCCTCTTCCATCAGTGAGAGCAATTACACAAACACTGTGAACCTCTTTCTGGATTGAAACTCTTCCTCTCAATACTTCTTAGATTTTTGCCCAATAGGCTTCACAACATTCTTAGCTGTGTTAGCCTAAACCTTCTTTCCCAGCTCTTCATTTTTCTATATTGCGTTTATGTAAATATGACCCAAACAACTTTAAGATAATCAGAAGCCACTGGGAGTAGTGATGGATTGGGTAACGATTTGTGCATAACTGTAAAGAAACCATAATCTTCATACCTGGTTCTCTTTGAAGTCAGCCCTCTGGAAGTCATAGCCTAGCTGAGCATAAAAGTTGTTCCCAAAACTGTAGACCTGCCCAGTTTCGGTCCATATGAAGGAGTGTCGGCTTCCACAGGCTATGCCAACTACATTGGCAAAATTCCCATCTAGGTGACTTCCTCTGACGTTTAGTTCCTGTGGCAATTTGACTTCGACTGGCTGTTTTTTTACTGCCCTCTCTCCATTACCCAGCCTAGGGAAAAAAAAAGAAAATAAGACAGAAAATACCTTTAGGCTTTTTCTTCTTCTGCAGTCATTCAATATTCTTTATATTCTGCTATTTACACTTTAAAAGTTTATTTTCTTTAACACTGTTTCTATTTTATTGCAACATAACAAAAGACACCACCAGAAATCGCTTTTACTTGCATTACTCCAATGATACTATAATTTTACCTTTGAGCTATTTTTCTTCTAACCAAACAAGAGTCGCCTAATAAGCATGTTTCAGTGAGGTCAGTTTTACATTCCGGGGAAATCGCTGAACCCAACTTAATTTGAAGCTGTACAAATGACTTTACACAGGCCAGAGCCGAGACTCGTTTCTGCTTCTGCATGCCTAGTGCGAGTGAACAAAGAACATCCAAGCCCCTGTTTCAAGATGAGCTGGTCAAACGCAGCCCCAGCACCCCTGTGACCTATGAGCTCCCAGCAGCTTCAAACGGAGCTCTGCTGTTTGCTTCTTGATAAAATGCTCCTCTTTGTATTTGTTTCCCTGAGCCAGCGTCATAACCTGCAATGCCCCGGCCATATCTGCTAGTTTGCGGCATGTCTGGGAAAAATAACAAACAGTCTTCTCCATTATTTCCACAAACGGGGAACGAAAGGTCCTCGCCCGTCATCCCCACGAGAGCCTGTATTGATTACAACAATGCTTCAACTCAAGACAAGACCACTCTGGGGTCACAGCTATTTCCATCAGAAAGTTTGCCAGTTTAAATTTACACAGCTCCCTCGTACTCTTCTCCTCTCTCGCCTCCAGTGAGACACACAGGAGAGCTGAGGAATTTTCAGATATCATAGTGCCAGTTGTGTAACACAGATGCTCACCCTTTGCTCTGCAAGTGGGTGTTGCAGAACTCCAACTATAGGCTCCTCCAACTATAAGCGCCCCACTAGAGAGCCCCGACCTGCTTAGACAGGTCAAAGCATCATCAGTAGAGAGAGAACCGCAGACAGAGAAATGGAGATTGAGAGAAGGAGACTAAGGGACAATGGGAAATGATGAGAGAGTGAGAAGTGATGCCTTTGTTCCTTTTATGTATTTCTCTGAGGTCTGCCATGCAGCTGTTTGAGTACTTGAGGGCCACTGAATCACTGTAGTCCCCATGCCCTTAAATGTCATTAGAGCCAGACTGGCTCCTGGCTGGAGAAGTTTTAACAAGGAAGCTCATCAAAAGATAAACAACTTCTGTTTGTTTATAACTATGTCTGAGTTTGTTTGTCTGTCAGCTAGCCTCTTTCGTCCGATTAATATACAGCCATGCAGTACACCGGCAGAAAACAATAAGACGTTTGAATGGCCAGTGGGCAGAACAAACTGATAGCTTCACAGACAGATGAGTAGTTCCCCAAAGTATCACTACTCATCCTCATCCTTCACACACCATCAAAGCAAGACAGATAACGTTACTTCTGACATTTACTTACTGTCCACTGGTGCCATTTCCCCATGCAAAGATCTTGTTATCCACTGTAGTGAAAAGGAAGAAGAGGACAATGTTATTATATGACATGTCGGCCGAAACGCGTCAACGGTCGTTTCAAATTCTTTGAGACAATCTTTGGACTCGCATGTGGCTACTGCTGTTGAAATAATGACAAGTGGTAATGCTTAAAAGCTGCAGATGTTTCACAGTAATGGCTCAGGTTGTGTGTTTTCCCTTTTGTCCTCAAGTGTAGAGTGAGCAGTGCCATGTCAGCGGGTGGACCCTTTCCCGCTGCGTGAAGTTTGATTAATACAGCCTCGACAGAGAGTTCAGAGACTGGGGCCGCCTCTCACACACCCTGCTGTAAAATAATGAGCCTTCAGCGGGAAGGAATAATATACATGGGAGACACTTCCTTAGAATAAGTCCAAGCTGAATATATTCAAATGAAATGAGGAGAGAAGGCAATCCTAACTGATTAGACTTGTCTCAAAGAGAGGGCGAAGCCCATATATTTCTCCTTCTATGTACATGTATTTAACTGTCACCTCTGCACTAAGAGTCCAACATGGCACTCATCCATTTGCATATAGTTACTATAAATACCTGGACCTTACCTGTTCCTGCAGTGATTCGAGTCACGCTAGAATACAGACAAGTCTTATTGGTCTTATGGGAACTCAAACACCACAGGGGTAACAGCCAATAGCAACAGACTTTACTCATCAAGCCAGCGGAGCCCTCATACATTATAGAGTAGGCTTTATGATTTACCTAAGCTTGTCAAAAGAGAAAAATTATCAGGCAAATGTGGGGTAATAAATTGCAATCCGTGCTGCATATGTTTGACACGTGACCCTTGGCATTTTAAGGATCGGGTTGTATGAAAGAGTCACAGGCAAATGTGGGGAAAAAAGAAAATAACATGAAAAGTGAAATATCACTTGGGAAACTTTGAGGAAAATGTTCAAAACATTTGAGGGATTGCTCCTTTTGCCAGAATACAACACCTATTGTGCATCTACGTTGCACTGATACATAGATATTGTCCCTAATTAACCAGTTTCTAATCAAACAACTGTAGAGCACACACTTTTCTTTACTTTGACTGATGTTAAAATACTACATCTTCAGACTATGGGTAGATTTTCTGCAGAATACAGTACACATACACGAATCAAAGTTTTCTACTAGTCAGTCTCATTAAATCATTGGTGAAGATCTGTTGATTCAACCTCTGGAGGTGACAGCCAGTGTTTTGGCCAGCAGATTTCTGGATAAAGGATAACTGACTACCTATTCCATGAGCCTCTCACTGTTTAGAATTTAGATACATTTTAAAAAGAGTTGTGTTCCTCAGTTTCACTCCACTCCAAACTGTACACCCACACCCAAAACCAACCCAAAGTATTAACCCACAAAGCTTCCAGTTTCTAGATTCTGATTTTGAATATTCAGATATGTGTTTAGAGAAATTAGCTGCAAATATGATTATGTACATCATCATTTATGCAGTCATCTACGTGTTCATGTGCTACTCGAGCATACAATGCAGAACTGCTCCACTACTTTGGCTGGTTTGCTACAAACTAAGATCAAGCAATCAACAAATAGACTGTAACTTTATATTCAAGTTGGGCAGCAGAAATAAACTGCACTTTTAATATGCAGACATTTTATAACCTTTCAAGTGCATTAGGTAATAATTCATGTGAAATTACCTCCTCTAGCTAGATTCAGGACATACTGCTCAATGGACCAACCACAATATTTATGAAGTGCTGCTCAATACTGGTCTATGTACATTTTCAGTGTTCACATTAATAATATAAACAAAATTAATTAAATGAAATTAATTAAACCACCATGTTTTAACAATACATAAAATTAAAAGAAGAGATTGTTGTTGCCTCAAATAGCATCTTTTTTTTAGACTCTCATTCTGTTTTTTATAAAACAAAACTGTAGCAATTATGAGTCTAGTAAACATGAAGCATGATGTTTTTTTTATGTTTTCTGCATATGTTCCATAATAATATAATGTTTTATCATTTACATTAAATACACAAATACTGTAATTTAACCATTCGCTCATACATTATGGTGGAAAGCCACTCGCCTTAGAAATGTCACTATTATGAAGACATTTTTAATATGTATATTAATATTTACATTTACATACATTATATATGTTTTTGTCTTTTAAGTGTCTAATTTTAAAATTCAATTATGCGTTTGTGTAAACGGGTTACATTTAACATGGCAGTATAGAAAAATATGTGTGTATGAATTAAAACGTGCCTTTTCGGCAGGCTATTATTGACATGCACCACAGTTCAGGTTGTGTGTAGCGAATGTTCTCCCTAAGACGCTTTAAGATGTTGCAGTGTAACTCAGCTTTGACAGCCTGGAGGACAAACTCACAGTGCACAATCCTATGAATGTCAAAGAAAATGATGCTCTTGCTCGTGCTTCTGACAAGTTCTCATGGCAGAGACTGCAGACTCTTCCAGTCAAGACTGCTCTTTAGTTTCTGAGAGCAAGCTCATCATCAGCAATGATCCTCGACACGCAGGTTAGTTCAGTGTGTGTGTGCAACAATAACAGTTTCTGAACTTTCTGACTGCAAGACGTGTAAGTTTGTTGCCACAACTTTACATGCTCATGGAAGCAACTGATTACTCTCTTGCAGAGCATACTCATGTAGCTAGAAGCACAGTATCAGCTGATTTCATCTTATGAACCATCACATACATGCAATAATGTTATGCATTTCAGACTGATTTTGGGAACAGATTTTAATTGGCTGATCCAGGTTTCTGCGACAAAAGCTGGACTGCACCTATCCTGGCTGTGTCCTGTCTCTGGCCCTAGGATAGGTTCCAGCCTGTGCAGCCCTGAATTGGATAAGTGGCAGAAGACGGTGAATGGATATTTCACTTTTTTGAACACCAGTGTAAAATATTAGTTTTGAGAGAATTTTAGGATTATGGCAGTTTTAACACTGTGATGTTACAAAACGTATCATAAAATGTTAAAACACCTAAAACTAACTATTTGTTTGTCTCACCTCACCTTTTTTCTCCACAAATGATACTAGGTTTTACATTAATCCTAGCCACAAACGATATTGTATATGATTATACAGATATATGTATATATGAGTTCGAAATCTCCTCGGCTTTCTGCCACAGATGTGCTTGTTCGGTTAACTTGTAATTTATCCTAAATATATCATTTTGACTGGTTGCCTGTGTTAGACCTGTGGCCCGGTCGTCATTTCCCATCTTATATATGATATACTATCATGTATTGTACTGCTGGATCTATTGCTTACAAGTTTCAAAAACAATACAGAAACTTTAAGCAAAATTTATCAACTATATTTCACTTGAGTGTCTGTGGGTTTACAGAAGAGCTTTAACTTTTTACGTATTTAAAAAAATATATATAAACACAGTCGAGCTTTACTTTTGGCTGGGATAAGAATTCTTAGTGGAATAATGAAATAAAGATCAGAGTGAAAATGCAATGGGAATAAAGACTGCGCCTATTTTATTTTGCAGTTTTGTGTTTTATTGTATCCTTTTCTTCTCGTACTTTTTATTTTTCTGTTTTTGTTTCTTTTGCTACTCCAACTCTTGAGAATTGTAACGTGGGAGTATGATAAATAGCAGTGGTTAGAGTATGTTGAACCGAAGCACAAAAAAATATTGGCAGCTGTAGGTCTGCTGTGTTGTTCGGCACACAGGCGCATTATTAAAGATATCTATTATCACCAGGTTTGGGTCAAACAGTAAACAACACTAAAAAGTATCTACATCTAAAATGTATTTTAGTTTGAGAAAACAGAAAAACTTTAGATTATAAAAGTTGATTATTTGGTTAGTTTAACAGTTTCAGTCTGATCCTTTCATATGCAGAGTGCTTCTTCCAACCCGTTTCAAAGGCTAAAAAATGTCTTTGCAAAGTAGTATTTAAATCCAGGTCTTCATAATTAATACACGTGCTCAGGAAAATGCATCTCTTTACTGTTTTATGTCCCTCACCTTGTATCTTTAAGCCCTCTGTTCTCCTCTGAGTGGCAGATGTTTTCACCCCCACCCTAACCCACCCAGCCACCCACACATACATTCTCTCTGTCTGTGGCTGGCATGGGGGCACGGAGGCCGACAGCGGTGCATCAGGCTGACAAACAGAACTGATGGGCTGGGCTGAGAGCGGGCAATCTGGCAGGTTGAGTATTCACCCTCCTTTGCCCCCCACTAGCCCCTTGCTAGCCCCTGCTGCTCTGCACCATACGCAGGCACCGGCATCCCAGCGGCTGGTGGCCCATTGCTTTGCTCCCCCATAAAAATAGCCCATCCCATTATTCTTCTGCCTCCCTGGGGGCCACAAGGTCTCCAGCATCATTACCAGGACTAAGGATCTGACTCTGCCGCCACCACTTGGTACTCCCCCTCCTCTCCCCTCACTCCTCTTCTCTAATTATAGGTCAAGCACTCTTTTTGTAAATTATAAAACCTTTGTTCTTATCAGGAAAACTGAACAAGAAGGAAAGATACGACAGGAGGGCAGGGAGCAAGGAAGACGTGAAAAAGTATGTGTAAAAAGTGGAGGGAAGATGATGTAAAAATAAGAAAGGAGGGGGAAATTTTTCAATTATAAAGCCAAGCTAATTTGGTATGACCAGCGACTGTCATGCATGGTGACGGAGCTCCATTATGCAGTCATTTGAGCTCTTTCAAATTAGTTATGTTAATGTCCTGCGTGTGAATGTAACACTTGGATGGGACAAGATTTCAGCAATTAATTTCTACAGTCAGTGGAGAGACAAGCAAATTTATTTTCCCCCTCTCAGGGAATTGGTGGCGGAGGGAGTGAGGAGGGGAGAGAGCATTCTGGAGCAGGGAACAAGCTAAACACAAGACCTAAATAAAGCCTGAACAATGGGAGCCAATGCCTCCTCATTCATTCAATTGACAATGTTTTGCAGCTTAAACCTGTTTTATTAATTATGTTTGACATTTCCTTAATTAGTTTCATTTACACCAAATCAATCCCTGCTGCTGTACAGCGTCATTTATCATTTTAAAAAATTTGCATAGCCAGTGCTGACTTTTTCTACTTAATTATACATTAAAAGTGTCAGCCGCGCTTGCTGCCTGGCATTATCTGAGGCAGAAAGGTTTGTGGCTGGACGGGGGTGGCATTAATCATCAGGGCGGGCGCGGGCAAGGGGTGCTCCCGGTCGCCAGCGGGAGAGCCGAGCGGGCTTCTCATTTTCTAAGCTTGATGCTTTCGGGGCTATGGTGACCTTAATGACCTACGGGGAGAAGGAGACAAATCAACGACCTCCAGCCCCAAAAACAACTACATCTTGTTTACAAATCATGTGGAAAGGAAAGGCAGGAGCAGAAGCAGGGAAAGAAAAGCCAGGAAGATATGTAGGCAAATCAGCAATACAAGTTGAGCTGCCATACTGTATATATGCAAGCACTAAAGAAATGGGTATTGTTTGGATAACAGTTTTTTAGGCTTTTATTTAACTTAATGATTAAAGGTAGCTCATTTGCATTTACATGTAATGGTTTTTTTTTGGATAAAAAAAAAGAAAGATCATCAGCTTCATGTGTCAGAAAGCTAGCTAATGTTCTTCATTCTAATTAAATAATGCCAGCATTAGTAGCTGAAATCTAAATGTATACCACTGTATCTCAAAAAGCAACTTAACCGGCTGAGTCAACTGGCTGAGTATGGCTATTACTTTCCCTTCAGCAAGTTTGTGAACACAGAGCAAACTGACAGCTCAAATACCTGGCAAGCTCACTCCTGAGTAAATCTTCTGAGTGTTGAGGTGAACATGGCTTTACAAATCACCCATTCAGGAACTGAGGCAGAAATTGGCAGGTAGGCAGAGCCGTGGTGTCAGGAGTGAAAATTACTCTGAAATGCGGAGCACAGTGAGAGACTGAGTGAGTGAGTCTCTGAATGGTGAAAGCTATGGGTGTCACTGTGTACTATGTTCACATGGGAAATCAAACAAGTGTATTTTGGAGGCGAGTCAACACTTTTGTCCTTTGGAAAATGAAAATATTTCATGTCAATTTAAATTCAGACCGGCCTCAGGTACTGCACATAAAAAAAGTGCATGGCATATCAGGCTCATGTTCATGCGCAGGTGAAACGGTTACTCTTACTGGTAAAAAGCCAGTCTTTACATCAATTGTCATATTAAATGTATCTTTAGGAGATTAAAATGCACAATGATAAGTATTAGACATAAGGCGAGGATACACCAGAGTCAAAGATGAAGAAAACCAACCAAACAGCTGATTTCTCAAAAAGGCCCCTGAATAAGATGTATTAAGAAGTCTGTAGCCATGGCTTTGCTTAAAAAAATATTTAAAGGGAAACACAAAAGAGAGGCAGACAACAAAGAACCTGATGAAGTGGCAAATACCTTGGCATGCTCCAACAGGAGCAGCACAGAGGCTACATGTGCACGGCTCGCTGCCCCCTCTGGCCCCAGCTAAAGTACTAACTATCCTCCCTGGCTCATTGTATTAAGATAATCAAGGTATCTTTGATTGCAATGGGCCAGATCAATGTTTGAAAATTAAAAAAAAAAAGGGGGGGGGGGGGGTCTTGCTAATAGACAGGGAAATGCTTAAGAACGAATTGCTAAAATGTGGAGAATGGGGAGTATTAGACATCATTATTGTAGAAAGTTCCTAATCCGCATATTAATGCTGCACATTGCAATAATACAAAGTTTTCCAGTCAAAGTACTTGAAATAAGCCACTAACTCCTTTCACGCATGAAAATATTATAATTTATATAAGTGATCACTTTAAAACTAGAACTTTCCTTTCTCTTCAGCCCCCCCACCCGAACATCACCATCAATTCCCCGACGAGAAGCACCCCTTTAAATGCAAAACATTTCTACTATCAAGGATTATGCTTCCTTTCAGGATATATGAAAACCCCTTTGAGAAAATATGATGATGAATTCATGGGCCTAAAACTCCGGGGTAGTTTTTACATTCGCAAAAAAACGGAAGGAGGGGAGGAGAAAAATCACCTATTTGGATGGCATACATTACCATTACTCTTGTATTGTATCTCCACTTTTCATAATGACGGGGATAAGTGTCCTGCACCGAATGCATATCCGCTGACAATAGAGGCAGACATTACTTGGTTAAAAGCTTGGGGTCCTGTGGGTAAAGAGGCCCAGAGAATAAAGAGTATCCGTCATGGCTAACGAGCTATAAGGATAGCACATTGCCTTTATAAATCACTAGATCTTGCTGTTTATTTAAATTCATTGGTGCCTCATTATAACTGAGCTATGCACCTTTAGGTCTGAGTTGATTAGGAGTGCCATAGCTCAAAATGGCTTTTAATTCAGTGAAACGTAGCTCTGACCTTGGTGCCGTAACCCTGACTAAAACACGCAGCGACTCCCACATTAATAATGATGCTACCTTTACTGGGCCGCAGAGCTCTGCCGCTGCTACTTAAAATATGTATTATTAGTTACCAGCGACGGCACATTTATCACACCAAATTACCCTTCGGTGTAAAACTGCTTAATTCTGGGTCCCTGTACCCCTCTGCACTATTACCTGCTCTTTAGAAAGGCCTGGAATTAAATGTAGGGATGAAATGTCAGGGTAATGGGGAAGAGGATGCGGGTCGATGGGATGCACACTTGATCATTCCCTAGTGGCCTTCTCCACATCCAGACAATATACTGAATGTGTCCTCCTCGTAAAAGAAGCTTCATTGCATCTTGCTTTGCAGGCCTTTGAAGACGTAAAATGCTGTTACACTATAATATGCTTTACACTGATCATTAAAATTACATGCAAAATATTATCTACTTCATGTGGGCTTGAAGGACAACTATATATTCTAGGCATCAAGATCAAATGAAATATTTGGCTCATAAACAGAAACTTTGGATGAGCAAAGAAAACAAAAGCAACCCCAAACTTTTTAGTCACCGGAGCATTTTAACAGATCAACACATGACTTCAGCATACAATACATACACCAGCATTTCTGTGCACAACACAACAGTACCTACTCACATTCTGCCAGCCTATTGAGGAAACAGAGTGGAAACTGGCCATTGTTCATCCCCTGTGTGCCCACCAGAGACTGATTACTTGGACCAATCAGCTAAATGATTAGATCTATTAGGTACCTTAGAGTGGCCATCAACATCAGCTTGCCAAGCTTCAAGACCTGTGGGACTTAGCCCATCAGAGTCAACTCATTAGGTGTCTGGACTCTACCCAAAACTACAGCAGAAAGACACAGACAGAGGGCCAGGAAGACAGTAGGGAGAGACAGAGTGAGAGAGAGAGAAAACAAAACTTCAATAAATGAATTAGATGCCTCCCAAACAATAAAGCACCTTTGGGATCACTTGTGTTTATGTGGTTCAACATCTCAAGAACATGTAAAAACAATACAAAGTGATCTAACAGATAACATAAGTGGGAGTATTTTGAGTGTTAGCCACATATTCCATTGTTATAAGACCAATGGGAATGGACTGGTATACAGAATTTCTTTTCTCTAAGTATAACATCAAACAATCCAGTAATAATTTAGATTACCAGGGACAAGGCGATGACGGTTTTACAGAGAAACACAGACAGTGCTGGCATAAACACATTTCTCATATCAAACACAGCCGTACAGTACATAAATATATGCACAATACATTAATGGTTTCTGCTCATCTGAGCAAGTGGCAAGGCTGGAGCAGTGGGGGGAAAAGAGACGTTACACACATTCCATCAGATGTCGAATCAATTAGTCACGACCATCTTCCAAAGTCAGAAATAACCACTCGTCCTCCTGTCTCCAGGGAGCCAGGGATAGGCCTGGGCAACAGACGAGAGATGGGAAAGGATCCAGAGACCCAAAGGGGGGTAAAAGGAGGAAAATGAGAGAAAAGAAAAAAGGGGATAAATAATGCTGTCTGTTTTACACCGCACCGTCTCGCGTCTCTATTTTTTCACTAGTTTTCCGTATATACAGTAGGTTCTCAGCGGAAGTGTCTTTGCATATCAGAGGGCACTCGTTTTGCACACTGTAAATACTCTGGTCATTAACATTTGATGACATTATCTTCCTAATCGCACAATAGAAGGTCTCCTTCATAATGTATACAGTACATCGCAGCTGTAACACTGACTCGAACCCTTTTTTGACGACTCTCATTGGGCAGCTGTTTGTGTCTTTTCACTAACAACAAAGCCTTTAATCTGTTAATCTGAAGCATAAAGCAAGCACAAAGATCATGTGACCGCTTTGCTAAAAGGTAAAGGGACATGATTATTTTTCATAAAGAGAAGCACAATGGAGATCCTTTCCCTGGAGGCTAAAAATAATTTAATCTGGCATGTAGATGCACAAATAGCAGTCTTACATGTGAATTGTACCCATTATTACTGGTTTTCAGAAGTTGGTAGCCGATTAATCTGTTTCTCCTCATCTGAGCTGGTGTAGAGAGGAGAAGCTATTGTATTTGCTAAGATTTCCCTTTTGCTTTGTAATCTCCCTGAACCTCCAGATTAGAGCAGTTTATCTAAAGACTGAATAACATGATCTAAAATACTTTTATCAAACGTGTTACCCTCCACACCTTGTGTTCTAAAGCGAAATACCACCGTATTAGCCTAAATATTTGAAGAACAAAGTTCTTCTGCATAAAACAAGTGCTCTAAAAACAGTTTATACTCTATATGGTTCCTGTGGTAAAGTATGAGAGGGAGCGGTTCTTCGCTGAACACAACACTAACCAAGCCGCTGGGTGTAAGTGTTGTTGTTTGCCCACGGACTTGACCCCCTAGAATAAGCAAGGAAAAAAGTCAGAGTGAACTAGCAAGTGCAAGACAGAGACACAGAGGGTACTTTGTGGGACCCAAAACCACTGCAGAGAAGGCCACAGACACCCCGCATTCCCTTCTGATTTCGTTATTTGTTCATATCGCAACGAATGGTTCTTGTTGTTAGGGGGTTGGCAGTGGAGTGTAGTCAAGGGGCGAGAGAAAACTGTGGTCCCCGCTCTGAATCCGCCACATTAGATGGCGTGTGTTTGTGCCCTAGGGATCGCAGCGCCTCAGCCTGTGTTTGGGGTACTTTGTCAGATGACTCAGTGTGTGTGATTTATGAGCTCTGGAAAGGTTGCATTTCCAGCACGCATGGACGTCCGCATGGTAAATGGAGAAATTCTGAATTTATTAACATACAATGAATGATGATTAATGTTTTGGTATAGATCATGCTCTCTTTTCAGATGTCTCAGTATGGGGGTGATATATGCAGCAATAAAATGATATGTATGTACTCAAAAGCACATTGCGTGAGCATCGAGTCCATGACTCTTAGACACATTTACTGTGTATATGTGTGATGCGAGTACTGGAAGGTTCCCTAGTGTTATCGGAACTCCGTGGACATTTATCTATGCACTGAACGACAGTACGACTTGTGCAAGTTCTACCCTCCGCACAAAGTGAACTGTTCCCTTCTATGGGAAATGCACCTTGCATAGTCAATGAGGAAATGTATAAATTAAAAACACGAAAAACTGTGAGCAAAAGAATGCAATTTAGACCGATATCAGTATACATTTGGAGATCCATTCATCAAAATCCCCACCATTATTAGCTTTTGTATTCTACAACACATCTTGTGTCTCCCTCATCAGCTTTTTCAATATCTTCTCAAATACATTACTGCCAGTGTCGAGCGGGTATGTTCACCCTAGGCCAATTACTGCGTTGAACCATAAAGGTAAGCATTGCTGAAGAAAGTTCTCTCATATATTTGCCTTTGTGTCTCAGCCACCCACCGACGCAGGTGGGAAATACAGGTAATGTTGGACATCTTTATAATCACAAAGACAACAGAGGAATCAATATGCAGAAGCATGTTTCTGACAGGTTCTTGGAATACATCTATATGGGAGATTGTGAGTCTCCCAACACGTTTGCATCTCTAAACGGTGAATCAGGGTTGACCTCTACTTATGCAATGAGTCAACCATTTCAGCCTTGGAAAGAGGCTGCATATTGCTCCATGCTTGCACGTGTGTGTGTGTGTGTGTGTGTGTGTGTGTGTGTGTGTGTGTGTGTGTGTGTGGGAGGGGAGGGGAGGGGAGGGGGGGAATCAAATAAGTTAGATGGAGTGATCATTTCATTGGGCGGCCTAAAACACTCAAGTGTGTGTATGCATATCTTGATATGCACTTTGAAGTGACTGTATATGAGGTGCGGTATGTGTGCACGCTCTGTGTTTACTGCAAAAGTCTGAGCCCAAGTAGCGATATAACATAAATGTGTATAAGTATGTGCACGCGCTTGTGGGTTAACTTTATATGAATGTGGTTGCTGTCAGAAGAAGCTGACTGGTGATGAGGGATGGAGAGAATCAGAAACACATTGGGCTGGGAATGGGGTGTGAGCCGCAGGGTCGCCCTGGCACAAAACACAACTGCCTCTCACATCATTACCCTCATTCCCCTAATGCGCACAACACTTAGAGCTACAAACAGGCTTGAGTCCAGAACACACATATAGGCACACAAACCTACAGAGCCACGCACTCACACAGGATAAACTATACATATGCCTGCACTCATCCTCCAGCAACACATAATGTTCTTTTAAGTGTTCGAGTACAGTAACCAAAGCTGTGTCTTAACATTACTGAGAACTGAAGAAAAAAACCCTCAACACATTATACACATTATATAACAAATGCCGCAATTCTGATGGCAAAATATGTAACAGGCTGTTGCAGGTCAGAGTGCTGCATAGTGGCTCTCCAGGACCGGCTCTTTACAAAGTGAGCCAAGGAGGCACTTTTCCACATCCTTAGATCTTTGCCCATTCTGAAAACACATTCATTGCATTTGAGACCAAAAAAGAAATGATAGCCATTTCAAACACAATTGAGCTCCACTGGGAAAAGTATACCTATTCAACTACAGGACCTCCATAAAATCACAGTAGTTTCACAGTGTAACGGATGCTTTCCTCCCTTCTTGCTGCATGAGAGGTTTTAAGAATGGACCGGGGGAGCGCTTGAGCAGAGAAAGAAAAGATAAAGGAAGAGAAGAGCAGAAGATATGATGCAGAAGAGTGGAAGAGAGAGGTAAGCCAAGCATAAAATAACTTCAATCTAACATCCTCTCGGAAGGGGCGGCAGGAGGCAAATAGCAATCCCACCAATGCCGTGTACTCAAGGGGGTTCCCCCCACCTCTCACTGACCCATAGAGAAGAGGATCATGGGAGAGAAGGGATGAGACAAACCCACTTCAATTAAGCCACAGCGACGTCTCGTCAGCACGGCAGATGAGGTGTCAGAGAGTTCAGCCGTGGATAGATCACAAGGAAAAAAACAGTTCCTGGCTCAGCACAGTCACAGTGTTGAACCTTTCTTTCTGTTCTCCTATTTTTCTCCTTCGACTCCTTTATACCTTTCTTCCAGTTTATTATACTAAGATTTTTTTGATATCTTGCAAGATTAGAGGATGGGCATACTTCTTATGAAATCTGTTAATCTAAAGCATAAAGCAAGCATATACAGATCATGTGACCACTTTGCTAAAAGGTAAATGGACATGATTATTTTGCATAAAGGGAAACACAATGGAGATCCTTTCCTTCCAGGCTAAAAATAATTTAATCTTTCGTGTAGATGCACAAAAAGCAGTCTTACACGTGAATTGCACCCATTATTATTGGATTTCAGAAGTTGGTAGCCGATTAATCTGTCTCTCCTCATCTGAGCTGGTGTAGAGAGGAGACGCTATTGTGTCTCCACAGATATTCTTTTTGCTTTGTAATCTCCCTGAACCTCCAGATTAGAGCAGTTTGCCTAAAGACTGAATAACACAATCTAAAAAGAGTAATGACAATGAATTATCCTAAATTATTTGAAGCATGGTTGGACAATTTCAGGCTTACAGATGACAAAAATTAAAGTTCTGATCCATAAACAACTCAAAAAACCAACACTCTGATAACAGATGCTAACATTAACGCCTTTTTTGCTTTTTCCTTTGTTTTTTTGTTTTGTTTTTTTTTTAAAGACCAACAAGACTTTATATTCTTACACACTAAAAGTAACACAGTAATTCACCTCTTTTTGCCTAATGGCTCCAAAGGTAAAACAGGTTAAATAAGGGAAGAATAGAGGTCCTTCACTGAACACGGCACTAACAGGTAAAGGTCAGAATCACAATTTGTGGCATGCTGCGTACTGCAGTACCATATACTGCAATATTGTGCAATTTATCACCTTGTTTCCAACTGCAAATAATTTCCCCATTGGTAAACTTGTATGATTAACCTGATAAGATAAATTCCTCAGTCTGTTTCGCTCACTTTATTCATTTTTATTGTTGTCAAGAAGATCAACATTATCATTAAACCCCGTCATAAACTTCGCATGCACCTCACAAACTAACAAACTGTTTTGTATTACAAAACTTAACTAAATGCAAACATGTGTGGACTGCTATACTAATACAGGTATTTTGAATGCAAGGCAACAGCAGCAAACAGTTCACAGCGAGATGTTAGAGTTACACATAAATCCACAGTGTGCGACATGAAAGTTAGTGTAACTCTTTGTGCTGTGCTTATACTTTCCTCAACTTGATGTCTCACGTCTCTGCATCATGGGTATAGCCATACTCAGGCTGTGTCCATGTGCTCCCTCTGAATTGGTGTTACCATTGTTGGCTGGTTTTTCGGTTGAGCTGAATTAATGTTAACTTTGGTCTCCACAGTTAAACTTACCTCAGGATAGTGGTTTGTGAATTGATAGTTCTCTCAGTGTATTTACTTTCATACGACAGTCCTTGATAATGCCAATGCGTTATGTCCAACTTTTTTCCATTCCAGGAGTCACCTCCAAACTTACACCAAGTTGTGGATGCTAACATGAAAGAAACCAAAACTACTCATCCTAGTGTTGCTAAGGTCAAATAAACTCTGCAAACCTATTTGACATGGTGTGCATTTGCAACATTATGCAGGGTGCAAAGTGTTGCACATTTAAAACATGATTTCATCAATAAGGATATAATTAATGGTTTCATACTGCACCTAAAATATTTTTTGACCCACATTTAACTTTGTCAATTTAAAGTGTGCTAGGTTTCAAATGGGTTTCAAGGGTTTTGTCTTTTAGTCTCGTCTACTTGTCTTATTTTATTCCTCTTTTATAAACAACTAGCAAATTAGTCACCAGGAGCATCCCTACCCTATTGGCAGCACTGAAAAGAGGGAGGGAAACAAGTCCAAGACAGTAGCAGTGCAGGGAAGGCCATAGACATCTTACATTCAGTTATTTCCTCACATTGCAGCAAAAGGGTTGAGGTTTATGAGTTGACAGTGGAATAACAAACATGTATCAATCTACTTAGATTCAAGGACAGACAAACTTCTTATCAAATATGCACATTAGCAGTGAGGCGCCTCAGCACACCTGAAAATGGCATTTAAAGGTCATAATGACGTGTCGCCAGTGGTGTATCAAGATAGCATGGACAAGTGGAAGGAGCCAAATCAAAGTAATATTCGGAAGAAAAAGGCAGACTGATAAAAATGTGATTTTTCAAGGTGTAGCTAGAAATAAAAGGAGACATAGGCTCTAGGGGTAGGGGTGGGTGTAAGATGAGGGGGCAATCTGAGCGACCATGAGATATTTGTGAGGGCAGTGCTGTGCCAAAGGTTTTAAGAAGATATCGCTCTCTCTGTGATTAGGCTGACATTAGCATAATATCGTCTTTGTCACCTCATAGGCCAATTGTTATGAAAAGCGCCAATCTTTCCACTTTTCCCGTAAAGGCATCAAGCAGGCATCCTAAGGTATAGGAAGCCTCTTTCTCCTCTCTTCACCCAGCACTCCCCCTTTCTTCTATGAAGCTCCGCTTGGGAGATACAAGCTGGATTTGGCTCACATCCTTGCCTCTTCCCCAACACTCTGCGTGGCTGCCTGGTGTCAGAGCGCCAACTCTCCCAACCCAGCTGCACTGATTAGCAGAGGCAGATTATTAGCCAGGCATCCTCCTGGAAGCAGGGTGTCCAACACCATTTTCACTATTGCAAAGTACAAAAGGACAGAAATGCAGAAACAAACAATTAGCCCCGCAAGTATACCACAGCAAAGTAGAGAGAGTTAGGTGAAGCTAATTTGTTTTCACTGCTTGTGGACACATCAGCGAAAAGTGATTCATCAGCATTGTGAAAAGAGCTCTCTCATCTTTCATGCCCTGTCTTTCTCTCTCCCCTCTCCTCTAACTCATCCTCCTCTGTCTAGCACCTGTCCCACTGCCAAGATTTCACCTCCCAAACCCTGGGATGTGAGCATCCCACTCCAAAACTTGTGCAATGCCTTATCTGTACCCCACACACTAACATCCAGCATCTGAGGCATCCTTCTCTCCCTGTGCCAGAAATATGCCGGCATCTCTCGCTCTCTTCCTCTCTCTCTCTCACCCAATTCTCCATCATGTTCTTTTCTCCTTCTCTCTTCCTCTCTCTCTAGAGCTTTGCATTTGAAATTGAACAGACACACAGCCAATTTATCATAGGCTGACACGTGTCATGTCCAAGGCCTAACCACAGGGACTTACAGTAGGCATTGCATTTATCCCCTTTGTTGTCAGCAAGGACCAAGACAATACCAGGAGCTATTAAAAAGGGGTAGAGAAGGAGAGAGGGAAAATAGGTGGGGATTGAAAGAGGTGAAAATAAACCAATAAAAATCAACCAAGATTGCATACCACTCTGAAAGGTTAAAGACCCCTGCAAGGTTGAAGGCAGCACATTTTCCTAACCAACAATCAAATATGTGGTGATGCAAGCCGTCTGCTCATAACCCCGATACAAAGCCCAGACAGGCATGTGATGGATTGGGTGGAGAGTTAGCACAATATGGGATCAGACCTTTGTGCAGGGGTGCATAGTGTAGTTTAAATTTTAATATTAGTCTGCGATACTCTGCAACTAATAGACCCAGAAAAATGTAAAGACAACAAAGAAAGTTCTAGCTGAAAACAAAATGGCTGAATGAAAAAACACCTTGGGGAAAACGTTTAAGAATATTCTCAAACACACAAAGAAGCCTAGAAAGTTAACTCCCGCTTGCTAGCCCGCCATTTAGATGCTTTCAGAAACTGCAATAAGGAGCAGGAGAGATACTTAAAGGTAATCATTCCTGAGACATGAAAGGGGACAAAACTGTTAATGTGCATCATATAAAACCCTTTCTGTTTAATCACCTTATCGCTATATTATCGCTCCTCTCTTTGAACAGGTTCTTTAAAAATAACACACGTCCTTATCGTTATACTGTACGGGAGAGGCAAGAAAGATGACCCTGCCTGATAATACTGTCACTACAAAGAATGTATACATTCTCCTTATGCAGACTAGGTGAAAAAGATAAAGAGAATGAGGATAAAGGCTAATGAGATGAGGAAGCAGAGTGTGTATACGAATGTGCGTGCACCTGCAAGTTATGGACCACAAGGTTATTAATTGGCATCTCGCACACCCATAGACTTACATTCATTCCACTTTAATACTTTGGTATTTGACATGAATGTTGAATAGTCTGTCTACAAGGAATTTATATTCAATCTAATAACTGACAGAAAGACTTCAAAATGGTCAAAGAAACGTGAACTATAAAGTGCCATTTCCTTTCGCTCAAAGACAAGCATCGACTTTACAACACCATACATCGTTAAGCCTTGCCAGTCTACTAGACCAGTAGACTTCAGAACTGCTGAGAATGTTCATTACCCAGAGGTAAGTGACCTTTTAGAAACTAGCTTTGGAAGCCATTTTGGTTCTTCCAGTAATTAACAAGTGGTTATGCATGCGAGACAATTAATGGAAGGTCAAGTGTTTCCCCGCTACCCTTTTCTAGACGCCATTGGGCCACTGACGCTGAATTGGATGTTCAGAGCCCATCAGCTCCTGAGCTTCACACATGGGAATAAGTCACCACTGTGGTCTATAGTGCAAAGTAGATAGCCTTTGGTTGCTGTGAAGACCCTGCCTGAAAGGAGCATAATGTAGTTCAGTGGCCAAATATCTGATATGAATCTTATGGAAGAAGATAGGTCGAGACGTTGAGGAGAGACCTGGAGTCTCCATGTTTAATTATGAATGCTTTTACTATGCACACACCAAGGCTTCCCCATTTAGATACAGGTTAAATCATAACTTCAATAAAGAGTAACTACAAATAGCTAGGTCCAAGTGGCTTTAAAGAGCGCAATATGCTTGACTACTTAGACATCCTGAGCTACGCCAGTGCACTGCTGAATTTTTCTATTCTATTCTCACAGTCTTGTATATTTACCTTATTTTTTATTTTCATGGCATAAAGTCTGATGTTGACTGCTATTAAATTTCCCTTGAGGGCACACTCCTTCACTCACATGCTCCTATCAAATGAGCCAACAAAGCATATCAGGGTGTCGTGTCTGTGAAACACTGCATCACCTTTGTTCACTCTTCATCAACCCTCCGCCCCCATGCTATTACCTCAGGACTATTCCCTATTCCCTGCTTAACCCTTGTCTACAGGACTGGTGTCACACAGAGCACCACTCTACTGCTCTCCACATTCTACAGTCCCTCACCTCACCTGACATCTAACACTCGCTTGTCGCCTCTGACGTGCACACGTGCATACAAACGCGCTCTAAAGCACAGCCGCAAACACTAACCACACAAAAACACAAATTAGCACTGCAGACGTGCACACTGCAAATTAGCAACACGATGACAAATGCACACATGGATGATCAGCCTGTGGAGGGTTTGATATGTTCAGATCTTTGCCCTTCATGATACCAGCAGCGCTTGTCATTCCTACTGAACTCTGCCCCCTATACGGCTTTTCAAACACACACACGCACACACACACACATGCATTTTCACTGGCACAGTGGTGAGTGAGTTAATACTAGAGGTGGCAGGAGAGAGTGGCATTGAGAAAGTCTGTGCCAGTTGCCTGCTGACAGCACCTTTGGGATTAGTAAAGTTTGATTTGATGGCTTTCCTTGTTAATTAGGGTTTGGAGGTGACTCCTGGAATGGAAATGGGCAAAATGTTCAAAAAAAAAAAATGTGCCAATTCCCACATCCCCTCCATCTCCACCTTCCAAAACATGTGACCCATATACGAGTGTACCTAATGAAGAAAGTAGAACAATCAAGTCATTTGAAGTTATAGGCCACTCTGTATTTCTGTGGTTCTGCCAACGTAGGCAGGGCAGTTGAGTCAAACTAATGCGCAAAATAGGCTAAAACTTCAATGTGAACAAAGTCAACAACAAATAAGAGAACAAAGAGGAGAATGTTTGGTCTTTAATTAACAGTGCATATGCATTTGTACAAGCATATTAAATTACATATCGTATAACACTGTCCCCTGCTGGTTTGGAGAATCGCTGCATGTGTGTGTGTGTGTGTGTGTGTGTGTGTGTGTGTGTGTGTGTGTGTGTGTGTGTGTGTGTGGGTGGGGGGGGGAGCTTAACAGTCATTACACAGTTCTGGTTTATTGTCTTTAATGTGATGCTGTGTGAAGTGGAGGGCTAGATCAAAAAGGGGAACTATGTATGACAGCATGAAACAAGAAAGAGCCTCGAAGAAAGACACAAGACAGAAAAAAACAAAGAAACACTTCCCGCCTCCCTCCACTGCCCTAACCTTTCAACACACAATATATGATCTTAGATAGGAAAAGGGTTCAGGGGTACCCTGTATCTCTTACCCTATCTCAATCCTCTGTTGCAAAGCATTTTACTGCAGTATAAGGCTCTTAAGCACACACAGCGAACAGTAGCACAGCTATTTCTGATTTACTGTGCGCGTACTATCTTCTGTTTTATTTTACAGCTGGCTGGCATGCCACTGCAGAAGGGTACTGCAAAAAGCCCAAGGTCAGACCACATAGCCACTGAGATGAGACACACACTTATAATAACACATACACATGTTTTCTCTTTTTACTACTCAGCCAACATTAGTGCTCATTTTACTCTGCCGCCCTCAAACTCGATGTTGCCATCATCTGTCCTCTCTCCTTTCTAGCCCAACTTTGTTTCTTTGTCTCTTTATGATATGTGCTTTTGCTGCAAATTCTGTATTTCTCTTATGTGAGAGGTGAGGGAAGGAGAAAGTACAAGGGGAGAATCTAGGAGATGGCATACATGAGGTGAGTGAGAGGGAGGAGGGATTGCTGGGGGTGGGGGAACACTAACAGTGTGCTGACAGCATGTAGAGCAGTCACCAGATATCTTTAATCAGTGAAATGTATTTCCCTCCTGCTCTGCCGGGGTTTTGCTCAGCGGTCAGACCTGCTGGGGCGACACAAATGAATCTTGGCGGAGGTGAGGACAAAGGCGGCCGTAAGGTTATGGCATGTAGATGATTGGAACTCTGCCGGTTTCTAAGGGAGCTGCCATGTCCCACAGAGCGGGTGTCACAACCAGATGATAGGGACAGGGTCTGCACTCCCTAGCTAACAATGGCATGGGTAAGTGTAAACACACACACAAGTCTAACTATATTTAAACAACATCTCTGATAACTTTTAATTGCCTATAGAAAACGGTGGGGGGGGGAGTAAATGTGCAAAAGTTGTAAGTGTAAAAAAATTCATTAAATTACAAAATGTTAATGTAAAAAAAGCTTGTGCGCTCTCTTTTTTTTTTCCTTTCTTTTTCTATTTTGAAGAATCCGTCATACCAATGAATACAAAAACAATGCTCCCAGAGTGTTATACTCTCATACTTTTTTGACCTAGCCTTAACTCAAAATAAGATCACAACAGGGAATTCCATTTATGTCTGCAGTTCCTGAAAATTAAGGCAGTATTTCAATTCCTTAGCATAAACGAACGCTTCGTTTTTTTCCTTATAAACTCTTGACTTTTATTCAGCAAAAGGTCCACCTCTTTTGACCTCATCTCAGTGGGTTTCACTGTTTACTTATATAACCCTGTCCTTTGACAATCTGAAATATGCAATATATAGCGTCACTTTGGCCACATAAACCCTGGTCATGATAATTAACACCTGAGAATACCAGGAATGCCATGGCTCATTTAAACATTCCCCTGTCAACTTATTTTTTTTTCGTGATAATTTGGTCTATTATTCAAAGTGTTCTGTTGAGGGGATGGTGAGGCTTTCTGCCATCAGCAGCTGAAGACAGTTAACCTCTCAAAACCCACTGGATGTAAGCCGTTACGGGTGTGGCTTATGATTCCCCATGACCTAAGAGCCTGAAGGAGCCAGGCTCATACAGATGGCTTGTCTGTAGTGTGCTCTCCTCACAAGTCTACCTCCATTTACTGTTAATGAAGAAAGCTACATGAAAAGCAAATATGCAGAAAGGCCTAGAAAGGTGTTGTAGAGGCTTGATTTACAAGGTTATGCTATTGAAGAAAAGAAAAAGGAGGGAAAAGGGCAGCACCTAATCATAGGTCAGGGGGAAAAAAGGCCAATATACCAGGTGTGGAATCGTGGGGTGCAAACAGTGGCTGAAGAGAGAAGGTCGCGTGAATGGGGATGAGGATAAGGTATGTGTGTGAGAGTGAAACAGAGAGAGGGAGCGAGAGATTTGGTATGTGTGTGATTGTGTGCTGAGGCAAGAATGTTCTTAATGGGATACAGGTGACAACATGCTGACCAGAGCCACTGAGCAATGATCACTCAGGGATCTGGGGGCGTGCATGCGTGCGTGCGTGCGTGTGTGTGTGTGTGTGTGTGTGTGTGTGTGTGTGTGTGTGTGTGTGTGTGTGTGTGTGTTTGCCAGGGGGAAAAAAAAGAAAAGGAAATCTTTAAATCAAGCTTAAAGATTGTCGGTAGTCTCCCCAGAGAGTAGAATTTCCTTATTGTTATGAGTCTGGCATCAATAAAAACCTGAGGTTGTCAAAAAAACAAAAAAATTGAGCCACAATGACAAGGTTATTCCGACATTTCTAATATTCTTTTAAAGTCTTACAAAAAATAATTTGATTTTTATGCATCATGCAGTACAATTAGGAACAAGTCAGATCAGTTTCAAGTTCATTCTGCAGCATCATAATGACCAAACATTTCCTTACATAGTGAATCTATTTTAAAAAATCCTTCAGTAAGAAAAGGAATCATGCTAAATATGCTCAAAGTCCTCAAAGACCCATGAGATAGTCTAAATCCAAGCTAAAGGTGATCACGTCCAACACTGAGTTCAGATTTTTCTGCTTCTGAATGAAGTTTATGTGTTAATATATATGTTAATATACAATGTCCTTATTACATTTACTGTTTAAAATATTTGCATTTCAGTATATAAAATTTACAAATTTAAAAATTAATTTCATCAGTTTGTTTCATATTTGAGAAAAGACCTTTTGATTTTCTTTAAATTCTATAATAATAACAACAATAATAAAAAATATTAATACAGATTTATATTGTTAATATCATGCCAGTGATTTATTAAGCTTAAAATAAACACTATTCAGTTATTAATGTAATTCAGAAATAAATAAAAAATAAAGAGTAACTAATTCTAAGCCATGCATCTGTGTTTTAAGAATATAAGAACTTAAGATTAACAACAAAAATGTAAAATTACAGTTTATTTTATGTAAAAAATAAATGATTAGGCAAAATCAATAGCTTTTGGTTTGACTGAATTGTAGCATAGAGAAGGTAATAAGTGAAAACTGGCATTAAACTTAAAATAGTAAAACAGGTCAGTTTTGAACTTTAAAAATCCGTATGGTTTATTTTTAAAAAGCTTTAATATTTAGAACAATTAACTGCTTATTAAAGACAACAAATTGAATAATGTCTGCTCAGTATAAACTTTTGAACTGTTTTCATATGTAAAATAAAAACAAATCTGAATCCTACTGTAGGAGATCAAACTAAGGAAGGGAAAATTAAAGAAATTTGGAATTAACAAATAGCATTAATCTTAAGGACATTTTTTCCCCAGTGTTTTTGTTTGCTACAAATTGGTTTAACAATTGCTGTTGTGACTTATAAATCAACACTTGAAATGAAAGAAATCAATTTCAAAGGTAAAAGTGTCTGGTTAATTGTTCACTTTGATTTCTGTTGAGAAGATGAGAATAAGACATATATTAACCACTGATAACAAGTGACTGTTTTCATCAGTGTTTCTTTGTGTCTTCTTTGACCCCAGCTTCTCCACCAGCTATTTCTCTTGAAAAGAAAATCATTCAGTTACTGTAGTGCCCAAGTAAATTTATGTAGTAGGCTAGAATGCTTTTGAATTATTCTAAAAGGCTTGTCAAAATTAATTAAAATATTTGTAAGGTGACTTCGTAATTCCTCTTACTTGTGAACATGTATTATGGTGCCAAAAGCACATCATTTATTAGAACATAATTTCCTTTCTAGTAGCGTCTCCACTACTGATATACAGCATTGTGTGGAACACTGGTGCCCCCTAGTGTTAATTATATGACCTTTTGATTAGAACAACACTGATTGTAAAATGTAAATCAATACCAGCTGGTGGGAAATACACCCTACTCCACCTTTTTTTATTTTATTCATATAGTGAATGCAGATCAGGAAATTTGATTTACATATATGTTATTTTCTTTAAACGTTTTTTGAAGTTTTAATATGCACATATTTAATTACTTATCCATGTAGAACGGCAATCAAAGATATCATAAATCCTAAATTTACATGTCTGATGCCATAGCTATGTGAGTGTTTGTTTGGTTTGTGTGCGCGTGTGTGTGTGTGTGTGTGTGTGTGTGTGTGTGTGTGTGTGTGTGTGTGTGTGTGTGTGTGTGTACACACACACACACACACACACACACACACACACACACAGCCAGTACAAGATGTTCCTTATTTTTCAGTAGGTCTAAACTTTGGCCAATGCCGGCAGTCACACACTCACACACTGCAGTACTCCCTACTCGTAAGCCACTTTGCCATGTTTGTCCACAGTCATCATTAGATGGTAGTAAAGAAAACAAATCAAGCTTACAAAAGTTTGATTTCATAAGTCTCTGGGATGTCTGTCCGTCTAGTCTTTCAGGAACTCATGAACATATCCTTTTCATCACATGTGAAGCCATTTTCGCTCTGGCTTTAATTTTTTTTTTTTAAAGGAAAGAAAAGAAAAAGAAAAAATATGTGGTCTCAACAAATAGGAACATGGTTTTGATGTGCATAATTGGATCCATTTCTCATATGCACAGACAGTCGATTTCTTTTTTCTTTTTTTTCCCAGTGAGACTGCATCATGAACTTATACCTCAACTCTTCTCTCTCATCTTGCAGCTTTGGAAATTAAGTTATTCTCATCTGGCAACACTCCCTCCCCTCAGTCCCCTTGATCACAAAGAAGCCGTCAAGCTAAAGATATGAAAGCACCCCACAACAACCCCAAACCCCCTCCAATAAGCATGCCATGTTTCTTATGCAAATGCCAAAGTGAAGCACTTACAAGAGGACTTTAAAAAGTATGGAGACCCCGTCAATGCAGCTGGGTATTATAACATTTACTCGCTAATTTCTATGGGTCAGCTGTGGAGGAATAGATCTGCCAATCATTTTCACATGTAGCAAAATTTGTCTGTCTACAAACAGGGTTACTTTGTCGTTGCCATGGAGACTAATCCGAGTCCACAACTCCCCCCATACTTGCTGTCCACATTCTGCGCGTTAACACCGTCAGGCAGTTTCTGAAACTACCTGATCACACATTTAGCTAGAGGCTGGTGGAGCCACTGGGAAGCCCTCAAATAAAGTTCACTGTACACGAGGTCAGTAAGAGGGCTGTGTGACGCACGCCAACACACACACACACACACACACACACACACACACACACGTACTTATTCCACACTGAAGCTGTCTAGGTATGTGACATCAATTGGGGAAACAAAACACACAGGGAATTTCTTTTTCCCTTTTTGTCAGCACCACTTAAAGCTGTTGTGGCTGTTTTTCAAAAGAACTGTACAGTGGTCTAGTCTAAATTACAAATATTTTTGGAAAATATTCAAGCGTGAAGCTCTGGTGTCATGCGGTAGCGGACATTGCTCGAAAACCGAACTGCTATTCAGATTTTAAAAACATCCAGTTTCATTATGCGCAAGCTATGAAATGCCTTGGACGTGAACGGCTTTGTGTCTCGCAAATTTGTAAGCATTTGCTTTTAAAACAGTCGCGAGGTAGGAGGCAGATAATTAAAAAACATATTTGCATGACAGTAAACCTGAGTGTCTAGCTTTTCAAGAGGAATTTCTCTAGGATGTCTGCTTAAAATGCTGTGCATAGATCCTATACCTTCTCCCTGCAAATCAAATATTCATGCACTACCTTGTTGTCTCTAGTCCTGAGGGTAGAGATGGAATTACATATGCCTCACACGCATCTTCATGAATCATATATCACTGTATACCTACACACACTCATATTGGTCATTATGGAGTCTACACACAGACAGACACACACACACACATATGCATGCACGCAACATGATGAAGCTATGTATGAATGCATATCTACTTGTGAAAACTACTGACCGGCTTTTAAGGTTTATTTAGAATACATGGACGAGGATTTTGATTTTCTGCTAAAACAGGTTTGCTAGATTAAACCTCAACCTGACTGCACTGTGAATGAGAGGAGAATGGGAAAGAGTGAGAAAAGAGGAAGAAGAAGTAACTTGAAGGTGGGGTGAATGAGAGTGGAGGGGTGTTTTCTCAGGGCAGTGGCCTTTCCTGGTGCCAGGACAGGCACTAAGGCACCACTTTGCAGCCCCCTTCAATTAAACAGGAAAATTGATGTGTATCATTAATTACGTCAGTAATATCATTTATCATCACTGGGTGCAGTAATTAATTATTTTCTACTCGTGTGAAGAACATGACAGAGTAGAGATAAATAAGGGGAGAGAAAGCTGGAGTGGAATTGTAGGGGAGGAGGGTGGAGGAGCTGGAGAAAGGGAGGATGGAGGAGGGAAGGGGAGGGATGGGAGGCTATTCGTCCATCAGTAACTGGGGGGTACTCTCACACGCTCTATTTACCGGACCACTGGGATGTGACGGGAACGTGACAGCCCCCCTCCTGCTCTCACTTACCAGCCTTCTCATAGAGGAACAACAATTAGGCCTGAACGAGACGGGCACTTCCTGGAACAGATGCTGGCGTTCCCTGTGAAAAGCGACCCTGTCCTGCCTCTGAGGTTAAGGTGTGTGAAGCAGAGTTACCATTACCTCTAAACGAACTAACAGCCTTGTGATGGACCATTTATAATCAAAGGGCAGCCTCAGAGAGAGTACGCCTGTAAGGCCAGTAAAGCTTGTCTGAAGAGCTGAATGCATTTTATTGTTCAAGTCCTGCCCACCATTATGGGGAACTTTCTCTTTTTTGTGGCTTGTAGGTGATAGATCTGAAGCTCTGTACTTGCAACATGAGGTTACATGTAGAGAGGTTTACACAGACTTTATAACTACTTAGCAGGTTTAATGCATTTGGTCAGTTAGTCCAAGTCACAAAAACAGAAAAAATCATCTAAAAAAGAATGACTTACAACATCTTTTTTCCATGTTTAATATTATTGCCTAATTATTATCATCTATATTTACCTAATATTTGCTGTTTAAGAAGTTTCTGTGTTCTTAGGACCTAAATTGTTTTCTACTGGCATCTGCAGTTATTAAAACAGGGAATCGCAATTATAACTATAAATGTGATAACAGTTAAATTACTGCATTTCTGGGTTGCTTTGTCAGAACTACGCATAACACAGTACAGTTTCCTGTTTTAGCCTCGATAATTTTTATTTAAATGACCACTTGAATGAAAAGTATTTCAGCTGAAGAGCGCTCTTATCCAGACAGACCTAACTTCTCTGTCTATGCAAAATATTTTATTCTTTGTCTACAACACATAAAAAAATATCCATCAAAATCAGAAGTCAACCTATGCTAAAAGCACACAACAGATGTTTTTTTTAATTTATTTTCGGTAAAACAAAAGACAGACAGTGTGCAGTTTTATTTAGCTTATGTGAAATAATTTAAATAGTCTGCACAGGAATCTGCCTTACACCTACACTATGTGCACTCTACATCCAGTGTTACACAAAGTCTGGAAAGTGGGAGAAAAGGTGATAAAACGCCGACTGCAGCCTGGGAGATTTCAAACTCCATTGCCTTCAGCTCCGTTGACTGACTCACTTGCTTGTATGCCTTCTCCCAGACCTTTGTGGATGCAGAGTATCGATCCAGAAGATGGGGAGGAGATGAAGGGAGGAGAACGTGTGCTGAGAAAAAGTAAACTCTGCTCCAGATGACAAAACACTGATCACCCCAGAGACCTAGACCTTCCCTGCTCTCTCTTTCTCTATCATTTTTTGTGACCTTTGGCATCTCAACCTAAAGCCACGTTCAGCCCCGCAGTTTTTCACCGACTGTGTCTACACGGTGTTGTGTTTGTTTACGGGGATTCGTGCATTCAGGAATTCGAGAGGCGCAAATAAGATACACATTTTAAGACTCTTTTTTTGGGGGGTAACGCATTTACATGTGAGGTAAGGCTATGGCAGCACTGAGCAAGAGGGGTTTAGGGAACACAGACATCTAAGCCAGTGTTTAATATCAAGTGTGTGCAGCAGAGTTTAATCAATACCAAGCCTCTTTTGTTACCAGTCTGCTGAGGAGAGCAACGGCCATTCACTCCAGAAAGGTTAATGCTGGGGGTCAAGTGATTTCACACCCACACCAGGATCCTCCATGTCACCACAGCTACCACGCCTCCAGCCGCCACGACACCAGCATCCTGATTTATAGGTTGTGAGAGTGCGATGGGATCGGAGGTAAGGAGGAGGGGAGAGATGCGGTGTTATCTTATGATAATGCTGTCCCTCCATACTCCCACAAATGAAGGGAATGAGAAAGAGTAAGAAACGGGAAGCTAAGCAGAGAACAGAGCAGACTCAGCCTCCCTTGCACAGACGTGGGTGTTATTTTTTTACTTTTCTCGGTGACATGGACCTTTTGTTTCAGCCAAACTGCTCTACACGCAGACCGAATGGTAATCTTTATTGTAATAATTGCTCTAAATTTGCATGTCCACTTGTGAAAGGGCAGTGACGCTTGGTGCAACAGCAGTGAGTCATAATGGATTCGAATATTTATAATACCACTGGCAGAAGATTACAAATCTGTGAGAACTGTTTACAATGGCTGTTAGCAAAGTCAGAGAACATTTTACTTTTTGCCACTTGCCTTTAAATTAATAAGTAAAAAAAAACTCAAGTTAAAGTAAAGATCCTATTTGAAGTCTCACTCTCTGCAGGGATAAATCTATATAACAGGAGTGGTGTGGTTAAGAAGGTGCCAGAGAAAGGAAGAAGCACAAGAGGAATTAACATGAGGACTTATCTCTCCCGGGCCATTATTTAAACCCTCACTATTCTAAACACACCACCCCTCAAATGAGAAGGACAATAAATAATCCTTCCAAATAAAATCTATTCTCTGCAAATTCTCCCGGATACAGCCCATCATTATCAGTAGGAGGGGACAGACAGCAATTAATAACACAGCCACCCATCTCTCAAAGAGCATCCATCTTATTTTCATTAGGTCTATTGCTCTGTGCACATGTGTGCTGGCTTGTTTGTGAGTATGCGCGTGTGCATGTATGAGTATGTAAGAGAAGAGTGTGTCGCTGCATGCATATTTATGTTTCGTTAAATGATTCCACTCAGCCACGCTGCCACGTTCCCTTATAGTCCAGCCTTTACTCTGTGGGCCTGGACGTATGCCGTTTGAGGGAATCTTTTTGTGATCTTGCCTTTAGTGTTTCTAATGCCTTATTAATGTTCTACCAGAACTACCTTTGATTCACTTCTCTGGATCGCCTGCATTTGTTATCTCGTGTTTGGAGGCACTATTCTCTCTCCAAAAGGGCAATTGCGCTAGCTTTAGCATCCTCTGGGTCTCTGGGGGTGACAATAGCAATTAGCTTCAATGACGGAGCAATATGAGAGGCTGCTGATTGACAGTTGCCCCCAGAGAAGGGGCTGACTGAGGTGACAGCTGGGCTCTCCACTCTCCCCGGCTGCCCCAGGCTCTGGTCCTGTGTCATCCCATGCGCCAGCCAAACTCTTCCCCGGCACACAGTCACATGTCTAGTTACATCCTGTGCGGCGGCCAATCCCTTCCCCATCACTCAAGCTTATGTCTTGTTATATCCTGTGTGTCAGTTAAACCCTTTCACCCCAGTTCATGCCTGTTTCTTGTTATTCTAATGCAGCACAATGTGACACGCAACGCTGACCTTTCCTTTTCCTTTTTCCTCATCATACTGTGCGTGTGTACAAATTTGTGTGTATTAGAATTTGTCTGTACTTCTATCTTCTTTTTTTCCCCTCATACAGTACAGCCTGATGGTTTGTATCTCCTCCATGTCAAAGCAAAAACTGCAGCAGCCCTGACACATCAGTGAGTGTTTCTTCAGTAGAAGCCTGAGGAAATGAAGCGCTCCCCGTCTATTGATCCCCCTACACTCCACTGTGCATCAGGGAGACTTTGTTTTCACTGCCTAACAGAAACAGAGCTCCATCAATACTATACAGTATTCCTCAGCACCAGCTCCTCTCCTTACACTGCAGCGTCCCAGGAGGCCTGTGATAGACTCCACTAACTGTACACAACTGTACAGAGAGAGAATACAATATGTTTGTGTGTGTTGTGATGCATTTGTCAAAGCGCAGTGGGGGCCCTGGGATGGCAACGGCAATTTAAGGAGTATAAAAGACATATTGGCAACAATGGTTTGTGAATGATGTATTATGTAATCTGCCCCAGGAGTATATCTCTTCTACTCCATCTCCCTTACTTTTTCTTCGTTCTGTCTTTCTAGCTCTGTTTTTTCCATCTTCATCTTCCTCACTGTGTGTGTGTGTGTGTGTGTGTGTGTGTGTGTGTGTGTGTGTGTGTGTGTGTCTTTGGTATGGCTTTTAAAGCTCACTTCCACATGCATCAAAATAAGTGCCAATAAACAAATCACTCCACTAAACGGCATCAAGGTCACATCAATCTCAGAACAACAACGCTGACTGGTTTCACTAGAGTCTATTAGTTGAGGGGGAAACAAGCAGGCATTGGGCCAGTGTGTGTGTGTGTGTGTGTGTGTGTGTGTGTGTGTGTGCATGCGTGTGTTTGTGTGCGGATGGAAAGAGACCTCTGTCAGCACTGATAGAGCCCCACCACTCTTATTTATGGCATACTGTACTCCATGTTCAGCATTCAGCCTTCAGCCTGTAAATAGGACAATGGTACAAAGGTCTGACAGTGTGTGTGTCTGTGTGTGCGTGTGTGTACTCACACATGTGCAAAAGCTGTATATAAAGAAAACTGTGGTTCTCTGGTATCCACTTTTTTCCATTTCTTGACATTTTGACAAATCTCCTGATTTCCAGATTAATTTCAAGATCGCAATTGATTTTTTATCTATGCGCTCATTCACATTTTTTTTTACTATAAAAACGAACGTACTGAAAAAGAAGCAAAAGCAACACTTTTAAATTTTGACATTACTTTTGCATATCGACACAGTTAGGTAAAAAATAATAGTGGTGACAACTTTTGGCAAATTAAGTAAATTGAGGAACTGAATCGTAATAGAAAGAAAGAAATATTGAGTCTGCACTTGTGGTGAACAAACATCTTACGTATACTTGTTTTTCTAAAGTAAGTCTATGTCTTGTGATTTGTGTAAGAAATGTTCTGTTCCATTTAAAATACAGCAATTCATCAAAAAAAAAAAATCTTAAAACTTTTCCCAGTGCGGTTACAGTTCTCTCAGAAGTCTTTAAGGAAAATGTAAACAAACACTTAAAACTTACTTAAAACTGTGGGAGTACATTTGGAAGTTATAGAATTAACATGCAATGAAAATTTAAAAAAATAAATAAAAATCAACACTTTTGTCAAATTTTAATTCAAAGGTTTGTTTTTTTTTTACTGCTGAGCCATACATATTCATATACTCAGCCTCATCAATTAACTAGTGATCGTGTTTTCTTTTGGTTTCCATGATTCCTCTTTTCTCCTCGCCTCTTCTCTGTTGCACACTCACAGCTCCAGTTAATATTTCTTGTTAGACCATCTATATTCAAGTTCCGATTAATATTTCTCCCAAGAATTACTACCGACTTTTGGAGTGCCATGCACCCCTCACAGGAACCAATAAACACACAGTAATGATGTGTGCAATGTAAGTGGAACTATCCTAAGTTCTGGTCCTTATAAGAGACAGTGGGATGAGATTAAATAGATTAAAAGTGAGAGCTACACTCTGCTCTTAAGGTAGAATTATAACTCGTCTCCATACTAATCAACTTCGGTAGAGGGTGCTATAATGTGGAGTTTACGTCATTGTTTGGCTGAGATTGCAAACCACTTGATGTCACAAAACATCGCATACAATTTATTGCCTCTTGAAATGAAATCCAATTAAATCCTGAAAAAGTGCCTCTTTATGGGTTTTATATGGACACACACAGGCAGCATCGCACATGCATGGATGGACTTACAAGTATACTCATGCATACAAAGGCTCCTGCACACATGCACGCATTTGGATACCTGAAGATGCCTTGTATTTAAGTATGTTTATCCTCCCCTGTAATAACTATCAACCGCAACCCTTTCTAACTGGATGAAATAATCACCAGCTACTCCAGTTTTACATGTTTTTTTCCAATCCAAAAGGAGCTCCCAAATTCTTATGCCACTGATATATATCCGACCCACAGCTTTGCTTTATCTACAAATACATTAAACGGTATTAATAGCACAGAGCTTAATGGATCAATTCCCTCTGTTTATGTAAAAAGGACTGGAAGAGAGGGCATAAACGACAGAGTCACAGACAAAAAGGAGGAGGGAGGGATTAAGGGAGGGGATACGATATGGTAAGAAAGGAAGAGACATTTCAGAGTGTGGGAGAGGTGTGAGTGGGGAAAAAAGCACCTTATTAAATGACAAGCTTTTCCTGGTTTGCACTAATTAATTGTGCAGTGGCACTGACTGCTAATTTGCTGGGAAAAATGCATCCCAAAAGCAAAAGGGGCTCCTGCTTGAACTTTGCCTCAGAAGCACCTAATTCACCGGTGACTGCAGCTGTGTCCGTCTCCTGGACTGCAACACTATTAAATTAGAGCGCCTGGGCCATCAATTTAATAAGCGCTGGAGCAGATCATTTGAATAAGGACAGTATTAGTATTCTAGCTGAGCACAACTAAGAGCAGCCGACCTTTTTCACCGCAGAGAAGATCCTTGAACACATCCAGCTGAATCAGAGAACGCAGTAATAAGCCAATCACTGCTTAACATTGTCAAATGGAAGGATGCTTCTGCTCTCCATTCTCCAGTCAGTCACCACTATCCCCACAGCAGTGCCAGTTATCGTGCTTTATTAAGCCAACTTCCTAGCTTCATCGTGGCAATATAAAAAAAGAGCTAAATAAAGGTTGAAAGGGTTGAGGCATTCATGAAAACATACTCAAATAATGCAAGGATTTATTATTATTTACAATATAGCAGGTATGGACAATATATATTGAATATTTTCAGTGTACTGCAGTTTGTTCTGCATGGAAGTAGTAAGTAACACCTGAAGATTGACTTTAAATTGTATCTCCAATGGCAGGCCCCCTCACATGTAGAAAAAACTACATATATAACTCAACTTAGATGACAGAACTGCGATTGCTGTCAATTTAGGCATTTTCAAGCAAAGATTATTATAACTTTACTATTTTAGGTGATTAGTAAGGTCTTCTTCCTTCACCTTTCACAAAACAGTCCATTGCAGCAAATTTATCCCATTTTTAGACAAAACACTTTTCCTTCCACAGTTGGCATTAGGGCTCTGCCTTGTTAAATTCAAATTCAAATTTATTTGTCACGTACACAGTCATACACAGTACGATATGTAGTGAAATGCTTGGACAACTGCTCGTGACCTAAAGAAAACAAAAAAGGAAAAGGCTATGAATAAGATAGGAAATAAATATGAAAAATTAAAAAGGGTAAATTTAACTAGGAAGGAATAAAATATAAATTAAGGTTAAAAATGAAATAACTGTACAACACAAATTAGAATGAAGGGTAAATTTAACTGGGAAGAATAAGATAAAATATATAAATTAAAGTTGAAAATAAAATAACTGTACAACAAAATACACAATATAGAACTATATAAGAATGTATGAAGAAATCTAAATATAAATAAATATATACACAATAACAGCAACTGTACAAGTATTAACCGGAAATGAAGAATATAGTGACCAGTGTTGTGCAAAACCAAAGTCCAGAAAGTCCAGTGTGTGTGTAAGAACCATATGTGTGGGTCAGTACTGTGTGGTGGTGTGATTGAGAGACCGTATCGCCTGCGGGAAGAAGCTCCTCCTCAGTCTCTCTGTGTTGGTCTTCAGGGAGCGGAATCGCTTTCCTGACCTCAACAGAGAGAACAGTCTGTTGTTGGGATGGCTGAGGTCCTTCACGATCTTCCTGGCCTTGGTCCAGCACCGCCTGCTGTAGATTGAGTGCAGGTCAGGGAGCTCGGAGCGGATGGTGCGCTCAGCTGACCGCACAACCCTCTCTAGAGCTCGTCTGTCCTGCATGGTGCTGTTCCCGAACCAGGTTAAGATGTTTCCCACCAGGATGCTCTCTATGGTGCACGAGTAAAAGTTCCTGAGCACCTTGGAGGGCAGTTGGAAGTCTCTCAAGCGTCTGAGGTGGTAGAGACGCTGTCGGGCCTTTTTCACCACAGTGTTGATGTGACAGGACCATGACAGGTCCTGCGTGATGTGATGTTATACCGCTCATGATAATACCAGTATCAATTTTTACGTGTCATCTCAAAATATCAATTATATATGCATAGACACGTTTTCATTCTCGATTGTTCACAACGACATAAGCCGATAACATGGATGAGAGTGAGAGTAGCGTTTCAGCCTCCAGTGATGATTTATTACCTAAAAAGAGAGCCTCTTCAATATTAGTAGTTTGGCTACAAGAGGTTAGACCTTCAGCACAGTACTTTGCAAAATAAGCAAAGCACTGTAATTTTGGCAAAACTGAACAGGCTCCCGAACAGTTCCGAGGTTAAGTTAGTATAACAATAACAAACACTAAAGTAACATGTTAAGTAGGGATGTTCTATTTTTACTTAAAATTTACATGGAAAACACTATCTAGGCTACCTCTGTGCTTACATTTGACTTATGCTGTGTCAATATATCTAATGGGTCACTACTAGTGGAGAATTAGACGGCCAGTCATCAGTGGCAGTAACACACTGGAAAAGAACGATTTTGCAGCGCCTCCACACAGATATATACACACACATACACTACAATTATTATAGTAAGATGTGACACAACACCATTGCAAATTTCTTTGAAATATTCTGTTGCAATTTCTAGGCTATATCACCCATCCAGAGTTAGCAGGATCAACCTGCAGGTATACCCTCTCTCCATTAGAATTTTAAGGGAGTGGCAGCGGAGCAACACGTTTAACTGACCACGAAGAAGATGGCGTAGGTGCAAGTAAGCACACGAGGAAAAAAACTGTTACATGTGGTTTTGGTGGGCCATGTCTCAGTATTTTATATCAGTGTCTTTTAATCAGAGCAATGATAATGCAAACAAATACTGCAATTCAAATTGTATTTAACAATGTTTCTAATCATATTATGATTAGAAATGTTTTTTGTTTTGTTTATTTATTTGTTTTTTAAACACACTCACCAAAAAGGAAAACAAATTAAAATTTAACTGCCAAGTATACTATCTGTAATTTACAGGTGAAATGCCACAACTCTTACAATAAAGTTGGTCTCTGAACCTCAGTTTACACAGGACATGGGCCCACCAGATCAGATCAGATGTTTCAAAGCTAACTGTCTACAAGAAATTTGACAGAAAGTACTTCTAAGACATTAGTAGTGTTTTTCTGTGATATGTCGCAATGGCATGCCTTCTTTTCTGCCACCTACACAAGATTGGTCAGAATTGATTACTTTTTAAATGTTTTTTATTTCATATGGTCACCCTGCAAAGCAATCTGAATTCCTGCAACTAATTTTCTGACAAAAATGTAATCAGAACAGCTTTGTTGAGTCTATTAAATGCAGCACATTTAAACATTAATTCTACATTACTGGGCTACAGAATGTTCATTCTTTTATATTTATATAACAGCTGGTAAAAGTGTTTGTGCGTAACTATCTGGTTTTATAAAATGTTGATATGATTTTCTTCTATTTCATATAAAATTGTTCCAGTACAAGCAATAAATGAATACCAACAGGATTTTTTTAATGTAGAGGTGTGGTATTTCCTACTACAAATACTCTAAAGGGCAGTGCTGGACGCTTCTGTTAGCTCCTTCATAACAAAATGTGTAATGTGTACTATAGTTTTCTTCATTTAAGTCTTGTAATATAAGATCATAGGTATAGAAAAAGTGCATCCTGCACAAGTGTCAAGATCTAACCATTCCATGTTCAGACATTTTTGATGATTTCCAATCATAAACAATTTCTAGCCAATCCATTTCATGCATGCATAACATGTGCACAATGGTGCAGCCAAACAGTTATAAACACACACACACACACACACACACACACACACACACACACACGCTAAAGTGTCATTAGCGTGGAAGCACTTCACTGTGAGCAAAGATACAAACTTTGTCAAAGTAAACCGCAGGGAGAACACCCAACTACAAGCCTAATCGGAAACCATGGACATTGTAAAGAAGCTAACAAAGGCAAAGTGGCTAAAGCTATCCAAACATCAGAGCTAGGCACAAGCCAGCAGCCTTGGAAATGTATGTGCAATGATTCAAAGGAGTTAGGGGGAAATTTATGGAAAGATTAAAAAAAAACCCATAAAGGCCAACGTCCCGTTGTTTGGTGAAGTTATAACCGCACTGGAAAGGGATCTACGTATCGGAAGTTTGCATTGTTATATAAAACTCTTGCATTTGTTTCTGCTTAGTAAGGTAAAACATGGCACATAAGGGTGGGTGCATCTCCTTCCAGTAGTAGAGCAGTTTCAGTTATTTAAGGCAAAGACGAAAGGTAAGTTGTTCCCTTATTCACAAGAGGTCGCAGCCTCAGATAGCTACACTTGTTTGGGGGAAATTGTGAACTTTAATAACTTTTATTATGAGTTTTGCTTGTAAATACTATCAGTTATAGAAAGAAAATCAGAACTAGCATAAATCTGTTTCAGCAGGTCGCAATTGGAAAAAAAAAATCACAAATCAGGATCTACAAAATTGCTAAATTGCTTCTTTCAAGATATATATGAGTATTGTAATTTGGTTTTACAATATTGAAATATTTTTTACGCTAAACACACTATATTCTACTTCATGTACATGCTTGCATTCACACAGTATGCTCACACACGTGTATCTCCTGTCCAGATGCAGAATTGATTTATGGGAATGTTGGGGTGTTGAATTGATCAGTTAACATCAAATTCCCCATGAACTACGAAATAACAAATCAGTTCCTGACCTTAAGCCCCAACATCTTTAGCTTCTCCTGCACACCTGGGTGACAGCCCATTAAGTACTGTTTTGACACATACTGTCTCTGTTTTTAACGCTATCAGGGCGAATTGGCAGCACAGTGAAACATTAGTGGTAGTAATGCACTAGGCTGTGAAATACATCATCCGCAGTGACAGTTATGGTGACTGTCAGAGTGTAGAGGGATTTAACTAGCCTTTTGTCTACATAAAATAAACATTGCATGGGGGGTTAAATGCACCCACATATGACTGCTTGGTGATAAATCAAGGATTTCCTAAGTACGCTATGCAGTAATAAACTTTTTTTTAAAGAATAGTGAAATCAAAGTATAGATTTAATTTGTGTAATTTTTTGAGGCAGGTAATAGCTAAAGACTATGAAACTGTCTCATATAACACATAGTTTATTGCTACATTCTTGACAAACACACTCAAAGCAGCATTTACAAAACTCTTAAAGGTAATTTTCTTATGACAGAAAACATAGTAATTGTTTTAGAGCACACATAAGGCTTCAATGCCAGCATGGAAAACAAAGTCTGTGGTTGGTTATATGACTGTCCCAACTTGGGCATTATTGGGATATAATAAATAAACACGATGTCATCTCATTCTTTCACAATCCTCCGCTTAAAGACTGAGGACAAGAAAGATATATAAGTAATCGGGGAGTTAGATGGTAGATATATTTTAAGCCTGGGAAACGGCCAGCTCTTTGTTTTATGGGGCTAGTTGCAATGTTGATGAATATTTGCCGGTTCAGAATCATAGCTTAATGTCAGCCCACAATTTGTTGCAATTAGCAGGATGATTTATTGGAATGGCAAGACCGAGTGCATGGTAACAATTAACACAGCTTTCTCTAGGCTTTTTATTAATGGCATGTTGCACCAGAAGAAGGTTTCAACCAAAGCTAGTACATCTGCAGGCTTCTCAGTGTGTGGCACCGTTCAACAGCAGCCCAGTTCCACTGAAGCCAAAAAGACTAATCCCTTTATTTTCTTTGTTTCTGGGTGCAGTCAGATTTGTTTATCTACAAATTGCCTTTGTTCTAAGACTTTTGAATACAAAATATGTTTTAACCTGGGATTTTTTAAAATATTTTATGTATTTTGACCATTTATTTTAGTGTACACTTTAATTTCTCAAATGAAATCAAAGAAGTGTGTGTGTAAGCCTGTATGTGTGTGCGTGTGTGCACGCACATTTGGCTTTTTAGTGTGTACTTTTTCAAAACTATGCAATGAGACAAAAAAGAACCAAACAGCTGTTCTGTCTGGCAATAACAGGGTTCAAGTGGAGCGATGTGCCCCTAAACGGCTAATAAACGGCACAAAATGAGCCTGCAATTAAATTTATACACTTGATTGCACTGCTGTCATGTCCACTACAGGCTTATCGAACACCTGGGATCTATTTCCTAATAGAACCTTGGGGAGAGTGGGAAAGAGAGAAAGAGGGAGGGGGGGGAGAGAAATTAACAAAGCAATCTTTTTTTCCCCTAGTATTTTTGCCCGCTTTCACAGGCATTTGTGGAGGATCCTCTTCACAGACGCCCAGGATTTGAGGTTTTTAAAGCAGAAAAGCAAAAAAAAGCTGTTTTGTTTAGTTTTTTTTTTTTTTTTTTTTGAACAATGGTAGCTCATTGTAGCAAATGAGTTCTTAATACATTCAAATTGCTGTATTGATTCGAAGCCATTAGTGAGCAGTTTTATGACACACCATAATGAGAGGTGTGTGCTTAGGGATTTGATCAAGGTGAGTTTTAAAAAAAACGAACTGTAAAAAATCGACTGGATCCTGTGACCCTAAATGATACAGCTTTGTGAATTTGTATATATACTTTTTAACTATTGTACAAAGAAAAAAAAGCACTGAGTTGCACAAATGAATGCATGTTATTTGTGGCCCATTTTACCAAGTGGCATGCGTCAATATATGATAATAAATAATGTTACTAATCTAATGAAATGACAGATTCTCTCCTAACTGACTCCATAAGCGCTGACACTGCACTGCGATACCTCTCAGCCCAGCATCAACACTTCATTTCATCATGAAAAAAAGGTGTCAGCACAGCAAATTAGAATCGTTAATAAACCTTTATTTGATGGTGTTTGATAAAACTGTGACGTTACTGTGAAAACGCTCATCTTTTTCTCATGTCTAGTTACACGTAGCATTCTCACTTTCATTTGTATCTCACTTTGAATAACAAGACCAAGCATTTTCTGTCCATTCCTTCTCAAATATGTATACTGATGTGTACGGGGGGGTCTTTTCATTTTACTCACAAAACTCTAAAATGTACTTTTAACAGGTGATGTTTAAGCTATAATATCATCTGTAAAATTGTAAAAAACATGCTAATAACCTACATGATTTTGTTTGCTCTCTCTCTCTCATGTATGTATACATATGTATCACGTTCAGCTTGTCCGCAACGTTTGTATTGCGTTGAGGTTAAAGCTAGAAGTCATATACTCAGTCTGTGCTCTGTTTCCTCAACAAAGAGCAAGAGTTCCTTCTCCCTAAATTTTCTTCAATTTACTAATTACACCGGGCAATTTCAATGAGCTGGAGAGAGAAGTTTTGGGCAGTCTTGGCCCACAATCTGTCTCTGACCACTGCTAAATCACAAAGTATGTGGCAATAGGCCAACAATAATTTTGCTAACCCTTTTTTAATTGTGGGAGGGTCATTCACAATGCCCCACAGAGAGCATTAGGCACTGAACTACAACTGAGAAGGGCAGGTTTCCCACCAGCGAGAGGCACCTTGCACGCGGGCTAAGAAGTCACAAAATGAAGGGAAAAACAGAGAAATGAGTACGATTTAGTGCAAAGTTAAAGACACGTTATACTGCAGTCTTGGACTGGCTACATTCTTTTTAGAAAATTCTAAAATGTGCATTTCGTGGTTTATCTTGCACCCAATATAAAATGGTAACTTTTGACTGGAGTGGGAAATTACATTTTGGTTCTTATTTTGGTTCTCTCCGTCAGTCAGCTCCTTATTTGATTATGATTTCTAATTTTGTGACCATGTGAAGCAATTATTTGGCAATTTATGTCTCGTTCTCTGTTTACCTGGTTCACTGAATGGCTAATGGTACCTTGACTTTGGAGCCTTTAAGAAGTAGCCATTAAACAATCAGTTCATTATGCTTCAAAGTTGACAAAGCCAATTTTCCAGGAATGCCAATATTTTTGAAGAGGATTCATCACCAAGAATGTGCAAATGAAGATATATTCATTCTCCTCTCTTTGTTACTCCTGCTTAAATTACCCTTTTTTGACAGCTGACTAACAATTATCATTATAGCTTAAGCAGTCACCTGCGAGAATGGCCATAAATCTTGTTAAAAGAACCAAAACTGTCTTTCACACTTTTTTTCTATACAAGAAGCAACCTGTCTGTGAGCACACACCATCTGTACATAGTTAAAGCTGTATGCACACAGATGGCAGCTAAACACTCTCAAAGTTGCTCCGTCCACACGTCTAACCTTACAAAGCAAACTAATTAACAGTAAAATGCAGAGAAACGGAAGGAGCAGTTTGAAAGAGTTGCAATGACTCTAATGAGGAGAGAGAGAGAAAAGTCATCTATATAGCAATGCTAAAGCGATGGGGGAACTTTTACTGGGGTTTTAGCTTTACTGCCCTCTTTAAGATCCGTTTTAAATAAGGGCTGCTCATCGCCAAGCCCCTAAACCCAGTGCACAAGCCTTTAACAACATGGTATGGGCATCTGAGAGGAGGGAGATGAGGGCTGGAGAAGAAGAAGGAGAAACCTTGAGTGCCAAATGGAGACATTTTCACACAATCACTACAGCCCTGAACTTTTCTAGACATTATCCAGAGGAGCTCTATGTGAGAACGTGAATGTCCAATTGAGTCGACTTCAAAGTTAAACAAGTTTTACCCCGTTAGCTTCTTACAGCCTTTATAATGTCCGATTGAGGCCACGTGAGAGTAGAGTAAGTAATCGTCTGGAGAATTCAAAGTGAACGCACAGGTGTCACGTGTCCTGTTTTTTCACATGCTTTTTATAGGCACCACTGCTCACTTAAAGCAAATGGAGTAGTTTAGTTGTGAGAGCACATCTGTGCAAAAGTTCTAGTGTTTTACAAATGAGAAAAGATGCTCACATGTAAAGCAGAAAGCCTCAAATAGTTAATTCAGGGTTTCATTGATCAATCTGAATGATAAAAGTGCATCTTTAGGTTTAAAAGTCTTCATATTTTATCCAATGGCCACAGTGTTTGAAGAACTGCTGACCAGCTTTGTGTAACTCAGTTGCACATTACTTTTAAAGCTTTTCAAGTTGTTTCCCTTGCCAATGATAAGAAAAGGAGTGAAGTACTTGCATATTGTCCCGGTTGTTGTCTTTGACTCAAAACTGTGTACCCCCACTTTCTGAGGGCTACCAAACTGATGAAATGTATTTTGTGAAAACGAGGACAACTCCTTGGAAAGTTAATTAGTAGGAAACAAGCAGAGGAAAAAGCAGGAAACGAGAAATGACCCAGCTGCCAAAAGTAATAACGTTTTCATTATTTATTTCATTATTCATTTATGGATGTGTTCAGACAGAATTAATAATAGAAATCCCTGAGAGAAAATGTTTGCGCTGGAACCCTATTACGAGCAGGCCAAGTCCAGTGGCACAGTTAGTTAACATGCACAAATGTACTGCCCCTGACAAATAACATGTCAAGTGGATCCCTGGATTATTTTGTGTTCCCAAACCACTTTCTTTCAATTCTCTCTTTCATTTAATTGTTCCAGTCAAGGTTAAGGTTGCATTCAAACAGTTACTCTCTGCTACCTTCATGGAAAAACAATAGAATTTAAGAAAAACTAAAGCAATAAAGCAATCATCTGCTGCCAAATGCTGTGAGAACTGCATCGCAATAATCACCGTGGCATCCATTTAAATGTCTGTTGCTCTGTTTTCATACATAAGTAAGATGTCCATTTCTCCCTGAGAAAACCAGTAATGAAGCACAGAATCAATTAGAAGTCCCTTTGGAGAGTCAAATTTGTGCTGTTCCATTACACATTTCTGTTTTTTAGTCCAAATATTACATTGCACGATATTCCCTGATCTGGCCTGTGTTTGCTTTTCTCACTGTTTACTGCAACACTTCCAGGCCAACTCACATTTGATTTCCTCCACCGAGAATCCAAGCACACTCCCAATACACACTATGGAGAAAATGAGCCCGGAAAAGAGTAGTGGCAAATCATTCAAGGCTGTCCAAAGATCTCTATTACAAAAGCAGATTTTATTCTCACTTCCAACACAGACATCTCTGTTAAAAAGCGTGTCAAAGGCAACTGGGATGGCTGGTTTTTCTCTTGGCATATTATTTTTTTTACTTATCAAATGTGTTTCCCTTACCATCGTCCCAACCACAACCCACCCACCCAATTCCTGGCTTTACTATATTAAGTAAAATTGAGAACGCATGGTGGGGGACTGAGTGCCTCACTGGGTCTACAGTATGCATCTATCTCCAGACGATGAGGCGGTGATGTGTTGGCGTGGGAGTGTGTTCGACGGGAAACGACAAGTTAATTAAAAAAAATTAAATATAAGAAAAAAAAACACTGACCATGTGTCAGTTGGATATTTTTACATTATCCATATATGAGGCATTTCTCTTTTTTTTGCTCTCCTATTCTGTGCTCACAGCACAAGGGCCACAGCCATGTGTGAATAATCACACAAAGGGCCTCAGAGGTGCCCTAACCGCCTTACAAAAGAAGGCTAGGTGCAAGGGCAGATGGGGGAGGCATAGGTTGTAGGATTTGAGAGATGGAGGAGGGGTTGTAAACGTTAACACGTTGAGGATTTGGATATCCTCACAAGCTTGTCTCATTAGCTGCTAATTGGCAAGACTTTTCTCCATCTATTGTCTTTTGTTCTGCATTAACATTTGTTTTTTGAACGATGCAGACGAGCAAGAAAAAGACAGTCTAAGGCAGTGAGACAGTCCACTATACATTTCAAGTGCTCCGTGCTTCGCTAAGAGAGAGTTAAGCCCGTATTACAGCAATATAAACAGTTCTGTCCTATGATTAACCTTAAAAGCAACTGAGTGCAAAACTAAATGCTAAACCTTTTCAACTAAATTAGCACAGGAAATCACTGGAGAGAGAGAGTTAGAAAGATAGAGAGAAAGAACAGTAAGTGACACAGAGGATGAGAAGCAAGGACAGGGTTATTTTTTCCTGTTCTTCCATTTTCTGCTCATCCACCTTTGCCAACTGGGAAATCATAGAAAAACATCAAAACAGCTAAATGGCAAATTATTATCAAAGCTCCCCTCAGTGTTCGATCCAGGCCAGACATATTGGAGTTGTCATGCAGGGGATGGCCAATACTTTCCTAGAATTACTCTCAGTATTGCACTCTTTGACAAACATTAAACAAGACAATAAAATACATAGGTAAAGGTGCATTTGCCTACAGGCACAGATGGGAAAGACAGAAAGATGGGAAGAAAGAGGAAATGAGAAAATAGGTCTCCAAATTAACAACACAGTTTCCGGACAGTCCAAGTGAATTATACATTTCCAGAAGAAAGCTATGCTTAAGGCACAAAAGACGGGTCATGTGTGTGGGGTTTTTTCCAGCCACTGTCTTTGTCATTTGTCCCAGTCTGTCTATATCTCTCTTGCTCACAATTTTTGTATCCCACTGAGTATACAGAAATAAAGTTGCCTTGAATGCTAATAATTATTGGATTTCAGGGCCAAGTAATTCAAAGAAAACTATGTCTGCTGTACTTAGTTTTAATGGATGTCACCAAACTAGACAGAGATTTGGTTTTTGTCTTGTTTTTTTGTGATGGCTCTAAGAACAGAGGCTTTATCAATCTTGCTTTTAAAGAAAATTGTTTATTACGCACTTTAAAATTTCAGTCTGTGTTCTTTATCACTGTCATATGCATGATGTCATCACATTACACTTTTTTTTTAAAAGTTAATCAATGTTGGAAAATGAAGAGACCATCTGAGAAATATAAAATTGCTTCAATGTTCATCAACAGTTTGCAGGAGGAAATACTCGGGTGGAGGGACTGTGCAAACGTAACGATGGTTACAATTATGGCGAGAACAAGAGTTCTGTTTTATGTTGAGAGATGTCAGAGAGGAAAAAAGGGTAAGGAAGCTGGGTCACAACTCTCATATGTTTTTTAACACCTGACACCAAGGTTCATAACTCATATGGAAAGAACCTGAAAAGAACACTAACAAAAGAAACAAAGAAAAAGAGGAACCTAAATACCTTGCCCAGTCTTGCATCTGACCATCCCAGGATACCGTAAAGACTTTCTGCCAAACTTCTGACACAAGCATCCAAACCAAACAACAAAAGATTTTAAAACATGTTACATTAAAATAGTCTTTAGTATTTGCTTAAAACTCCTTCAAAGTAACCATTTCTGACTTAAGTTATCCAGCTTCTAACAATTCAATGTAGTCACAAGTGCAAGGCCTCCAGCAGAATATTATAGGTCACAGTCGGCCAGCACATGAGTCTTTGGCTTCATCCAACGTGCAGCAAATCAAGGGCCTCGAACTAAAACAGTACTGACAGTGACCTCACTGAGACCCAGCAACTGCAACAGCCCTAACAAGGTATTAGCAGGCACCTCTGTATACCCTCCAACTCTCAGCCTGGGTCCAAAGAAATACAGCTGCGCAGAGTGTTCTTGAGGGCGGAGGGCAAACCTGAAAGCAAAGAGGTGCCCCTGGCTAAGCTCAGGGGTGGAGCTAGAGGGTCAGGAATTCAAAGCAACGTAGGGCCAAAGTTTACAAAGATTTTTTTTACTGGTATTTCCTTTCTCTAACACAGCATTTCAGCATTTGTTTAACAAAGAAATTTCAATTTTAAAAAGATACCAGTGCATGCTTTCCCCATATTTATTTAATAAATACAAATATGGAGTGTGTGCCAACACCCCGCCCCCCCCCCCAAAAAAAGAGCACTGCGAACTGCAATAAGGAGCCAATCTTGTTAATAAAATAAAAAATATAGTTAACCATAAACTTAAAGCTCACACAACTTAAACAACCAATAATCTTTACTGTAGTTTGTAATTTTACCACATTGTACATTGCAATCTGTTTGAATTCATTGGGTTTTTTTTAAGTGAGATGGCTATTTTTACGTATTAACATGTTTGCTAGATAGCTAACATTCAACTGTAGGATAAGAATTCAACCTGCAATTACAATTATGTTTTAAATAATCAGAGATGAGATGTTTATAAAAATGAAAAAGTCAATCAATTCACCATTAAAAGAAAGCATAGCAATCTGCAAAGAGACTATTCAATAACACGGATCAAAAGAGTACATAATTGTGCTAAATTCTTTCAGTAAACTGCCACTGTGACAAATGTTCTGTAGTTCGGTCCCCTGCAGCTGTGTTGACCCCAAGCTGTAGTCTTAAATTCTGTGTCAAATACAGGTAGTGTCACATAGCAAATATAGCAGCCACACATCAGATTTTAATAGAATAAGGAGTAATTTTATATAAAAACCATATGAGGAACTGAACTGACATCCTGTAGCCACGGGCAAATCCCTGGATGCTTGAACTCAGCAACAAAAACTACAGTATATATATACCTGTGTCCAGGTGGACAGACAGGATGCTCTTACACAAAGCAAAGTTTTATTCTTTTAAGTATATCTTACCAGCTACATCTTCAAAATTCTGCACTGAATAGCTTTTTCTCTAGTCCTGGTTGGAATGAACCAAGCACAATACGCACGATTTCTTTTGAACTGTACACCTTATTCTTCTTTTAAATATATGATCTCGATATTAACATATTTTGATAACGCTGTTCAGTGGCTCTTAAACATTGCCCAGTGCTATATACAGATATAGTGCTGGTGGTGGCGTTAGTCAGTAACAGTAGCCATCTTTCTTTTTCACCTGAGTAACCTAAACCAATTTCAATGATATTAAGGATCATCAAGCTGTCACAGAACCTGATGAGGGTAAGTTGTATTTACAAAGAAATTGTATCTTGTTTGCACTTGTACAGTACAAACATCTAGCTTTAGCTTTGGCAAATACACTTTGCAAATATAATATGCTGAAAATGTTTGATGTAAAAGTTTGATGGGAGTTGGTTATCGTCTGGTTTTAGAAGGCACACCTTTGTGTTGCTACTCTTCTGATCATTCTTCTTTTAGCAGCAGCCTGTCTGCAAGACAAGTTAAGGGGCAGTGTGCCATTTATGTATTTTCAATATTCCTGCATAACTTTTGCAGAGTTGCAGAAAGCGTTTTTGTCCATTGTGACATATACGGCTTTATGAAGCTCAGTAGAGTAGAGATTTGTGACCTAGGACCCCTTAACTTACTGTAGAAGGGATCTATAATAACTGGAAGTCCAAATAAGCAAAAGGAAAGCATTTGCTGACTGAAGCAAGACAAAATAGTTTTCAAAGTGTGTTAACTGGTTCTATTCTAGATTTTTATATTTGTTAATGATTTATAGCATAATTTCTTATGTATGTAATTTTGAATATTGAAATGTATATAAACTATAGAAATATACACTTCCTACTCTAAAAGGTATGAGTTTAGTTTGTCCTCTAAGAAAGTGGTATAGCCGTGTGGTTTTGTGTGTGTATGCATGTGAAAGCGCGTATGGCGGTTGTCTCTGTGTGACTGTGGGCGTCTAGAGGAGAGAGAAGCCTCATCTGTTACCAACCCAGCCTGGTCGGCCCGCCGCATGAAGTAGAACGACAGGGTGTCACCGCCGACGACAGTGATGGATGCCCTAAATTCTGTAGGCAACTTGGGCAATTGGACGCATTAACAACAGGCACCTGCTTTCCCCCGTACAAATCTATTAAAAGATAACAGCAATGGCGGCTTCCACACTATTAGTAAATTATAGCTCTGAGTGTGAAGTAAGTAAGCCTCTTTTTCCCCACCTGCCCCCACCTACCTTCTTCTGCTATAGTTTCTAATTGGCAGTCTCACAGTGCCACCTAGTGGCAACAATTTATAATGTGAAGTAATGTTTGAAACGGAACAACAAAGTCAAAAGAGCAGACTAAGTTTGTCTAAGAATCTGATAATTTCACTGTCATGAAGATAAATTCCACTCTCATTGAGTTCAGTACACTGTAAATAGCCATTTACTGTTTACAAATACAAATTTGTATTTGTTTTAAATGTTATATACCTATGTGGTATGTGACTTTTGTTGCCATGATGCCAGGTCTCTCTTGGAAATGAGATTTTTAATCTCAATGAGATTTTTTACCTGGATAAATAAAGGACTAATAAAAAATAAAAATAATTGGAAATGAATGAAAATAAAGATGTTTTTCCACGCTGGCCAAATTTCTATCATTCCAAACTCTTTCATTAAAAATATTTTATTTTCACACTTGCAATCAGAACACAAATCACACGCCCCCAAACATGATGAACATATGGTACAAGTTTAACATGGCAACAGCCCTTAAGGTCAGTTTTGTTTATAGCTGTTCACTGACTGTCATAGTGACTGTAGTGCGACCTTAAATCAGTGAACAGTTCATCTTTGTGAGATAGAGTGTGCATGTGTACGCTCGAGAGTGTGTATGTGTGTCAGGTTACACAAGCAAAGTTGTTCTCCAGCTTTCTTCACGTCTTATGGATTTCTCTTGCAAACTAATTTTCCATAAACAAGCCTTTCTTTGGGCTGACTGGGCCAAATGGCCATTGATTTGGGACAATCTGGCCAATATAAAACCATTATGACCTACTCAAGACCTCCTCTATCAAAACATTAACACGACACCATTATGACAAATATCCGGTTATAGCCAGGTACGACGCATAAACGCGTGTCACATAAATTTGCTTTGGATAAATATTTCTGTGTCTGTGAGGAGGGTATGTTTGTGAGTTGGCCAAGAATAAAGGGAAGACATGACCAATAAATACTTTTACAGCAAGCAATTTGTCAGGATGTGTAAATGTCCCCAATTCCCAACAGCACTAGAGTAAAATTTACAGTCACTCTGGAAGTGACAATGCACAAAAAAGGACCACTTTTTACTCTCTCTCATCTCCCTCAGACCACTAAAACCTTCCCATAAATCTCCTCCGGTCCCTCCAGATGTCTCCTGTTGTCAGATATCATGCCTTGACAATGCCTTCCACCATCATTGTCTTGACAGAAATATGATATGTGAAACTGCAATGTCGCATCACTTAACATGATTTAGCCTAAGCTAGCCTGCACCATTTTAATCAATCAAAAATGTCACCTTTTTCCCTGTAATGACGGCAGAGGCAAAAGATCCCTGTGTTGGGGTGATCTATAAGACTTATCTAGGCTACTGATTTATGACCACTGCCAGCTAATGTACTAAAGGAGCCTACTCTCTTCCTGTCATCAGGTTTTCTATCAAATTGGCGAATAAGTAGGCCAGTATTCCCTCATGGGCAAGAAAGAAAAGACACTTCATATAGTATGTAAACTCTACAATTATGGCATTATACATGCTTGTAACCCATCCATACTGCACCATCAGGTAAAACTATTATTAGATGTCCTTAAAAACATGTCCTTCACATGCCAGACTCTGGATAATTGTTGCTACTATTTCAATGAGTTTGCTTGCTTATTCATGCTTTGACTAAACTGTGGCCTTTGTCTGTCATTGCTCATTGTTCTGTAAACATTCCAAAGTCTCAGTGGATACCTGAAGCTTTAAGACAAAGTAATCTGGCTTTTATACTTTTGAAACTTCTAAATACATGCCAGAGGAAAACAGTATATCAAAAATTCAAAGTGGTAAATATCAGTAACAGCAGCAAAAATTAATGAGCTGTCCAAGTTAACCAGTTGTCTGATTATGCGTTCTTTTTTTAAAGTAAAAAATGGTGTAAATGAGAGTATGCACCTTTTTCTTTTTTAAAGAACAGTAGCTGCAATACCTTTATATTCCTGCATGCATCATCTGCTGCACTGGGTCCTTGAGGTTCAGAGTGCCTTTTGGTTTGTTCTGCTAATTGCATTATTAACATATAACAAAATCAATTTTGGCATTTGTAAACTAATTAAGAATAATATGAGATAAGAATAGCAGCGCAAATAATTTTTTACCAAACACAAACAAACAATATGCACACACACAAAGATGGAGGAAGAAATAAAGTCCAGCTGGTGTTGCTAGAGATTGGTGCAAACATCAAACAAAAGAACCAAACAACATTGTAAATTTATTCTTCGAACACACCGACAAAAAAGGTAAACTATATTTAAGAAAAAATATTATTTTTATTATTTATCCTTTACCCATTGTTGCACTTGCACCACTCAATATCTAGCAAGGCTTCCTGGATTTTATTTATTATACAAGTGGACTGGGAACGCTACCTGTAACCACAACAGAGTGACTGGATCCACATGCAAGCAGCTTTACACTGCCCAGCCCAGATGTTGCAAACTCTTTCAGAAGTGCCTCCTCTGGAGGAATGACCTCTGGCCTGCCGTGCCCAGTTTGTCCAAGCTCCCCACTTCCCCAGCAAAGAAGATCCATGTCCACCTCACACTGCATGTCCTGGGAAACAGACCAACAAAACTTAAACAAGTCAGCTTGGTACTTTTTTTCCATTTATGACTTTACCAGTATTCCTGACACATTTTGTTTCTGTTGCATGTAGGTTAAAATGAGAAAATGAGGTGTACACATAAGTAAACAATTTAAAATACTGTTATCCTTGGTGGGTTTGACATAGTGGCTCATAAACCAGTTTTCCATTTGTTACAGGCTCTAGTTAGTGTGACCCTCCAACACAAACAGAATAAAGCACTGCAAACACCAGCTGAAATCCAAGACAACAATGGAGATGTCATTCACCCTGCCCCTGAAGAAGACTGTCCTTTGGGGGGGGTAGTCGGATAGGACTCCCACAATAGGACCCTGGCTTGTTAGTCAGCTGGCAGGGTAACACACGTTGGGTGAGTGCAAAGGTTAGTTGGATAGCAGTAACTTAAAGTAAGCTCACCAGATATACTCAGTCTTATCCATGATATCAGATTTATCTAGCCTCAGAACTCTAGTCAGAACTACAATAGGGATTCTGACCTTAACAAGTCTGTTTCTAGCAGCTTTTCAGCACTTACACACACACACACACACACACACATATATATATATATATGATCCATCACTAATAGTGTGTATGAAAGAGGAAATATTTTAATAGCTGTTTGTAAGCACTGGTCTTCTAGTCAGCATTGCGCTTGCATAAAACTAATCAGAAGTTCTCAGCCTTATTTGTAATGAACTGTGGATCACCAATATGCTCCTAAACATGTTTGTTTACAGTCTGCCCTCTGTGCTAATTAGAATGTGACCCTGCACACACACGAAAACACAAATGGAAGGTGGGTGTATGTGTACGCATACACATACATACAAACTCCCCACAGCAATATTAACAGCACAATTCCATCCGACTGATATTGGAATTTTTCGAAAGAGCAAACCAATAGATAACCTATTACAAAACTATAAGAGATCAATAGCTAATTTCTTTGCATTGATTACTACTTGGACATTTAACATGCGCCCTGTGGCCACAATGTGTGTTCCACAAGCTTAGATCCCCATTGGCTCTCATGAGTATTAAAATTATCGATTCAGACAGAGGACTAAAAATGTCAAGCTGTTCATTAATCTTAATAAAGACTGGACTTGACCAAGGCACCCTTTCTCCCAATGCAGGGATACAACCTATCCAACTAGGAGGACATGGCAAAGATTAATGAGCTTCTACTGTGGGATGTGATTTAAGTCTTTGCGATTAATATATCAATTCCAAAAGAACGAGTCTTTTATACCAGCGATTATTTTTACCCAGGGTGCACCTAAAGACAACATTTTAAAATTCATATCAACTGCTTAATAGAAGTTCTTTCTTGCAAAATTTCAATGAAACTTCACAAAACAAGCAGTAATGAGGTCTTTGTGAGCTAGGAAGCAGCATCTGCCATTATGCTACAGATGGTCCTGTGCGGTCCATAATACACCATTTTTATCAGCACTGCCTGACAACTAGTTTCATCTCTCTCTCGTAGATGACTGTCAAAGCATTCGGGGCTGTCTTTAGCTTAATGAGGGCCCTAAGCAGGATATAATTTGCTCACTTTTTTCACTTTTAATTACTTTAATATTTCTGCCACACTTACACTCATATGTTTCCTGTCTTGATTTGCTACATTCATATCCGCTAATCAGAGAGGTATCACATTATTCTGAAGCAAAAGCACTTTGAAACTGGCTCTTTTGCATGCTCACATTAATATATCCTATTACTAAAAGACTAAAAGTGGTATTTTGATGGAGATTGTATTATAAATATTGCAGGACTTTACAATTAAGATAAATCTAACATCCTAATCCATACACAGAAATCTAGAAACCACAATGGCACAGAGATATACATTCTGCTAAATCACAGTGAGCATTTATTAAACATGTCCTCATTCCTTCCATTTTTCATGATGTAGAACTTACTTGGCTTTGGTTTTTCATGCAGGGCCTGCCCTTTTGTATGTTTCAAAGGTCAATCTTAGTTATCTGAATGAACACTCCTGGACTTCAAGCCAATGTCATATAAAAGGGTTTCTGTCTTAAGTTTTACTTTTAATATAAATAAGTAATTCACACAGGTTCACATACATAGTCTCTTCTAAATTTTGGAGAGCTGTAAAATAGGTTCCGTTCTAAGGTTAATTTTGTTTATTAACCAAAAAACAAGAGTTGGATTCCATGTTGCTGCAATCAAAATGCTGTATATTATGAAACAGTAAAAGTAGAAATGCTGGCAGTAACACGTAATTTGGTTGGTAACGACATGCCCAGCAACACCAAACACAAATGGAGAGAAAAAAAGGTGTAGCAGCACTCAGCAACTAGGAACTAACCTGTGGCACTTTTAAAGAGCTTTTCATTTTTTCCATCTTCATTTATCACTCCTCCTTTTCAACTATTCTTTTTCTTTTGGTGGTCTCTAGCATTTCTCACATTGTTGTGATTGTCTGGTTGCTCTGACTTCATTTACCCCTCCTTCCTTCACTGTTTTGACAATATTGCCAGGGTAACAGTCTCCATGACATTTTCTGTTTGCACTGTATCACCCAACTGAGAGTAATCGAAGTAAGGGACTTTTGGTGGTAATTTCAATATTACTAAATAACATTTCTAACTACCTGAAGCACAGTACAAATCCCACAGACAGCAGTGTGAAATCATGTCTTCATACCACACAGAGTTTGTGAAATACATCACTGGGGAGTCTTAAAAGGTTTCCCTTTTCTAAATAACTCTCAGATACAGCATGTATAAATAATTTATATTGGCCTACCTGAGTATCCTTGTCTCCATTTCTAGTATCTGCCTTTTGGCTACTTCCTGTTTTACTCTGAAGGTTAGTGTTTGTATCCTGTGTTAACTTTTACTTTCTTTCTCTGTCTTCTCCTAACGGTTGTCGAGAGTCTTAATTTCTCTTTTGCTTGTGCTCTGGTTTCCTTCCTGAATTTAGGACCTCACTCCTAACTCAATATCTGAATGTTTTTACTCATTTTTTTTTTAAATCTTCATCAACCACAGAATAACCATCAGCTGTGCTTAAAACGTGAAACCAACATTATCAGGTGTTTCTCTTATATGCGTCAACATGAGATTTAGCCTGCTAACTAGACTGACAACACAAGTAGAGGTTATTTAACATTTCTGAACTTTGGATAATGCCTATTAGAAGAAATTAATACCAATAAGTCACACTAGAAGACGTAGCCCTAATGCAACAGCATGTGAACAGCTCAGCTTAAAAAAAAAAAGAGTACCAGTGTGTCAAATCAGGATCACCATGAGAGTTAGATACTGACAGAACAGTTATAGAGACAATGAAGGCAACAGTGTTAACAGTAAAGTTTTACATCCATATAGCAGCCATCCCAGGTCTAGTCAGCTGGTTGAAGATTATGTGGGCAAAGAGAAAGCGTGTCTAGTCATCCATTTATGGACAGTAACTGTGAGAAGGATTAGAGTTACTGTAGGTGGTCCAGCCTACATTCAGTCAGTCAACCAAGGGAAAACACTCTCTGACCAGGACAGACAGATTCTATGTTAATTAATGAACTGGGGAGATAACACATAACATGATTTTCTCAGTGAAAACTAGCTAAACATGGCTAACAGTTAATATTAACCATTGCATAATTAGTTACTATGACTCTGTTCAACAAAATAATAAGCTAAACATGGGGCTGTGCTGCAATCACTCTGAAGTGGTCTGGAAGTTCCTGAGACACAAGAAAGCACAGCCATAGATTTTTCAACAGACGCTTGTTTAAAAAGAAAAACAAAAGGTGCCAAAGAGATACAAAAGTCTAAACATAAGTTGAAGATAATAAATATTTATCTAAATATAAATAATTTGGTGATAATCAGGCCAGACTTCACCGCAGACCACGGCCTCTCTGTGTGAGGATCTAAACGTATTCTACGCTAGATTCGACACAGCGAACACCATGAGACCGGACAGTGTGCGCACCGCGGATGACGTCAGTGCGCACACTGTGTCTGAGGAGGATGTGCGGAAGTGCTTCAGGAAGGTGAACGCACGCAAAGCTACTGGTCCGGACGGGATTCCCGGCCGCGTCCTCAGGTCATGCGCGGCTCAGCTGGCTGGAGTGTTCACGCACATCTTCAACCTTTCCCTCTCTCTGTCTGTAGTCCCAGCCTGCTTCAAAATGGCCACCATCGTCCCTGTACCCAAATCCTCCACCATCTCCTCATTGAACGACTGGCGACCTGTAGCCCTGACCCCCATCGTAAGCAAATGCTTCGAGAAGCTGGTCAGGGACTTCATCTGCTCTGCACTACCCGACTCACTGGACCCTCTACAGTTTGCATACCGCCACAACAGGTCCACTGATGGTGCCATAGCCCTGACACTACACACTGCCCTGTCACACCTGGAGAAGAGAGACACGTATGTGAGGATGCTGTTTGTAGATTACAGCTCAGCATTCAATACCATCGTTCCCTCGAAGCTGGACAGGAAACTGCAGGATCTAGGACTGAGCAGCTCCCTCTGCAGCTGGATCCTTAGCTTCCTGTCTGACAGACGCCAGGTGGTCAGACTGGGCAGCATCACCTCATCCCCCATCACACTGAACACTGGTGCTCCACAGGGGTGTGTACTGAGCCCTCTCCTGTACTCACTCTACACCTACGACTGCACAGCCACTAACAGCTCCAACATCATTGTGAAGTTTGCGGACGACACTACAGTGGTGGGTCTTATCACCAATGGTGATGAGACGGCTTACAGGGAGGAGGTCAGCGCCCTGACCCACTGGTGTCAAGACAACCATCTCACCCTCAACGTCGCAAAGACAAAGGAGTTGATAGTGGACTTCCGGAGGTGCAGAGAAGTACACACCCCCATCACCATCAACGGCGCTGCTGTGGAGAGAGTGAGCAGCTTCCGGTTCCTTGGAGTACATCTGGCTGAGGATCTTACGTGGTCAGTACACACAAACAAAACAGTGAAGAAGGCGCAGCAGCGCCTCTTCTTTCTCAGGAGACTGAAAAGATTCGGCATGAGCCCCCGCATCCTCAGGACCTTCTATCACTGTGCCATTGAGAGCATCCTCACTGGATGCATCACCACCTGGTATGGCAACAGCACCGCCTACAACTGCAAAGCTCTCCAGCGAGTAGTGCGGTGCTCTGAACGGATAATTGGAGGTGAGCTTCCCTCCCTCCAAGACATCTACAGGAAGCGCTGCTTGAGGAAAGCGGGGAGGATCATCAAGGACTCCAGTCACCCCAGCCATAAACTGTTCAGACTGCTTCCATCAGGAAGGAGGTTCTGCAGCATCCGGTCCCGTACCAGCAGACTGAGAGACAGCTTTTTCCATCAGGCCATCAGACTGCTGAACACGTCATAGACACCTCAGCTTCACTACTGGAACTTCAACATTATGCACTCCACACTGTATATAAATGCCACTTGTTTTGCACATATTCAACTCTGTATATTTTATATATTTTATTATTATTATTATTTTTATTTATTTATTTTTTTTTACTATTTAATTTGTAAAAATGTGTATACACACACACACACACACACACACACACACACACGTAGGAAAATATTTAGTATACACATCCAGAAATGCATACACTATTATATATTGTACATATATTTATTAGTTTCAGGTTGGCCATTCTTGTATTTTGCTCGTTTGTGTTGTTGTGTTTGCACATCTCTGTTGCTTGTGGGGCTCGCACACAAGAATTTCACTCGCATGTGCTGTGCCAGTGTGCCTGCACATGTGATGTGACAATAAAAGTGATTTGATTTGATTTGATTTGAGTTTTCCTCGCACACAAGTGGACACACTGGCACATTACTGGAAATATTAAGCACAATGAGCACAATCCATATTAGGTAGACTTTGTACTAGGATGTGCATCAGACGTTTGCCTTCTATTCTCTTCTGTCAGGAAAGTGACATAAAAAGAATACTCTGACACACTTGTTTTTGCAATAATGATGCTCCTGTTTTGTTTATAATAACAGATTTTTGTTGTGCTTTTCTAAAATTTGTCCAACTTCAACCTGCGGAAAGTTTAGTCTGCTTGTTTGTTTTTCAGTTTTTTTGCTTTGTTTGTTTCAGTGGAATTATTATGAGTTAGGTGTATGATATGAGTTGGGTTAAAGTAAACGCAATATAACCAGTTGTCAGAATGTATGCCAGCGTCAGAGGATGAGCTAGCTTGTCTCCATCCTGGCAAAGAGAAAGGTTCACATGAGCATCAGTAACCTTTATTTATCTAGCGTCAAGCTGTAGCTGAGAAAGTACTTCTATTTGCTACATTCAATATATATTGTTCTGCCTGTCACAAGATAAACAGTGCTAACGTCTTAGCTTCATTGCCACAGTAATGTGCTACTGCTAGCTATAGTTGACATTAAGTGAACCATTTAGCTTTAACCAACATAAACTTGACATTTCTGTGTTCAGCAGGGAATGTCAATATGCTACGTTGAAAGAACGCACTTACCTAGTTGTTTTTGTTTTGTTTTTTTAAGTTCCAGTTCGATGTTTCCCTTCTTAGCATTTTGGTGACTCAGATTCCCATCATCCCACATTCCAAGAGAGGTTCTGAGCATGTCCATTGTTAGTCCGATTAATCGTAATCTGACCAGTTTAGTTTAGTTTTTGTTTTGTTTGTTTTTTTACATCAGATTTGATTTTTTTTTAAATTAATATTATTATTTTACTTCACATTTCCAAATGAATTTGTAAATTAGGGTTAAAACAGTTCACTTTTTCTCCAGAAGCATTTGTCTGTCATTTATGCCATATACGATATACAATAATTCTGTAAAACTCTGTAAAAACCTATTTTTTTATGCTGAATATATAATATATATGCTTTTTTTTTTTTTTTTTTTTTTGCTATTAATGTAATTTGTTAGCATTTAGGGAATTAAGGAACAGGCTGCTTGCATTGTAGATATAACCTTTATAGAAAGTGGCTGTGTGAAAAGGGTAAGTGCAGAAATTTGGATGCTTGAATTTACCTTGAGTCACTGAGTATATAGCCTATTTTGCTGTCCCTGGGGATAACATAAAACGTGGTTACTATTACAGTTATATATGAAGGCAATTTACTCAGTGTACAAGAATATAACAAATATCAATTTGGGACTTATATCATTTATATAATGCAGATTTTGCAGTGGGAATGGGTATAGTGAATACACAAATTGCACTAAGGAACAGTCGTCTCCCCCTCCCCCCACCCACCAAAAAAAAAAAAAAAACTTTCTTGATGATATCATTTATATGATATAAATGATAAATGATGTGGTTCTTATTCTTTTTCTGCTGCTCCCTTTAGGGGTTGTCACAGCAGATCATCTCCCCCTGTCACATACTCTTCCTAGCATCCTTCTCTGTTACGTCAGCCTTCTACATATCCTCCGTTAAAGCATCCGTGAATCTTCCCCGTGGTCTTCTGCCCGGCAGCTCCATATTCAACTTTTCTTGACCAGTATAACCACTGTTCCTCCCCTCCACATGTCCATGCCCTACCAGTGACGCCTCTCTAACTTTGAATCAAAATGCTCAACCTGAACTGTCTCTCTGATTAACTCATTTGTAATCTTGTCTTTCGTGGTCACTCCCAATGAAAATCTTAATATTTTCAATTCTGCCAACTCTGCCTTGGCCTCCTGTTTTTCTGTGAGTACTACCGTCTCCAAAACACATATTATGGCAAGTCTTGCTACCAATTTGTAAATCTTCCCTATTGTTTTGTGCTATTCTTATTTTGCAAATCACTAGCGAGAATAGTCTCCACCCACTAAACCCTGCCTCCATTCTCTTGTTCTTTTGCTTATTTAAAGGTATTTAAACTCACCTGCCTTCACTACCTCTGCTCCTTGCAGCTTTACTGTTACACCCATCTCACTCTCATTCACACACATGTATTTTGGCTTCTACTGACTTTCATTTGGCTTCTCCCCAGAGCATACCTCCACCCCTCCAGGTTCTCTTCCGCCTGCTCCTTATTCTCACTGCTGATCACAATCTCTTCTGTAAAGATAAGGCTAACCTCATCTGTTAACCTGTCCATCACCATTGCAAACAAAAAGGGGTTTAGAGCAGAAGCATGATGTAATCCCACCCCACATCCTGAACCCATTGGTCACACCTACTGCACACCTCACCACTTTCCTGCTGTCCTCATACATGTCCTGTACCACCCTCATATTCCTTTCTGCCATGTCTGACTTTCTAATGCAGTAGTTGTATGTTTTCTCTAGATCTACAAACACACTGAGCATTTCCTTCCTTTAATTTCCCTTGGGATTAATAAAATATTCTGATTCAGATTCTGAAGTATTCTTGCTCTATTTCCTCTGTCCACCAGATATACCAGAATACCATCTGATGCTGCCTAGCTACATTGTCCCCTGACACAAACTTGCAGCCTCTTATCTATTTCGGATTGCATCTTCTGGATAAGATATAGTCCACCTCTATGCATCTTCCTCTACTCTTACACATCACCCTATGTTTCTCCTTCTTCTTAAAGCATGAATTTACCACAGCCATTTCCATACAATACCTAGGGAATGCACACTGACAACATTCAACATCATGCCTTCGATTTCCAACATCAAACTTATGATCAACACTTCACACCGACAACACTATTCACATGGTCTTCCAAGATTACCTCTACTCCCTTTTCTCTTTCTCCCTCACATATTTTCTCAATCACCTCTTCCTTTGTCTTTGGCCAACACAGTTTCTAATAACACCCTGTTGGAAAACAGCACCAGAGGTGGTTGTTAACCCCAACCAATTTGGTATGGAAATCTCATCCTTTATGAGCTACATGTTTCATTTGGCTAAGATTTTACATTGCATGCCTTTTCTGACGCAATCATCCCCATTTATCTCTGCTGACCACCCAGGTCCCTAATGGTGGGTGAGGCCCTGTCAAGCCTGGAATTAAACATTTGTTCTAGTTTACAACTTTTTAAAATTCCAAGTAATTAAAGTCTAAATTAAATTGTCTGAAGCATTGGTTGGGTGATTTAAGTTTGATTCTAAAAAATACTGGAGGCTCTTTCATGACAGTGGATTAGTCCACCACATACTTGGACTTCGCATCACAGCTAATTTATTCCATCCACTTGACTGCTCATGTGCACTGTGAGTTGTGTCTTTCCCCATTAAAGCTATTTCAGGGTATTAAAATAAAGAAGAGAAAGCAAGGAGACAGAAAGAAAGCAAACTGAGGGAAGTCAGATATTAACAAATGTCTTCCAAAGAGAAAGAAAGTGGTGAACACCACACAACTAACAGGTTAAGATTGAATTAGCTAAGAGGAGTTGTTAATGACAGTGAGTCAATGTAATATGTGACACTGTATCTATTAAAATGTTCTAGCACAACAACAAAAAGGCAGATAATGGAGTAACAGTAGGTCCATCTCCAAATGATATGACCTCATGTTGTGGCAACTAAAAGTTATTCCAAGCAATCATTTGTATCAATAGAAGATTCAGCGGTGAGTGAGAGGAAGGACGCTAGCATCAACTAGCTAGCCGGTCGTCACGGCAAAGCTACAAGAGCGTCTCTCAGCATGGGCCCGAAAAAAGTTCTGTCAGCCGAGGAAGGAGACGATATTAAGAAGTCGCTGGAGTTTATGACAGAGGAGATTTCTACTGTCAAACTGCAGCAGAAAGCCATCCTGGACCTGGTCGAGGAAGTTAAGGCTCTCCGCATCCAGAACGCCGAGAAGGATCGGCGGCTGGCGTACCTGGAGAACAGAGTGGCGGATTTGGAGCAGTACACCCGGATGAACGATGTTATCATCACGGGGCTTCGCATCAAACCCCGGTCATACGCCCGGGCGGTCGCCACTGACAATGTAGGAGGGCCAGGAGAGGAAGATGTCAACTCCACGGAGCATCAAGTGGTTACCTTTCTACGGTCCAAAGGTGTGGAAGTGGATTATAACAACATTGAGGCTTGCCACCCTCTACCCCGAAAAAATGACAGTAACAAACCAGCCATCATTGTGAGATTTGCAAACAGAAAACAGAAAACAGCACTGTTAAAACAAGGAAAGAAACTGAAAGGATCCGATGTCTTCATGAACGAACATCTGATAAAAAGAAATGCGGACATTGCCAGGAAAGCACGTTACTTGAAGAAACAGGGAAAAATTCAAAATACATGGACCACCAACTGCAAAGTATTCATTAAACTCAATGGAACACCGGAACAAGCCAAAGTGTTGGTCATCAGAAATATGGAAGAGCTGGACAAATACTGAGGTCAACTTACTCTGGAGGTATGAATACACATGTGACGTGACACACAACACAACACATGGCACAGTCCAAAAGAACTTCATCTGCATCCGGCAACAATATCAACATAACTCATTGGAATTCTCTTTATGATAATCTGGAACTGAAAACATTTCGATACACAGACCATAATGTTCTAGACTTAGAAAAGGATATAGACCCGGAAAATAATTTCTTCTACAACATCAGCTGTAACTGCTGCTACTTCACTGATGAACAGTTTAAGCACACCATCAACACGGAAAATAAATTATCAATAATCCATTTTAACAGCAGAAGTCTGTATGCCAACTTCAACAATATAAAGGAATATCTAAATGAGTTGACAAATCCATTTGGAATTATTGCCATTTCTGAAACATGGATCAATGCGGAGAAAGGAATGGACTTTGGACTGGAGGGATATGAAGTGAATTTTGTAAATAGAAGGAACAAGAGTGGAGGGGGAGTAGCTGTGTATGTGGATAAAAACCTAAACTACAAGGTGGTAGAAAGTATGACAACTGTAATTGATAATTTACTAGAATGTATAACAATTGAAATTTATAAGGAAAAAGAAAAAAATGTAATAATTAGCTGTATATATAGAACACCTGGCTCTAGTATTCAAGTATTTAATGACTTCATAGAGGAAATATTCTCTAAAACAAATCAAAAAGTTATGTTTATCTGTGGTGATTTTAATATTGACCTGTTGAATCCAAAAAAGCATAAAATGACCGACGAATTCCTAAACACTATGTACAGTTTGAGTTTACATCCTAAAATAACCAGGCCTAGCAGAATTACACCACATTGTGCCACCTTACTTGACAATATTTTCACTAACAATATGGAAAACAACATTGTGAGCGGATTATTAATTAATGACATCAGTGATCACCTACCAGTTTTTGCAGTTTATGACACTAATTATAAGAAAAATCAGCATGAAGAACAACTGAGATACAGACGTGTAAGGACGGAAGAAACGATGACTGCATTTAAGAACGATCTATTAAATCAGGACTGGGACAATGTGTACAAAGAAGCTGATATTGATATTGCATATGGCATATTTTTAAGAATATTCATGGAGTTGTACCATAAAAACTGTCCAACAATAAAATACAACAGAAAGCACAAATATTCAGATAGACCATGGCTCACTAAGGGTTTACAAAATGCATGTAAAAAGAAAAATACACTCTATAGGGAATACCTAAAACAAAGAACAAAAGATGCTGAAAATAAATATAAAAAATACAAAAATAAGTTGACCAATATTATACGTGTATGTAGAAAGGAGTATTATAGTAAAATATTGAACAACAATAAACATAATATGAAAGGAATATGGGATGTTTTAAACGGTATCATTAAAAATAATTCTGGACAACAAAGTTATCCACAATACTTTATCGATAATGGCAATATTATGGAAAACACTGCTGATAAGGTCAACAGCTTTAATCATTATTTTGTAAATATTGGACCAAAACTGGCAGAACAAATTCCTGAGTCACTGCCATCAGTAGACTGTAGTGAAAACCTGATTGATAGGAACCCTAACTCAATGTTCCTCACATCAGTGGAGGAAAAAGAAATAATTGACATTGTACACATGTGTAAATATAAAACATCTACTGATTGTAATGATATTGACATGAAAATCGTCAAGAAGGTCATTGAAGGAATTGTAGGACCTCTAACATATATTTGCAACTTATCATTTCAGACGGGAAAAGTGCCAAACAAAATGAAAATAGCTAAAGTTGTGCCGCTGTATAAAACCGGGGATAGACGCCACTTCACAAATTACAGGCCTGTTTCTTTACTACCACAATTCTCCAAAATCCTAGAAAACCTGTTTAATAAACGATTAGACAAATTCTTAGATAAATATAAATTACTCTCTGACAGTCAATATGGATTCAGATCAAAAAGATCAACATCTCTGGCATTAATCGAATCAATTGAGGAGATTACGAATGCTATAGATCAGAAACAGTATGCAGCTGGAGTATTTCTGGATCTCAAGAAAGCATTCGACACAATCAATCATGACATATTAATTAATAAACTGGAACGGTATGGGATTAGGGGGGTTGTACTGCAATGGGTGAAAAATTATTTAAGTGACCGGAAACAATTTGTGAAGCTGGGTGTCCATTCCTCATCATGCTTGGACATTGCTTGTGGTGTTCCACAAGGCTCTGTACTGGGTCCAAAATTATTTATTATTTATATAAATGATATTTGTAAGGCATCTGATATATTAAAATTAGTATTATTTGCAGATGACACAAATATTTTTTGTTCTGGGGGGAATCTAAAGGAGCTGCTGGATACAATTACTTCAGAAATGTGCAAAATTAAAAAATGGTTTAACAGGAACAAACTATCGCTAAATCTAAGTAAAACTAAAATTATCTTATTTGGGAATTCCCTTAGAAATGCACAAGTGCAGATTCATGTAGATGGTGTGGAAATTGAAAGAGTACTTGAACATAAGTTTCTTGGTGTGATTATAGATGATAAATTAAACTGGAAGTCTCATATAAATCATATACATAACAAAATTTCAAGAAGTGTCTCAATCTTGAGTAAAGTAAAACACATTCTGGACCACAAATCACTCCACATTCTCTATTGTTCCCTGATTGCACCGTATTTGAATTACTGTGCAGAGGTTTGGGGCAATACTTACAAATGTTCGCTATCATCAATCTTTATATTACAAAAAAGGGCCATAAGGATAATCCATAAAACTGGTTACAGAGATCATACAAATCCACTATTCTTAAAATCAAAAATTCTAAAATTCACAGATCTGGTTCATTTTCTCACAGCACAAATTATATATAAAGCAATAAATAACCTGCTTCCTGACAATATTCTAAAAATGTTTTCTAAAAGGGAACGGGGATACAATTTGAGGGGGGAATTAAATTTAAAACATCCTCGTATCCGTACAACATTAAAAAGTTTTTGCATCTCTGTGTGTGGAGTGAAGCTGTGGAACAGACTAAGTAAAGATATGAAGCAATGTCCAAGCATGGCGCAGTTTAAAAAGCGGTTTAAGGATATGGTTTTTACAGGGTACAGGGAAAAGGTAGAGATTTGATAGGGTGTTCTTGTCTAATATTTTCATGTGTGTGTGCATGCACGGGTTTGTTGGTATGGATATATATATATAATTGTAGGCTGTGTATCCTTGAGGTGTTAATGGGGTTATTGAAAATGTGTATATGTGCGTATGTGTGTATATACGTATGTATGGATAGATAGAAACATATATGTGTATATATTTAAAAAAAAAAAAAAAAAAATTACACATAACATATAATGTAATTGCAAGGAGGTATTTCTGTAGTCTATTGATACTAGATAGTGGAAAAGGGGTGGGATTAAATAAGCTTATGCTTCTTCCTGCTCCTTTTTGAACATGGACGTTATTTGGAGTTGTGGTTGCTCGTTTTCCTTTTGTTTGCTTTGTTCATTTGTCTCTTTTAATTCTATTTTTTTTTATACTTTTTCAACATGTTCAAAATAAAGATTCAATCAATCAATCAAGTTCCAATAGATAGCTTAGCAACACTAACAGCAAGTACCATTAAAGACCAGTGGTTTTTAGCTGGTGTGCCATGAGGTCAGCAAGCCATTTTGGTGAACGTAGTGCAGGCAGTGAACCCAGGCTGATAAAATTTATTTTTAGAATATCACAATGGCACTGTTCCTTAATTTAAAAAAATAAATAATTTTAGTTTGTTGGTAGTTATTTTTTATGGCAATTCATGTGTTCATTACTGTCAGGCAGCTTACTAACATGAACAGTCAGCGATGTTGAGTCAGTGTACAGTCAGTGATTACTTAATTATTCAGTGCCCACGAGACCATTAGACTACTGTATAACTTTTGTATTTGTATTAACATTAAAAGAACACTTACAGAGAATGGCTATAGCAGACCATAAACCTAGTTTAAAGCAATGCATTTTAATATACTGCTATTAGGTGTACTCAGCCAAGGTACTATTATTATAGTGTTATAGTGTCATAGACACAAATACGTTTTAAGAATTATCAAAACAGAAATCAAGACAATGAAACTATTTACAGTTATTATGCTGTGTATTAGGCTGTCCGCTGTTTAAGAAGCTAACATCAAACCTGTATGCTTCATTCTAGCAGAGGGTCTGTCTATGTTGCAGGTAGTGAGCAAGAAGACAAGAAAGAAGATGACAGAAAAAAGAGAGGAAAATGAAGGTTTCCCTGAGCCCGGTGGAAAGAATGACAATAGAGAAAATGGTATTAGAAAACAGCTTTAAAAAAAATAAGATTGCATTTTAAGTTTGTTTTCATTTTTTTTAATATCACGGAAATAAAACCTAATTAAAATTTGCAAAAAAATCATACAATCTTGAAATTGATATGCAAAGCAACACTCATGTAACTATAAAGTAATTGTGGACACGATGGTGAAATAAAAGTTGAACTGTGAAACTTTTCAGACTTATTGAAAATCATTTGTTTTCAATTAAATGTGGTATATGAAAAGCTGCTGTTTTATTAGTAACATTACTGGCTACCCTAATGACCACTACTGATTGCTACTGACAGTTGTTGAAGGATTCCTGAGAAAGTGCGTGTGTGCTAGAGTACCCTGTCAGCGGACCTGTATTTATGAATGAAACTAATGCGCTTTAAAAACAGGGAACAGGGAATCTTCCTCACAATCCAGCTTCCTGTGACCACTCTCTCCGTTCTACAGCGGATGGCAGTAGAGGTCTTCCAGCAGTAACGACCCTCCTGGGCGTGGTCTTCTGCTCACCACAGTTTACGACAAACGCCATAGTGTCTCGGCCAAGGAGTAGCGTGTAGTGGAAACGTTTGTTAAGTAGTAACAGTCTTTTATTTTTTCATATTATTGTGCCTGAACCGCTTTGCTACGATGCCTTCAGTTGAAAGCTTTACTGTCGCATATGACGCAGTGAATGAATTCGTGACTTTTTCGGAGGGAGACACTATAACAGGGACTGTAACTCTGGCCTTATCCAAGGAAACCTCAGTTCAAAGCCTGTTTATCAAGGCGAAAGGGGACGCTAACGTCCGGTGGTCTCAGAAGAGCGGTGACCATACTCATACGTACTCTGCGCACACAAGATATTTCAAACTAAAGGAATTTTTAATCCCAGAGAGCGCCAGCGGTATGTAACACACTTTACAGTCTTCTTGTAAATGTTTGTTTTTGCAATGTATTGTAAATGTATTTGCAAAAAAACAAAACAAAAACCCGACAACGAAACAACAACAAAGAATTAAAGGTATTCAATTAATCTTTAGTGTTGCAAATGTAGAAGGAGCTATCAATTTTTGGCAAAGTAATTAGGCAATTACTTTTACACAGCGCACAAAAACACTGTGACGTCAGACACATTCACACTCACTTTTTTCATCTGCGTAAATAAATCACATGGCTGATGATATGTGCCATGGTGATCCATAAATATGATCACAAGTTTATTTAATTATTTTCAACCCAACAAAACTAATAACAAAAACATGATGCTGATGCTATGAACACTCTACACACATGAGTCAAGATGCAGAAAAACTGCTCACGGAAACGCTGCACACTCCAGTTATCATAGTTATCATAGTTTTCGTTTCCCTCTCTTTTATGAGTTCTCAGACAGATAATGTGTAGCTTGCTCATCAGCTCAGAAGAGACCACAACCTAACATCTAACATTGTTTTCTGAAAACTTCCCCAGACAGTGGCAAAGACTTGCACTTTCATATTCAATTCAGCTTCTCCATCAAGTAGTTTTAGCCGTTTCATACAGGGTTCAGCATATTAGTTTTCACAGGCGTGCTCTATATCTCAACAATGGCTCATATTAGGATGACAGTTTTACCAAACAGGTCAAGTGCCTCTATGCATGTCATTAGTTTAAATATTTACCCATTTTACTTAATCTCATATGTCATTGTACTGAATTTGAGCAACCCTAAGCTTAATGCAGATTACTTTTAACAATTATCCACCTCAATTAAATCTATGGTCTGGAGCACAGGCTGTTGTCGAACAGGGCAAGCTAAAGAATAAACATTTTGTGTCAGCAAGGGGTAGGGGAAAGCCATTCACCAGAGCATATCTTAAGTGCTGCTGATGTGGGCTGGCGTCCTCCACACGCTCTTCAAGGCTGGTGTGTTTTCTGAAAACTTCTAACACTTGAATCTCTTCCATTTATAAGCCTGCGATTAACCGCACGGCTCGGGTCCGCGTGAAACCCGCGCAAGCAAAGCTGATTACACAGCAAGCAAGACACGAAGTAGGCAAAGTTCTTCATGTTTCTCGTGCACGGGAGAGAACCGGACAAACGCCGTTCCTTCGCTTGACCCCAGTTGCTCTCGTCCGCTCCCCCGTAACACTGCTCTTTTATTGAGGTTACATGAATATGCATAGGTTCATTAACATATGACGTCTACATACACACAAAGAGTACCTTGCCTGTGTGTGTGTGTGTGTGTGTGTGTGTGTGTGTGTGACCCCATAAATGACTTCCCTAAACCTGCTGGTCTGGAAGTCCAACAGTTCATCTAAACAAAAGGCACTTAGACTAAAACCTACCATAAAACAATAAGAGAAGGTACGACCTCTCCCATGCTCCCAGAGTGCTCTCTAATGCACACAAAGTTTGCAGACTATTAAGGATCAAACCTCTACCAATCTACAACTAATTATAAAACTCTAAGCATATATAAGTAGATATTTCTAAGCATAAATGACAATCAACAATACAAAACCTAACACTATTTATCGAGGTAAAAAGTCTCATTGACATTAAAGAATCAGAATCAGAAACTTTATTGTCATTGTCATGAGAACAACGAAATTAAGAATGGTCCCCGATCATTGCATCATCCCTAGCAATATCAAAATATAAATAAAACAATAAAATTCAATAAATAAAATAGATAGAATACTTAAAATACTAATAAGATATAACAGTAAAACATTCACATACATTCCCACACACATGCTTCAGACCGTGCATAGATTAACACAAGAGTGGCGTGATGGACATTTTTTTGTAGTATTCAGATGTGTTATTGCAGTTGGATAACAGCTGTGTTTGAGTCTATTAGTCCTTGCTCTGATTGCCCTGTACCGTCTGCCTGAGGGCAACAGTTCGAACAGGGAGTGGCCAGGATGTGAGGTGTCTTTTATGATGTTTTGGGCCTTTTTAAAACAGTGGGCGTTGTGTAGAACTTCCAGTGTGGGGAGAGGGCAGCCAGTGATCTTTTGGGCGGTGTTAATGATCCCTTGGAGTGCTTTCCTCTGAGCCCCTGTGCAGCTAGTGTACCAGATGCATAATGCAGTAAGTTAGAACACTCTCAATGGTGGCTCTGTAGAAGGACACCAGCAGTCTCTGTGTGATGTTATTCCTCCTGAGAATTCTCAGGAAGTACAGTCTCTGTTGGGCCTTTTTCAGCAGCTCGGAGGTGTTCACACTCCAGGAAAGGTTCTCCTCTATATTGACTCCCAGGAAGCGGAAGCTTGCCACCCTTTCTACACAGTCCCCATTTATGAATAGTGGTTGGATCTCTGCCTTTTTCCTTCTGAAGTCTATTATGAGTTCTTTGGTTTTTGAAGTGTTGAGGAGGAGGTTATTGGCCTTACACCATGACGTCAGCTGCTCCACCTCGTCTCTGTACGTAGACTCGTCTCCCTTGGAAATGAGCCCCACCACTGTGGTGTCATCTGCAAATTTCACAAAGATGTTGCTGTGGTGGCGAGGAGTGCAGTCGTGTGTGTAGAGAGAGTAGAGCAGTGGACTGAGCACACAGCCCTGGGGTGAGCCAGTGCTGAGGCTCAGGGCTGAGGATGTGTGATGGCCAACTCTGACTCTGTCTACGGCCCGAGAGGAAGCTATTGATCCACATGCAGGTGCTGTATGGAAGCCCCAGGTCTTGTAGCTTGGCCACCAGTTTGTGTGGAAGGATGGTGTTAAAAGCTGAGCAGTAATCCACGAAGAGCATCCGCACATAGCTACCATGCTCTTCCAGGTGAGTTAATGCAGCATGGAGTGCTGTGGCTACAGCGTCTTCCGTGGATCGGTTTGCTCTGTAGGCAAACTGGTGTGGATCCAGGCTGCGGGGCAGGGCTGCTGTGATGTGTCTGCGGACCAGCTTCTCAAAGCATTTCATTACCACTGGGGTGAGTGCCACCGGTCTGTAGTCATTCAGGCCGGTGATGTGGGGCTTCTTAGGCAAGGGGACTATGGTGGAGGACTTCAGGCAGAGTGGGACAGTCGCCTGTGCGAGGGATTTGTTGAAAATCCTGGTGAAGATCCCAGCCAGCTGTCCTGCACAATCCCTCAATATTCGACCTGGCACACCATCAGGACCCGCCGCCTTCCTCGGGTTAACAGTGTTAAGGTTCAAAATATTGGGGATGGAGACAAGAGAAAAAACCACAATAACAACACTGGTCCGGCCGGGTTGAGTCAAACGATGATTTTAATGAACACACGCGTGGGAGATGGACACTGATGCAGACAGCCTCAAAATCTCAAAATGGTGGAGCATTGCTCAAACTTTTATAGCCTCTGGTGCCTCCACCTTATCATAAAAAGCCTAAACATTCACATGCTCTCTCTCACACAGCGCCTGAGCTACGACCTTGGCTCCCTGTTTATCTGCTCCTGCTGAAATGGGGCAGAAAACTCCAGCACACTCTGTTCTCTTCTACTCAGACAAATTAGACAATAACCTTCTGCGAACAGTATTTCTTATAACTCAGCAATATAATGCATCATAAAACAATATCATTCATTCACAACAAGTCAGCAATTTAATGTAATGCAAATCAGTTTAACTAATGTAATAGTTATCAGCTTCTTCTAATTCAGGAGAATAATGCAAACTAAAACTACATAATAATTCACAATCTTTAATTCGGGGTATAACATGGCATAAAATAATATTAGAATCTAACAATTCCCCCTGATGAGGTCATTAGAATAATGACCTCACTAACACCCTTCAATTCAGTGTGGCCGGGTTCATCTCTTCTCACTCCTGAGGTCCTTTGTCCCCCTGAGGGGCGAACCATATGTGGGATGACCTCTGTGTTTGCGCAATTCAGATGCAAGAAAAACTATGATTCCAACAGTAGCAGGTCCAGATGACACTCTCCTTGTCTCCCACTGCTTTCAGCCTTTATTCTATTGCTGCAGCTACCAGTGTCGTCCAGTTGGGTGATCCTCTGCTCTTAATTCTTCAACCTTAGGGGTTAGACAACCCTTCAGTCGTAACACAGATCAGGGGATTATTCTGCCCCGATTTCAAACAACGATCTGTGTATTCTCCAGAAAAAGGAACAGGAAGGTGTCCCCTTTTTGCCCAAAAGCCTCTCGAACTTCGTTGGTCTGGTGTTCCCGGATTTCCGCCAACCCCTTCATGGTTATTGCTGTGTTTATGGGATCCATCCTTTTGTGGTGACTAGCTGGAGCCCAAACGCCATGACCCTTGGACCCAGTTGATGTCTCGGCAGTCACTGTGTCTGTCTCTGCTACGGAGGATCCTCGCATCTCTGTGACCTCGTCTGGTGTCTGTTCCTTTCTCTGTAAGAGACAGAAAACCAAAACACCCCTCTTCCTAACCCTAATAATCTAATGTTGTTATCTACTGACCTTCTAGTGATTCAGAATTGGTCTAAACATTCAGAATGTCCCAGGGACTTATTCTAATCATATCTTATGTGTGTGTAAGCGTGTTTGCATTTAGCCCTCTGCACTCAAGGCATTTCCTACACTTTATCAGTCCGGACAGTCACGCCGAACGAAGCTTCTGACCTTCAAAAGGCCGAGTGCCAACTCGTTATAAGCACATTTGCAAGGTGTGTCTGAAAATTATTGAAACCCCTCTTTTTAACAAAAGACAAAAAATTAACAAATCTTCTAAACGCTATTCAGTTCATTTCAATGAGTAATGATTAAACATGAAAGTGATAGTTTATGCTTTTTCACTGATTCTCTAAAAGGTCCGTCTTCTCGGACCGCTATTAGCTTAAGCTTTACCATTCCTAAATTATTAAAGACACAAATGAAGTTATAAAATGTTCAAATAATCCTTGTTTGATGTTAAAGCTCAACCTTCCCCCCCTTTTTTGACACATTCCAATGTGTCAAATCAACGGAGCTAGAACATTCAAAAAAAAAAAAGTTAGGCAGCTACAAAGTTTCCCAGACTCTTAAGGTGATCCGCGTGTAACGTTCTGACTCAGGTATTTAATATTTTAATAAATGTCGTTTAATTAACTGCCACTATTTAAACTAACTTTAAAGACATAATTGAAGAAAAGATCACAAAGAATAACATGATATCAGTGTTTTGTAAGCGTGTGCGGCCCTCCATGCTCGAAGCCTTTTCCCTCAATAGATCGCGCTGACTGTAGCTTTTAACCCTTATTAACTTGAGCACAACTCTACAATGAGCAACAAGTTGCAATATGTATAAAATGATCATGGTTACACCTGCAATGAAAAATTATATCATTATCCTAACACCTGTAAATAGAAGATTCATCAGAGGTTACAACAATCACAGGAACACAGATGTTAGTATAAGGTCAAAAGCTTCAATAAATGATCATCGATGCAATGCTTGTTGCATGATTCTCATACAATAATAATGCTGACATTGAAAATAACAGTATAACACCCCCTTTTGTCCCGTTTCACTTGACACCTAAACGTTTATAAATGCCTCTTTAATTCTTGATTTTATTTCCCCCTTTTCTCCCCTTACTGACCACAGCAGGGGGATCTTAGTTTTGAATCAGCCATGAATCCAGCTCACCTGATTCATCAGTGAGCTCCACCATCACTGGCGTCTGACAGGGTGGTGCTGCATACTCTTCCTTTAATGTCACTATTTTCAACCTGTTAATTAGAGTGTTTAAACCTGAAGTCGACTACGTCCACAACAAGTCAATACAGCTGTAAATGTGGCCAATTATCAATCTATTACCAATCAATAACAACAGATAACTTCTATTTTATGCATGCTTTTAATCAACCACTCACCCAGAGGATCTCCAATCCCAGCAAGTTCCTTCTCCTCCTTTAATGAGTCTGTCCTCCTTCCATGCCCTGGTAACCGGTCCATCCAGAGCCATATGATCTCAAATATACATACAACAAGCCAAACCACACCTTGGTCACACCAACCCCTTTCCACCCCCAAGATGTCCAATGCCATCCTAGTATGGACTGTCAAAAGTGGCTTTAACGCTGACTGTCCTGACAATCCATCTCATACTTTTCCTGGTCAGATTTGCCAATCTCTGCACCAGGGTTTTAAACGTTTCGCCATTTTCATTAGGTTTTATTTTTTATTTAGTTTCGACTCCAGATTTTCAATTTTTTGCCAGTTGTAATTAGTTTTTACCAATTCTTTGCTAGTTTAGTCTAGTTTTTATTTTCTGAAAATCCTTAGTTTCAATTTAGTTTTATTTGTGTTTTGCAAAAGTTAAGTGTAACAAAATCTCAGTTCCATCATATCAATCATGCTCTTCTGGTTATCCTTGGGTGTTAAGACTAATAACTATTAACTCTTGCCGCACCGAGTGGTCCTAATTTTGGTTAAAGTTAATTGATAACCTTTTGAAGGCGATTGTTTCACACCTTTATTTAGATGTCCCAGTCCTGTTATCTCGGGATACATCACGCTGCCTTATCTGGGGTTAGCTGTTTTCTTGGGATGCGAGTTAAGTGGGTGAGCTCTAAAAAGAGGGGGAGTGTGCTCCCCCTGATGAGGTCTTCTAGGTAAGCTAGGTTAACCTTCTTGTGTGAGCTTTTCAAGTGCACTTTTAAGGTTTGTGGGATTTTTTGTTTTATAAATGTCCTTCAAGACCCCCTGATGGCCCAGTAATTCATTTTTGCGCACTGTAGTACACATTTAGTTTTTTGCTTGTAGCTCTCATACTCTACTTGCCACTCCTCTAAGTCCTGATGTTTCTTAGAGAGGACAACAGAACCTTTAAAATTATATCCCATGTGTGGGGGTGTGGCCTTGCCAATTGTTTTTCCCACCTTTTCAAAATGGCTGGCGTGCCCACAAGCACATTTTATGGAAGAAAGAAAGGTAAGCTTGATATTTACAATTAAAATGTTTTGTTAAACTCAGATTTTTATTTTATTCAAAAAATAAACATCTAGTAAATAATTTCAGGGGTCTTTAAGAATTAGGCTCATTTACTTTCACAGGGAACATGACTAATTTATTAATGTGTGCTCTACACATTGGGACTTTATATTTATATTTATTTCACTTTTTCCTAATACCCAACTTTTGACCAAGGCGGAGAGAATTCTTAACACAATTATTAAGGGAGATTCAAACATAGATTTTTCAAAATATGAGAGGGTCAGGACCCACTAGAAGCCACACAAAGATTATCGAGATGCAGTGGCAGATGTAATAGAGAAAGACACAGGGCCACCTGAAATCTGTCATCCTATCTGGTGCAAAACCAACATGTAGTAGAATCTGGAATTTTGATTTTGAGTTAAAAATAAAATATGGGTAAAATGCAGAAATCTTTTCCAGTAAAGTAAAAGATAAGAGTCGCAATTATAGTTGAATCCATAACACCTAATTGTTTCTACGAGATCACGTCGTTGCTGAGAGTTATCAGTGATCTCAATGTGTGAAAAGAACTCACAGTATCTGGGGTTTAAGCTCCTCTTAGCTGAGAACCCTGGGGCAAACATGTGAACAAAACCTGAATAATACCAGTAATAAAGACTTCTCTCCAAAGATCAATAAAGGGAAGCCCCAATCTGATGAGAGTCTAGCAAAATATAGTTCACTCCACTTGCCTGAAATGGTTAGCAGTCCAAGGCATTTCAGTTGTAGAATGATTGGGTGCAACAATGAAACAGATGTGAGATGAGGGAAGTGCCAAATGTTCCTTTGTGTCTCCAAATAAAATCAGTACTTCCTCAGATTTCCTAAATAAATTGACTTTTGTGAAATAGAAAGTTCAGTGCCATCACTTATTCCTAAACCAATAGTTTACAGCTAGTGAAGTGTCAGTGACTTCTGGGTTGGTCCCTGATCTTCATCTTATGAGATTGTTATTTTAATAACACTTGATTTATTTAAAAGAAAAAAGAAAAAAGAAAAAACGAAAACATTTCTCCCTGTTTTTTCTTCTCTGGGTCTCAGGAGGACATTATGTCCCTCTCCACTACAAGACTCTTGTCATGTCTACAAAACAGTCATATTAAAATCATCCTCAATTCTATTCTGGCGCTGTCTCCCGACTTTTCCTGACCTGATTCTGCGCGTGGACGGAGCAGCAACACAGACGACTCGACTAACGTACTACCTTAATTTCACTACAGCAGGGCACGCACACATCAATGCAACCAAACACATTTTGCTATAATTCTAGTTAATTTTAGTTAGTTTTGTGAACATTCAGTACAGTTTTAGTTAGTATTTCTTTTTTTTGATTTTATTACCGTTAACGCAAATTTTTCCACTTCTACTTTTCGTTATTTCATTTGTTGTCTTTAATAATAATAATCTCCTCTGCACCCTTGAATAAACACCATTAACATGATCAACCTTTTGCTGCTTGTTATTTCACCATCTTATTGAATCAAATACTTCATGCTTATGTGGTTTACGACATTATATTTATCTAAATCTCCACTTTGTGTCTAAATGTTTGAAGAATTTTTGAGGGTCAAATTTTGAGAATTTGACCCTAAGTGAAAGTTATGGCGTTATCACCCCCTTTGGGGATTACCTTTTTCCAGTTTTGATGATATTCCTCCCCGTTCTTTTTTTTTTTTTTTTTTTTTTTTTTGCAAGTACCCCTCCTCGGTGGCAAGAAACTGTTGGTGTGATCCAGCGGGTGCTGTAAAAACAATAGCTCAGGACAGAACAGTCACCAGTCATGTACTTCATTCAAAATTAACAAATATCAAGCTTCATATTGATCCTCTGAGTGTAATGGTACATTCTAATTTGCACTTCTCAAACCTAAAACAATATTTTCTTTATTTTACTCTTGTTCTTGTGCAGCACCACCCCTCAGCACATGCCCCTGTTATTTTATCTTACTTTTAAATTGTTGACTACTTCAAGAGAGCGCCCAAAAGACGGGGACCAGTGTTTATCCTTACATATCTCCATTTTGAGTGTGGCTGTCTATCATTCCCCTATTATTCATAGACCTCGGTGGAGGGTTTTTTGTTTGTTTTTTCTTTATACAATTAATTGACTCTTTACAGTGACCCACTATGGTTAATAATAACATGCTCAGTCATGAGTGGAATCAAACCTTTTCTTCACTTTAGCATTTAATATTCCCAACAATATAATGTGATACCTTAATTAAAACACAGCTACTAAAACACACTTTTCTTAATGCAAACATCAGTAACTCAAAATTAGCAACCAAAGGGTTCAGTCTGCAGTTCACACTGCTGTGAAGCTACAGCTCTTTAGTCTCTGTCATCCTTCTGTTCTTGCAAAAACAAAACATCCACCCTTCTTTTACAGGCTGGGTGAATTGTCTGTGGACATTCAATAATCCTAAAGTCAGCACCGTTTTTGTCTCAGTATCAAGTCAGTTAAACTTTTAGTCGTCAGTCATATGCATACATCCACACACATTCATACCAGAAGTTGCTGATAATGGAGTCTCACGCGCAGCCTATTCGAGGCTCCATCACCAGCAAGATGACGTCATCATTTTAAAGGAAACAGCTCCTTGTTTGTTTTTCCTTCTTTGGACTGGATTGACTCGCTGCAATCCTTTTAGGCTTCAGGATCAGTGTCCCATATAAGTGAATTTTCTCCCAAGCTCATTATAATCATGGAGAAAAAATACTTTGCGACTGTTTTCAATAAGAATATTTTATAGCGCTTTAAAGTTCAATCTCTCAGGCCTGGATTAAAGAGCTGATTTGTTAAATCAGGAACTCACAAAATACCAAAATATCACCACCGGTGGATCACACCTCTCAGATGTTCTTATCTCAGTGCACTGTAACAAAAGCAAAAACAAACGTAAACAATAAAACACTCATATAATAACAGATACTGGGGCCCATTGCAAACATGTCCAAAGTTCAAACCATCTTTCTCTCTCTTAGAGAAAGAGAACAATCCAAACCTCACTGATAGAATCAACCTAGTGTCAAACAAAACCCAAAAATCAACCAAAACTTCACACACTATATTGTGTAGGCCTACAGGCACCGTAACTCCTTTTTTTTCCACTGACAAAGACATGTTGGATTGACTTGATTCAATAGTAGACACTGGTTACACACAAATGTTTTGCTTTGGCGGAAACTTAAACAACTGAGTCAAATCAACACAACCTTTTGATATTCTCTCCGAAATAAAACTCACATCATTCACTCATCATTTTCACTCTGTACCACTGCTCCTTATCAGGCTGTGTGAAGCACAGTACACAATTCAGTGGAGGCCTCAAGCCATAAACAGACATCACGCACAGACATTGTTTTCACAACCAAACTACTTTAAACCTTGTCCCCTAAATCTACACAGATGCCCTCTGTGTGGCATGAAATGCATTTAACCAATAAACAATCAATGGCTTCTTATTGTTGTCACCGACTCCATATTCGGATGTTTGTGTGCAGCATTTGTTAGTAAAGCATTCTTCATTGCATCAGCGTGTGTGTGTGTATCACTCTTTATTGCACAAGCTTGTAGATGTGTGTGTGTGTGTGGATCACTTCTCAGTGAATTGAATTAGCATATTGATTTTTTGCAGGTGTGTGTGTCATTTCTCACTCAATCAACGAGTGCATATGTTCGTATGTGTTTCTCTTCATTCTGAGTCAGTGCATGTAGATGTGTGTGTTTGTGTGGGTGTCTGTGTTCATCACTTTCCTGTTCTGGTGTTCTGGGTAAACCACGGCCTGAAGCGTGCCCTGGGGTCCTGCCCTCCTCCTTTTCAGTCCGTTTGCATCCGTTGGTGCTGCTGCTCAAAGTTCTGTCCATACTGGTTCTGGCCCCAATTGAGGCAGTGCTTTTCTCCAGTATCCTGCATCTTCTCCTTATTCCACTCCTCCTTAGCTTGACCCTTTTGCTTCTGTAGCTCCTTCAGGGTTTTATTCTGCAGCTCAATCGTCTGGATGTCAGTGTCAAGCTCCAGTCTACGCTGCTGCTCCAGCTCTTCCTGTTTCTCCCAGCCAAGTCAAGATTTTGTTCAGGTCAAAGTTCAGCTGCTGTCACTGCTTCTCGTTCTGCTTTGTTCTCATCTCCTTGCTGAGGTCCTGAGGCTGATTTCAAGTCGTGTGTCTGGGACTCCAAGTCTGATGGGTTCGATAATCAGCCAGCTCCTCCTGAGCCATGCTCAGTTTTCTGCTCTGATGCCTTGAGCTCTTACTGAGGGGCAGAAACCTCACAATCTTTTCCGTCCACTTCAGATTGAAGTACATCGATGTTTTCCTTGCTTTGCTCCACGTCCTTTTGCGGCTCTGCTGTTCGGCTCTTCTCAGAGGTCAGCTCCTGGCCGAGCCCCGACATCTGTGCCTTCAGCTTATTTTCTCCTGGTGTTTTGTCCATTCTGAGGTGCCTCCTGACCTCAGTTACTCCTCCTGTTTCTGGCACGCCCTTTTTGCTGTCCGATGGTCATTGTTGGTCCGTCACTGTCCTGCACAGTTTTAATGCAGAGTTGTTAAGGTCAGCATGGTTTTGCTCGGCCTCACTTTTCATCTGGGCTTAATGGGCGTCTCGTCACAGCTCTGTCAGCTGAAGCTGTCTTTTTCCATATGGCAAGAATGTAAAGAGTGTGTGAGAGGGGTGTGTCCAATCAGGCACAATGCTGGTGGCTTTGCGAGTGCCTCGTTTTCCAAATCCAGATGTTTATTTGTCACGTACACAGCAACAGAGAGAACAGTCTGTTGTTGGGATGGCTGAGGTCCTTCACGATCTTCCTGGTCTTGGTCCAGCACCGCCTGCTGTAGATTGAGTGCAGGTCAGGGTGCTCGGAGCGGATGGTGCGCTCAGCTGATTGCACAACCCTCTGTAGAGCTTGTCTGTCCGGCATGGTGCTGTTCCCGAACCTGACAGTGATATAGCTGCTCAGGATGCTCTCAATAGTTCCTTTATATAAGGTGGTCAGAATCGGTGGTGGGAGCCGGGCCTTTCTCAGTCTTCTCAGAAAGAAAAGACGCTGACAGAAATCTCCCCGTGTAGTGAAACGGGCCTTGGATTACCGCTCTCCGTTTCTGCTGCATGAGATCATTTTCCTGCAGCACTGTTGACATTTTCAAGTTGTTGTTGCGGGTTCAGCTGCTTTAGCATTTGGTCAGGGTCACATCAAAGATGGTAGAGGAGAGAGCAAAGATGGTAGAGGGGAGAGCAGGAGTCCAGGGTCAGCCTCGGCTTTTCCGGGCCGACAAAGCAGCCTGTAATCAAGCATAAAGAGAAAAAACAAAACAAAACAAAAACAAATGAACAGGAAAATGATGTTGTATTGGCTGTGTTATTCAGAGGGGGAGAAACAACGGGACCAGGCCCTGTGTCAGCCTTCTCTCCCCCTTTTTTTTGTTTTTTCTCTCCATATAATCCACTCATGGCCCACTAAGCTGACAGGACAACACAGGTACATGTTAAAATTCTTAAGATCATGTTTAAAAGCACAAAAATTGGAATTTGCTTTCATTTAGCAATCACTTGTATTAATCAATCAACAGAAAACATGTCACAATTTGACTTTTATTAACCACTAAATTTGTCGTGTTATCACTGGTTGTGATTTTTTTTTTTTTTTTTTTGAAGTTAAGTTGTTGTCCTGCAACCCAGAGGGTTTATTTGTTAGTAGTGGATAAACTTTATTATTTAACGGCGGGTGTATGTTAAGTTTCACTGCTTTACTTGCTGGAAAATCTTCACGTGTTCATGGGTGTAAGCTGTTTCTTCATTGCGTGTATGTGTGTTTGTAGATGGGCTAATTTAACGTTTTTTCTCAAACGAGGCATTTCTCTAACATGTGCCTCTCTCTCACATTTCTCTGCTTGTGTGTGTTTTTGTTTCACCTTCTTGTTGTGATGCTCCAGGCGCCTTCCCAACCTCCACAAGTCTGTTGGCCGCAATTTTATGTGTAAAAACTTCTCTTAACTTCTCCTTTAATTCTCTGCTAGCTGCTGTCTTTTCCACAGCTGCTGATCCTTGCTGAATTTGGTTTCCATTACTATAATTTGCTTCGGCCGCTGTGCTTGTGGGGGCAGTTGGTCCAGCCCCGTAGCCACCTGTATCAACACACTGAGAGATTTATTTAATATCATTTTCATCACTGTTAAATAGACCAGCAGGCAAGACGCCCACCTTTGCACTGCAGACTACATGCCAGTCTCCCAACACACTCCTCTCTGAGTTTCCGCTTTAAAATCCAACATCATTCACACCCTAGTCATTCAACACCTTATTTGTAGTATCATAATCAGCAAAATCAGCGTTTTACTTACAGGCATGTATCATTGTTTGCAAATCAAAATTATAAAACTCAAAAACACGCTAAACAGCAACAAAAGTCCTCTGTGCGCGTCACCGCTCATTTGCATGTTCACACACCGTCTAAAAATAGCTCGCAGCGCTGCAGTGCGCTGTCGTCACACACAGGGTCACACAAAGCTCAGACAAAACTCTTTTATTTTATATTACAAAGACGTCTTATATTTACAATCACTGACAGGCCTGACAGATTCAGCACCTAACAAATTTCGACAAATTTAAGTTAACGGGTCCAACCGAAGAAAGCTTCACTTTTTTGTAATCAATTAACCAGTATCTGTTTCCTCCAGAACAGCCTATGGCCTGATTTCTAAAGTCCCTAACTCAATTTAACTTTGTCCAAACAAGCACATGACACCGTTTTAAACGATGAGGAGACTCTGTAACTCCTAGCTTATTTCAGGATGCCCTGTACCCCACAGATAAGCCAAACTGAACTAACCCTGTTCGCCGACAGGTCAAAGCCGCGCGTCCACGACCAGGAGGGGGCATAACCCCCGGGCTATGTGCTTCTTAGCATCTTCCAGTGCCGTCCTATAATAATTTTCACCTAACCGATTTTTGACAAATTTTACCATGCCAATTAAACAGTATCTGTTACCTCCAGAACAGTTTCTGACCTAATTTGTAAAACTATTAACCAGTCTCTGTTTCCTCCAGAACAGTTTCTGTCCTAATTTCCCTACCAAACTACCTGAGCCTTCAGCTCAATATCCAGGGACTCAAACCCAACATTATATCTGTTACCTCCAGAACAGTTTCATATTTCTTCAACTTCATTAAACATTCTTAAGCAACTTTAACTGCATAACACACAGTGATTCTCATCAAAATCAAAACAGACACTCTACCAGTAATTTCAGTGAGTAGACTTTAATTTAGTCATATCCAATTTGGCACACTTTGGAAATAATTCAACAGGTAGTGCCTTACCTTTAGATAAGCCGGCTTTTGTCCACTCACATCAGACCACTGGCTCGTGCCTGTCCGTTCGACAACCTCGGACGTCCAAACTTTTAAATTCCACCCCAATACCACAGGACGAGCCCCCAAGCTGTTAAGGTTCAAAATATTGGGGATGGAGACAAGAGAAAAAACCACAATAACAACACTGGTCCGGCCGGGTTGAGTCAAACGATGATTTTAATGAACACACGCGTGGGAGATGGACACTGATGCAGACAGCCTCAAAATCTCAAAATGGTGGAGCATTGCTCAAACTTTTATAGCCTCTGGTGCCTCCACCTTATCATAAAAAGCCTAAACATTCACATGCTCTCTCTCACACAGCGCCTGAGCTACGACCTTGGCTCCCTGTTTATCTGCTCCTGCTGAAATGGGGCAGAAAACTCCAGCACACTCTGTTCTCTTCTACTCAGACAAATTAGACAATAACCTTCTGCGAACAGTATTTCTTATAACTCAGCAATATAATGCATCATAAAACAATATCATTCATTCACAACAAGTCAGCAATTTAATGTAATGCAAATCAGTTTAACTAATGTAATAGTTATCAGCTTCTTCTAATTCAGGAGAATAATGCAAACTAAAACTACATAATAATTCACAATCTTTAATTCGGGGTATAACATGGCATAAAATAATATTAGAATCTAACAACAGCCAAGATGTATTTTTAACATAGTTAACTTTTAACTGTGTATTTATTGGCATTTATTAGTCTTTATTAGTATTCATAGTATATTTGGTGTATATTTGGTGTGTTCTTGGATACTGCTGGATTTTGAGAAATTTCCCCTGGCGATGAATGTATTTTTTTTTCTTTCTCTTCTTTGCAAAAAAATATAACATTTCAAAGACACGTTTCTCAAACAGAATACACGTGAATGGGAAACAAAACATGTTATATTAAATACTTTTATATTTAATTGTTAGTGTTGAAGTTCTAATTTATAATTTAATAAATGTAATAATAATAATGTGTGTTCTGTGAAGAAAGTTCAAGTGACTCAAAAGAAATGGGTTGATTATACTTTAGAAAAAACAGCAAGTACAATAATGCACATGTAAAAAATCTGTGCTTTCCTTATTTTCTATATAAATCCTGTTAACTACAGTCTATTTATCAATATATTACACGTTTAAAAAAAAATCACACACACACACACACACACACACACACACAGGACACCTGTTCTTAAGCATACCTTTCTTTTGTACTTTGGGGACAAACCTACTATCAACTTAACACTTAAACATTCATCTGTTTTTTTTGCTTGTTTTTATTTTACATAATTTTGTGTATATTTAACATTTTGAAATATAATTTCGATACAGAAACATGAGCGTTTAAGCATGTTAGTTGGTCAAACTGGAGTCATAGACTGTATTAGAAGCCCAATATAGAATCTTTATTTACAATCAGCAGCTACAAAAAGCATCTAATTTCTCCTTTTTTTGTCTCTTTATTCGTGGTTAAAGCAGACTGCAAAGTGTCTAAGTAAATTACAGGAGTCACAGGAATGTAGAGGACAAAACTTGTAATACTAAAGTGCAGTAGAAAAGTATTGAATAGTAATTGTTATGTACCTGTATTTGAAAATTTTACAATACTTCATTTTCCTTCATTTTCAGAAACGGTTTTGCCCCAAGGGATTCATGTCTACAGATTCAGTTTCCAAATACCACCAGGGTAAGTACAGTTAGTCAGCTGACCAAAACAATGGTTTGAATTTACACTTTAACAGTGATTCGAACAAACACAAAAAGTGGATCAATAAAATAGCAGCAACTCAGGGCATTTAGGCATGTAGATATGGTTAAGACGATGTGTTGAAGTTTGAACTTAGTGTCAGAATGGCGAAGAAAGATGAGTTAAGTGAATTTAAATGTGGCATCTTTGTTTGTCCCAGAGTATTTTTTCAGTATCTACTGAGTTTTTCTTACACAACATCTCTAGGGTTTACAGCGTAAATATCCAGTTAGCAGCTGTTGTCTAAGTGAAAATTGCTCATGTCAAGTCAGAAGAGAATGAAAAGGCTGCTTTGAGCTGATATGAAAAGTAACTCAAAAATCACTCATTACAACAAGCGTATAAGTAGAATATCTGAATGTACAGCACGTTGAACTTTGAAGTAGATGGGCTACAGCAGCAGAAACCACACCTATCAACTGAGAATTCATCCTTCTTTAGCAACATTTCATGCTGCTGCTGCTGGTGTAATGGCTTGAGGGATATTTTCTTGGCACACTTTGGAACCCTTAGCTTGAGCTGACAATCATTAGAGGCTACTTGAGTATTGTGGCTGGCCATATCCATCCGTTTATAACCACATTGCTGTTTCCAGCTTTGTGAGATACCATGTCACAAAGCTCATATCGTCTCAACCTGGTTTCTTGAACATTATGAGTTCACTATAGCATAATGGACCAAAATCTCCAAGGAATAATCCCAGCATGTTGTTGAATCTGTGCCACAAAGAACTGAGGCAGTTCTGAAAACAAAAGGGGTTCAAACCATCACAAGTAAGGTGTACTTCATAACTTGACTGCTGAATGTGTACATGCGTTGGAAACATGATGTTATTTCACTTGACATTGCATAACTTAAAGTCTGCTGTTTCCCTACACAGAAGCATGCCTTCATTCTTCAGAGGGACTCATGGAAAAATTGTCTACAAGCTAGAAGCAAAACTGTTAAGGAGCTGGAGGATGAACAGTACAGCAGAGAAGGAGATCAAATTTGTCTCCAAATGTGTTCCAAACCTTCATTCTCTGATGGTGTGTACAGTACTTAAAAATACATTCAGCCATCTTTGATATGTTGTGTATTCTCCCGCTACGTGGTATGCACTCAGTGCCAACCGTCCTTCTTGTACACGTAGCACTTCTTGGGGGGTTCATATACGAGAAAAACAATGGTTGTTTCAAATAATGGCCATTATTGGCCAGATAATTCTACTTTCATTTGTTCAAGGTAGGCGATACAGCTCTGAGAACTATCCACGAACACACTGTAATGGAGGTGAAATGTTTCCCAGCAGAAATGTTAACAATCCAAAAGACTCAGCTCTAATTATTAACAGTAATGACCGGTGCATTCCGTTTAAAGTGTTACCTGGTTGATCCAGCTCCATCAGTTAAAGCAGTGACAGGTGAAACGAATAGAATTGATAATCTTGTCATAATGCAGTGCTGCTATCCTTGTAATACACACCAACGTACCATAACCATGCTAAAGACCCAGCATATGCCTTCAGCAAGGCAATCCCGATAGCAGTGGTCTCCCCACAGCAGGATAATATGCCCTGCCCCACAAGAAAGAGGTTTATACCCAGGCCCCCAAAACACCAACTGTCTTCTGCTTTCTGCCAGGCCTCTTAGGACTGTTTTGCTTGTTTATTCCACTGTAGTCACCGCAAGTTGGTTCAACGAACAAAAAGATGGGTTTTTTCTCAAAAGGACACGTACACATGGATGTAACTGTGGACAGGATCGGTTACGCAGCAGGTATTAAAATTTCTTTTCAAATGTTGTAGGTCTCAATTCGTTTTATACTCTTTTCTCATTATACCAAAAAATATTTTCGTGTGGTTGAACATAGGCAGAGTTCAATAAATTAGCTAATAATGGAGGATGCAAAAAGACTATTGAGATCATAGTTGACAAACTTTTCATTCCCATAATGTAGAAACTATCCAATTTATTGGCATCTTGTAAGTAAAGAGATATTAATATGTTATCTGCTTTATTTAATGTATTTTGTCCATTCCAGTGCCCCAAAGGCCAACTTGATCATTTGGCATCCAGGGAAACCTATTTGCCACAGTGTTAATACAACTGCAAGTTAAGCCTGTACTCTTAAGAAATAAGAAATCTAGGGATGTTGCCTACCTTGCACTTTCAGAAATTCCTTTCCAATAGTTTGACTTTAAGTAATAGGTGTTGTGACTTTCTGGTGTATATTAGACAATGGCACTTTAGTCAACTGAAAAATGTAAAGACAATTGTATTTAAAATCTTCTTTTTTTTTTTTTACAGGTGAAACAATAGTGGTTCTTGCTAAAGTTGACAATTCTTCATCCAGTGACATGACACCGAAATTTAGCTTAATACAGAAAGTCGTGTACCATGCCAATGGCAGAACCAAACATGAGAATACAGTTTGTCATAAAGTTGCTGACAACTGTATTAAACCAAAAACACGGAAGGAGCTCAGATGTAAAATAAAGATTCCTAGTGATTACATGCTGACAATCCAGAACTGTGATATTATCTCAGTGGAATACTGTTTAAAGGTATGTAGTACTGTATCCTAAAGCAAAACTTGAATTTTTGTGGGAACCGATATTATGATTTATGCATGACAGAGCCATTTGTAATTAACTGTGTGAACAGCAATGAATATCATTGAGGAAGTGGCGTTCAGATGTTCTCTTGTTGCTTTTCCAGTGTAAAAATAAAAGCATCATGTACTAATGAGACAGATTTACAAATATTTTTCTTTCTCCTAGGTATATCTGGACATCAGCTTTGCTTTTGATCCAGAGATTCTGTGCCCAGTGGTCATTTTACCTCCTGGCTTGGCTCCTGGCTGTCTGAGTAATATAAATGTAGGTCCCTATCCAACAGGTGCTATTGGGGGTCCAAGCAACAGTGACTTCCCTCCCCCCACAATGCCCATGGGCCTTCAATCTATGTCTCCACATTCAGGCAGTTATGGATATCCAGGAGTCCAAAGCTATTCAGCACCACCACCACCTATATACCCAAATAACCCTGCTGTATATGGTGGACCAGCGGGTGTGCAAACTTCTCAGCCAACACACATGTTTGGAAGCTACAATAACCCAGTGCCACAGGTGCCTTCGCCATATGGAACTCCATTTTCATCTTCATTATCTTCTGTCCTGCACCCGCCACCACCCCCAACACCACCCCAACAATTTCACCAACCCCCATCTACCCTTGAGAGCCAGCCATCTCCTTCTATTCAATCTCCAGTACCTCCTGCGTACAACATGCTGCCTTCTGCACCAGTGATGAATGTAGACTTCCTGTCTCAGTCAGATGGAGCTCCTCCATCATACTCACTCCTTTTCCCAGACAAATCTGATGCAAAATAACTGACTAAATGCTAAATGGTCAATTAGTGAGTTATTTAGTTATAAACTAAACCTGTGTAGGTACAGATTTGACATTAGACCACCCCTATTATGTCTTGAACTATTTTTTATTAAAATGAAATTGTTAATGTATGCAGTATTTATCATTTAGTCACCTATATACTGGACTTTATATACTGGGCATAAATAAGACTTTTGCACTGCATGTGATTTAATGAGCAGGTCAGGTCGCTCATTAACTTTGTACAGCTACTTATGCCTTAATTATCATGGTGCACTGTATTTTGCATTGTTCAAAGTGCCCTTTTCAGTATTAATATCTACCTCACTGCTCTATTTAGTAGGGGTGGGGGAAAAAATCGATACTGTGTAGTATCGTGATATTTTGTTTGCTAATAATGTATCGATACAGGGACAGCAGAAATCGATATTTTGTTACAAAAAAAGTTTTTGTGGACTGGACTGACTTCAGAGCATGTTGATCCTTTTTCTGAGCAAGAATCCTGACATTCCTTCACTGTCCAAATGTGTTTAACTTTTTTTTTTGACAGCAATAAACATGACAGTTTACTGATTTTAATGTAAGACATGTTTTATTTTAATTAAGTTTAAAACTTTTTTATTTAATGTAAAATTATATTTTGTTTTAATTTACTTTCAAATTCTTCAGTTGCTGAATGGGCTGCATAGTTTTCATAAATTACATAGTTTAGAATAGTTATAATTGTACCAGATGGTTGCATTCAGTTAAGTTGGACTAGACTGTAATACAAACCGTTCAGTTTGTCAACAATAAAACTGACTGAAATGAGAGAAGGACTGAGTGCGAGACTTTGATATTAGATAAATGAATATTGATAAAGTTTACCTTTATGTACAGAATCTGAATATCGCAAAATATTTTAAAAAATTGCAATAATATCGTATCGTGGGATGTATGGTGATTCCCACCTCTACTATTTAGAGGAATATTATAACAAAATTGCCAACACTGCATCAGGCTTTTTAGATATATATATATATAAGAGACATATTTATTTCCTCTATACTTTAGTGTGTTGAGTTTATCTCAGTTCAATGCAACTACTTTGTACCCTCAATATTTACGGAGTACAAAGGAGCAGTAATAAACTATTGGTCAAATTCATCATGTATTTAATAACAACTATGAAAAGTGGGGACAGTGCTTTTCAGCTGTGGTACCAAGCTCTGAAACTGTTAATCACTCCACCTCCACCTGCTCATGATTAGATAGAATTGTGGAACATCTTTGTCTAAATAATGTAGGCTAATCTGGACAGAGGTGATCTTAATCATTACTAAATTTATAGGCATACTGGTAATCTACAAAAATGCCATTATAGCTATGACAACCTATGCAACTGCGGTCTATATTGCTAATAATATCATTCACCAGCATCTTTGCACATTCACAACTGCTTTTGTTGTTATGGTGCTTAGGTTACTGCCAATACTTGTGGGAGGTACTGATGACAGAACCAGGGTGTACAAAAGAGTAACATCCCTAACGTAGCATGCAGCCATCACAGACATGCATACTTAACCTGTCACGTACAAAAATGTCATCTACATTATAAGTGTCATGATGTGTGCTGTGGCAGGCAGGATGTAGGACCCAAAAGCAGGACTCTGAGACAGAATGACAAACTAAAGGCGGCAGCTTCATTGCTGGAGAACGTATGAACATGAAATACAACTGAACTAGAAACTCAAAAACAGAAACACTACCTTACTAGAAGCACAGAGAAGAAAGAAAAAAAACAGCACAGTGAGGGTATGACACTTCAGGACTTAAAAACACAGGCAGGACAACGAGAGGATGGGGAACAGGTGGTAACACAGCTGGGACAAATTAGACCTAACGACACACACTGATGGAGGTAAAACATAATCTCTAATAGCAAGAAACTAAACAATTTAACATGAATACATGAAAATACAATAAAACCATAAACCACTCAAAGAATCTAACTATCCTTTTAACCAGTTAACACAGTCCAAAACCTAGAGATTAAAAACTAACATAAGCACACAAACACAAAAAAACTGATATAAAACAAAGAAATATTAACCAAAATCAAACAAAGCACATGAACACTTGGTCACCAGACACAGGACCATGACAAAAGGACTGGGTCTGTTTGGTACCGTGTCCATAGTCCTGTTCAGTGAGTGAAAATATATACTCCAAGGAACAAGCCCAAATGTCTGTTTACTATCAACAGAAAACTGCTAACCAGGAAGTCGATAGATAGATAGATAGATAGATAGATAGATAGATAGATAGATAGATAGATAGATAGATAGATAGAATAATTTTATTTCGAACATACAAATCCGGTTGTTCAGTGATGACGTGACGAATCCTACTTCCGGGTCTAAAGTAGTCTGCATTTAATATGGCTTTTGTGTTGTTAACATGTTTAATGTTATGTATTTTCTTCTATTTAATCTCAAAAAGCTCCTAAAACAGTCAGTGATCACTGTTGACCTCCCTCGGCTTTTATTACCGCTAATCATTTATTTAAGCTCAGTTTTTAAAACCTTAGGATGTAACTACAGCCCAGCCCATGCAGCAGTATATGAATGACTAACCTCGTATTGTGGATGGATTATCTCAGTTGTTCTCCTGGCTGAAGTTTTGTCCTTTTACAGCATCCTGCCATGCGATTACATTTGTTCCTGACCACCGAGAACACTCACGTTAACTTTTATCGAGTGGGAAAAAAAGTTAGCTTGTTTATATTATGCTAACATAGCTGTGTCGCAAGCACGTAGCACATCATTATATACCAGCTAGCCAAACTTCAGTAACCCTACAAACGTCACTGCTATTTAGTTTTCTGTCTTCATTTATGCTGGAAGTGATAACAGAGCTGTACGTTTTAATTTGTTTCCAAAACCCCGCAGTCAGGACATGCTATATTGTATTTGGATAGAAGCTAGCGAGCTAACTTCCTGCTAACTTCTAACTCCGTTAAATGTCATAAATTCAGTTTTCATGGATGCCTGGATGTTAAACTCAATTGTTACACCCGGTAGAGCAGAACGCTGATCATTTTATTAAAGATGAAAGACTTTAGACAGTTTTTCAACTCTCAGTAATGCCATAGTGATTGTTTGATATATGGACCTGCAGCAGAGTTTAGACCCAGACACGGCTAGTGACGTCAGACTGAACAATCGGATATAACTGAAATAACAAGAGAAAAGAAAAACAACCACAAACGCCCAATCCCCTTTACAAACCATCCTAGACTTGTGTAAGTTAAGATGTAAATGACCACTTGATCGAAGGGCTCTGGAGGGTGTATAAAGCAGCAAAAAGTCAGACAAATAGTCTGGCCGTTTAGCACTTTATAAGTCAAAAGTAAGATTTTAAATTTAATTCTAAAACGCACTGGAAGCCAATGAAGGGAAGCAAGCACGGCAGTAATGTGTTGGTGTCTCTTCACATGAGTCAAAAGGCGGGCTGCAACATTTTGTACAAGTTGGAGCCGTGCCAAGCTGGACTGACTGACACCAACGTATAGTGAATTACAGTAATCCAGTTGAGATAAGACGGACGGACGGATTGCTCGTTCCAAGTTTTTAAAGGATAAAAATTATCTCACCTTGGATAGGAGCCGTAATTTAAAAAAGGACCACTAAACAACTGAATTAATTTGTTTTTCAAATGTAAGTTTGCTATCCAAGAAACCTCCCAGATTTTTACAAGCCCAAATCTGGGGCATTGAAATTACAGCTTAGTCCAAAAATAATTATTTTATCCTCATTGAAGGTAAGAAAATTTGAGGCCATCCAGGTTTTAACTTCGTAAAGACATTTGAATAGGGATTCCACGGGAGTGGAAGTGTTTCTATTAAACCGAAGATAAATCTGGGTGTTGTCGGCATAAGCGTGAAAGCAGATGTTATGCTTCCTAAACATTAGGCCTAGGGGTAACATATAGACTGAAAAGAGAATTGGGCCTAATACAGAACCCTGCGGGTTCCACAAGGAAAAGGAGCTGGGGAAGAAATAAAATCATCAAGACTCATGGAAAAAGTTCTGTCAGACAGGTAAGACCTAAACCATTCCAAAGGGATGCCTTTGATACCACATTGCTCCAAACGTGAGATCAGAATGCTGTGGTCAACAGTATCAAAGGCTGCAATTAAGTCTAGAAGCAGGAGCACAGCTGAGTCTCCTGAGTCGGTGATTAATAAAATATCATTAAGTACTTTTAGGAGGGCAGTTTCTGTACTGTGGTGGGTTTTGAAGCCCGGCTGGAACTTCTCGAAAATATTATGACTATTTAGAAAGGATTGTAGCTGCTCAAATACAATCCTTTCTAGAATTTTTGACAGAAACGGAAGCTTGGAAATAGGTCTGAAATTAGCAAGAACAGAGGAGTCGAGGTTTGTTTTTTTAAGTACTGGCTGCACTACAGCGTGCTTGAATCCAGTTGGTCCTATTCCAGAGCTAAGACTACTATTAAAAATAGTTAAAATGTCAGGGCCGACTACCTTAATAATCTTTTTTTAGAAAATGTGTTGGGACTTCATCTGTGGGGCAGGATGATGTCTTTATGCTATTACAAAGATCTTCCACTTGGTTAAGACATACAGGCTCAAACTGGTCAAAAGCAGTTGAGCAGGTATATGTTAATGAGACATCATACAGAGACAGGGTATATGCAGATCGAAGCATTTCTTAATTCTTATTAATAAAGAACTCCAAGAATCTATTGCAGGTTTCACCGGAGCTATCTATATGGAAGGCAGGGGAGGTATTCAAGGCCAAATCAATTGAGAAAAGAGTTATTAGAGTTGTTCTCAATATTTGCTGCTTTGTACATTGTTCCTGCAGTGCTGAAGTCAACAAAATCCTTAAATTTCAGAATTTTGAGAAAGAAAAATCTGATATTTATGCCTTTGTACATGATTTATGATTTTGGGCTCTTGGCTTTCGGCGGAGGCGGTCACGTTTTCTCTTGTCTCCTCTCCCTCCCTTATCTTCCTGCTTGACTTCCCTTGTCTTTGTCTAGTCTCCTCTAACTCTCAGAGACTCTCTCCGTCTTGTTCTCTAAAAAAATAAATGCCTAAATGTCACTGACACCCCTGACGAGAAATCTGGGCGTGGGCCTGTGGGAACATTTGCTGCCAGGTATGAGTGGCGTATCATGTCTCTGGCAGCACTCTCAATAGAGGATGTTGAAGACACCTACCTACCTATTCAGAACCATGATAACTGGATTCCTGCTGATTGGAACTGGCACAGCCCTGGCTTATCAACAAATAATGAAAAGCGGTCACAGCTGTTCAAGATCCCACAAGGCTGGTCAGCATGACTGACGATGGGTAGAGCCATGAGCACTCAGACTGTGTTTAGTGAACGTGATATGGATTAAATCACAGAGAAGCTCACGGCTCTGCAACAGGAGATCTAGAATTGGGACCAGTGACAGACATTAGAGCAACTACGGAACTGGAAAGCAGCTCTTCGCCCTACACCAAACCCAAACAATCACAATCTATCATTTGGCCTTCACTCATGAACTGGAAGCTCGAAATCCGGAGCTGGAACAAATACTCCCCAGATTACAAGACTGTGTTGACTCTCTGCCCTATCCTTCTACTTCCTCAAGGTCATCTGCATCAACTTGGGGATTGTTGACTTTCACTTAACTAGGTGAAAGGAGACCGTCTCATGAGTTGGATACAGGATACACACACACACACACACACACACACACACACACACACACACACACACACACACACACACACACACACACACACGTACTCAGACACTGATATACAGTCACCCCTACAAACACTTCTGATGTACTTGTCTTTTATGTTGTGAGATGTGATGATTCATGTGCTATATGTGCTAGGGTGTTTTTTTCTGTTCTCAAACTGATCAAAGTTCTTTTTTCTCTTCTTCGTTCCTCATATTTTGTATTTCTATTGTTCTACTTCTCCAACCTGTCTTCCTCGTGTGATGTTTGTGTAATGCATGTGTGGTCAGAAGGGTAAAATGGCGCTGAAATGCCGGCAGCCTTAACCAATTTCCTTCGGGATCAACAAAGTTTTAATGGAAATTAAATGAAAACTTAATTGGAGGTTTTTCAGGTGTGCTTTGTTATTTATTTATTTAGTCAAGCATTCATTGGATATGTGATAGCTGTTTTCAAAATCTACAAATTCTCTTTTAAAACACCAAAATCAGTTTGGAGGACAGAATAATTCATCTTGCCACTGGCTTGACTGAAACCACTTTGAATACTATGTTTGGGGACATTCAATCCAAACTCAGAGGATGCTTCCTCCCACTCAATAATGCCATCCACACACTCCTTCGCTATAACATCTAAAAAGAAATAAATAAAATTGCTTTTGCTTGCACACACTGACAGTTAGATAATGGACACACTAAATGAATATATTTTCCTATTTCAATATCTTTACATCTTTATAAAAGAAAATCATTTTATGTATGTTTTTTCAAATTCCAACTGTTTCCTAGATTATTTCTTTTACCTTCCACCCAGTGTTTCCACTGGTCTCATTCTGTCTAGTCCATCAAAGAGTTGATAATAATAATAATAATAATAATAAATTTTATTTATGAGCGCCTTTCAAGTCACCCAAGGACACTTTACAATAGGATAAAACACCTAGTAAAACAATGGCAGAACAATAAAATAAAAGCACAAGATAAAATGAACAAACAGTGGATTCACAGTGAATATGCAGATTTGAACAGATGAGTTTTGAGTTGGGATTTAAACTGGGGGAGAGAACCAATATTTCTTATTTCAGGGGGCAGAGAGTTCCACAGCCTGGGAGCAGAGCAGCTGAAAGCTCTGCTTCCCATGGTGGTGAGGCGGAAGGAAGGTACAGTAAGCTGGATAGAAGAAGAAGAACGAAGTGAACGGGCAGAACAAGTGGTGGTTAACAGGTCAGAAAGGTAAGAAGGAGCGAGGTTATGAATGGCCTTGAAGGTGAGCAGAAGAAGTTTGAAAATTATCCGGAATTTCACAGGGAGCCAGTGAAGTTCCTGAAGAACAGGGGTGATGTGCTGGTAGGAGGGGGTTCTGGTGATAATGCGAGCAGCAGAGTTCTGAACCAGTTGAAGCTTATGGAGGGATTTTTGGGGGAGACCATGCAGAAGAGAATTGCAGTAGTCAATACGGGAGGTAACAAGACTATGTACAAGAATGGACGTAGACTGGGTGGAAAGAGAAGGAAGCAATCTGTTAATGTTACGTAGATGGAAGTAGGCAGAACGGGTGAGATTATTGATGTGCGATTTATAGGAAAGTGAACTGTCTAGGATGACACCAAGGCTCTTAATGTCATGGCTAGACGGTCCTCACCGATCGTCTTGCCAATTTGTTGTGGTGTTTGTGTGTACTGTGTCGTGTTCTCCTCTCCATCCTGTGCATGTGTTTTTCTGCTGGAACATGTACTTCCGGAAGCCGTGGCACGGAACGGCAGTTGACCGGAGGGGAGTGTCCTGAGCTAGAATCATCGCACCTGTGCGGAATTACCTTGCCAGCGCAGACCTATTTAACGGGGCGGTTGAGTCACAACCAACGCTGGAACGTTGAACTAAACCGGGTAGCGTAGTCATGATTGGCATACCCGGTTTGTGAAGGAGAGGACATTTTCGTTATTGAGCGTGTGTTTTTTCTCATCTGCCTCCAGGGTTCAGGGATTGGAGGAGGAGCCGGCACCAGGAGTTGTTGTGGATTATTACTGCAATGTCACCGTGAGGAGAGGTCGCCGTATCACTGCACTGCCCTTTTTGGATTATAGACTCGAACTGTTAACTCACCTTTTCACTGTAAATAAATCCACTGTCATTCTGCAAGGAGTCTCGCACCTGAGTCCTTTAATCCAATTCACCATGACACTTAACCTGAGGAGAAGGGAAAACTGTGGAGTTATCGATGGTGAATGAGAAATGGTTTGCCTTCAAAAGGTTGGATTTGGTGCCAATAAGGAGGATCTCAGTTTTATCCTCATTGAGCTTTAGAAAATTAGAGGTAAACCAGGATTTTAACTCGGATAGACATTCTGTAAGGGAAGAAGGTGGGAGGGAGGAATCAGGTTTGCAAGAGAGATATAACTGGGTGTCATCAGCAAAACAGTGAAACTGAAGATCAAATTTGCGGAAGATGGTACCTAGAGGGAGGATGTATATTACAAAGAGAAGAGGGCCTAAAACTGAGCCTTGGGGTACACCAGAGGTGACGGGGAATAGATGAGAGCGGAATGATCTTAGTTGAATAAACTGGGAGCGGTCGAGGAGATATGATTGAAACCAGACGAGGGGTGTGTCAGAGATGCCGAGAGAGGAAAGTCTGCTTAGAAGGACAGAGTGGGAAATGGTGTCAAAGGCTGAGCTCAGATCTAAAAGGACAAGAATGGTGAGAAGACCAGAGTCAGCTCCGATTAGAAGATCGTTAGTGACTTTAAGTAGAGCAGTTTCGGTACTGTGACATGAGCGAAAACCAGATTGAAATCTCTCGTAGATGTTATTATTAACCAGATGTAAATGAAGTTGAGCTGCAACCACTTTTTCGAGTATCTTAGAAATGAAGGGTAGATTGGAAATCGGACGGAGGTTGTTAAAGTTGTTAGGATCTAAAGAAGGTTTTTTCAGTATAGGAGTGACTAGAGCAGTCTTCAATAAGGAGGGAACGATACCGGTGGTGAGAGAAGAGTGAATGATAGCAGAAATGAGTGGGAGTAAAGAAGAGAGGCAGGATTTCACAAGCCCCGTGGGCATGGGGTCAAGATGACATGTGGCAGGCTTTGATTTACACATGAACTCGGAAATATCAGATAAATCAGGAAGATGAAAAGTGGAAAACGGCTCAAAAAGGAGAAGAGGTTCTGGAGAGGGCGTAGACACAACATTTGATCTGAGTTGCTGGTGGATGTTATTGATTTTCGTAGTCCAGAACAGCATCAAGGAGTTGCATGTTTCAGAGGAATAGAAGTGCGGTGGTAAAGCGTTGGGGGGTTGAATTAGCTTGTTGAAAACTGAAAACAGAGTCCTTGCATTACCCTCATAAGAACTGATAATACCAGAGTAGAAGATTTGTTTGGCCTTGTTAATGGAGTCTTTATACTGAAGTGCGTGGTATTTATAGATTTCTGAATCAACAGTTGAACCAGATTTCTTATATTTACGCTCTAGCTGCCGAGCTTTGACCTTCAGAGCTCGGAGGTCAGAGGTAAACCAGGGAGCAGAGCGAGCAAAGGAAACAGAGTGGGTTTTTACAGGAGCCAGAGAATCAAGGACAGTGAGTAGACAATTATTATAATATAACAACAAATCATCAGGAGTAGAATAGAAGTCCGGAATCTGAACATTGTCCAAACTGGTAGTAAGAATGTCCATATCAATGTTCTTGATGTTGCGGAACAAGATGAGACGGGTTGGCTTGGTAGAAGAGCAGCAGAGAGTGAGGTTAAATGAAAGGAGGAAGTGGTCAGTTATGGGGATTTCAGTAGCAGAAAGATTCGAGGGAGTAAGGCACTTTTACGGTGGAACAAAGAAATTCACGGTAGTTATGTTAATAATATGCGCATCTGCTGCATCCGCTGAAAAGCTGCAGCTGTTACACACGCAGCTGCAGCTTTTCAGCGGACTGAAAAGTGCGAACATGTGGACGGGTCCGTTGTGCATTGTTTACAGTGGTGCCGAAACCCAGGATTGGGGCACCTCAGACAGTACCTTTTTTTATTGCGGCTGTCGACTTACACATGCGGCTGCAGCTTTTTGGCTACAGTCTACACACATCAACAACAACAACAGGACCCAGTTCATTATGTTTTAAGCCGGCCAGTCAAGATTGCGCTCAGGTGCGTCCGCCTCCCCCGCAGCCGTGCCACATCCCATGCCCCGCCACAGCTTTGCAGTCAACAACAGGCTCATCGCAACCACTGAATAGTATTAAACTCTCAGTAAATTATATACATTTTCATCTCTCTTCACAAGTTTCTGGACTTATTTTTTTTATAAGACTAAGATTGAACTTTATTTTTCCGTGTTTGGCAATGTTCACATTCTGTTTAACTTGTTGCTTTTTTGAAGAAGTAGTGCAGACTCATGAAGCAGTCTAGTGACAAAAGTTACAAATAGTTGTTTGAAATGAAAGTTGTTTGTTTAACTCAGGAATTCGCATGATAAGGTGGGGCCAGGTTTCACAATGAACTCACCCGAAACTCTGGCTGATTGGGACCCACACCCAGTTTCACACCTTGGCTCAGGCGATTAGAGGATCATCAGGGGGTCCTTTTGTCCCTCTGTGGGGGGCTACTCCCACTAGGTTTATATCTGGGACTCTCCACCATTTGACCTTAGAACTGAAGAAGCTTCTCGGGTGAGAGGTGAAACGCCTTCAAGTAACTTAAAGAAGTCCAGACGCTTTTCTTTGCAAGCTCCTTTGACTACGATGACCTGGATGACTGAGAACCTTCACAGACATATTGTTTGTTTAAAAAAATAACTGAAGGATTCATTGTGAAAGAGCTTATTATCTAATAAATTTGCAGCTAGGCTTTTCTGTCATTGTTTTGTTTAGGTGGGGGCATGAAAATATTTATTCCTGCCATGTGGGGAATGATGTAAAAAGTTTAAGAACCACTGCTGTATGGAAACAGGTAAGGTTTGGTTTGACTGTGTCATAATCATTTAAATTGCTGCCCAGTGACGTCTTAGAGATTGAGAACGCTGGCCTATTGAGAGACAGTTCAGCTCTTTACCCTTATAACAGTATCAATTGTTTAATGAAGCCATAAGAAAGACCTGGCACCCACATCACAGGAGAGAGCACACTACATGCACACTCGGTGTTACTGTACGTAACACAGCTGTCTTCATTTGTCTTCTTTTTGCATTTGCTGCTGTTGTCCTTTGTTGGAATTTTCAAAAAAAATGTAGCTGAATGTGTAGCTTTGTGCTAATATTGTGTCTGTTTCCATGATTTAAGGGCATTTGTAAACCTAAATTCAATATGGCTGAATTAAAATGGATTCAAAACAAATGTTTACATTCCTTACATTCCACAACACCTCCTACCCTCTGCATGAGACCTTATGAGCACTGAGCAGCTCATTCAGCAGTAGACTTTTACACCCACAGTGTAGGAAAGAGCGCTACCACAGGTCATTCTTATCAGCAGCTGTCAGACTCCATAACACATTTTAACATGCGGTAGTTTAAAACCACCTTGATTACAATGTTGCAGTAACAAAAACATATATATGTGTTAATATAGAGGTAATTATGGGTTAAATTATGGGTATTTCTTCATTTCGTTTAAGTTTATGATTGAATCGGTGGTTGTGACCAGGACATAACTCTTTATTGGAAGAGAGCTGTGACTATCCCCTTTCCCATTCACTTGGATAAATGATAAAGAAAGAATATTTTGAAAAGCTTTTGTGAGCTGAATTTTTTTCTTACTATTGTGAAACAAATTTTTAGACAATGATTGTGTGGCGGAGGCGGGGCCCCGGGCGCGGCTGCAGGGGAGGAGTGGTGCAGTGGTGATTATGGACTGACAATGGTTTTCCCTCCCCTGTTTTATAGTGAGACGGAGAGCGGTGGCGAGAGGAAAAAACGACACACGTCAGCTGGGAACGAGCTGTCAGTCTATGTGAAAAGCATAAACCTGTGAAACGTGTGAATAAATGTGGAACTTGGCAATAACAACCTGCGTGTGCGTGTACCTGTGCCTCGTATATTCCACAGATTGATTATAAAATAAAATGTATGCAAAATGTGCTACAGGATGCAACATACCCACATGCCTTTATTCAGCTGCAACCTGATCTCTTTCAGCTGGAGCCTGGTGATTTGATTACAATGCCCTTCCTTTTAGCCACAGCATCTAATTTGGTTTGGTGCATTTTTGAGCAATTTTCTCTGATCATAGAATACAACCAGTCTTCCTGTTAAAAGCAAACCACTGTGATTTGACAAGACATAGAAATTCTGACTCATGTTGTTTTGTTTATATAAATGGTAAATGGCGTGTATTTATATAGCGCTATACTACTCCCTAAGGACCCCAAAGCGCAGTCATCCACTGTGACTTATAGACACGGGACCCCTCCTTGAATCTCCATCTTATTGTGTGGGAGGGGGTCTTTGTGCAAGAGTTTATAAGAGCAACCATCAATTTTCTTAGCGTCTTTTGCAATTCAATGGCTGGGGCTGGAGCCTGTCCTTGCTATCATGTAGTCAAAGATGTAGTACACGTGTAGGCAATAAGTATGCAGCTGGACTTCGGAAATCGACACAGAAAGATCTTATCTGATCAAGAGATTTGAACCTAGAACTTTGAACGTGGAAAGACAGGATATGATAAATGAAAACTGGTGGGACAGTTTGTGGCGGACAAATTACTGCATTTTTTAAAAAGAAAAACATCAGGTAATTTAGGCGAAAGTGCAGGAGACCATAGAACTGGTTTTGATGGTAGTACATGGTAAATTCTAGTTAGTTCGCAGAACTTATGAAAAAAAAAAGAGTTTAGCTATGAGCTAAAACTAACTTGGCGTCAAAGTTAGTTTTAACTAGTTTAAATGGACTGCCCAGCTATCCCTTCAGTCAAAAGCTAGTAGCAAAGGCAGCAGAGGGAAGCACGGTGGTTCTGTGCTTAGCACTGTTGTTGCCATCAGTTACATGCCATGATACATGGCACTGTTGTTTTTCTGTTGCGTAACACCACCATTTGGAAACTTGCATCCAGAGTTTTTAGCTGCCCACCCAAACATAGCAGGCTACTTCTTTTGATCAAAAGGAGTTTGAATGAGGTGCTACTGTTACAAGGGTTGAAAAGCTGAAAAGTCGTTCTTCAAACAGCATTTAGTTTAGTTATGGATCCCAAAAAGCATTTGCAACATGTCAGTGTTTCTCAGATTAGTAAATGTAAATAAAATCTGTGAATAAACTGTGACTTTGGTAAAGACTTAGTGAACAATATTAAGTAGCTATCTTAAACTGTGCAAATCCCAGTAATATGTCTAGTTGGTCATTATGGTGCATAAGCTAAATTTATTGTCTAAAGAGCTGTTGTAATAAATGTCTCACACTTTTTGGTACTATGTCAAATTAAAAAAAAAAAAAAGCCCACGACGTCACTCTATAGGCGGAGCCTCCTGTCACGCCCATTGGATCTGCTCGTCAGTGCTGAGAAAAGCATTTCGCCGACAGCTCAGAAATGTCTCCGATAAAGGACTTTAATGTGACTTACGGAACAATCGACGAAAGCGATACTTTTTCTGAAGGAGATACTATAGTTGGAACAGTTAGTTTCAGCCTGACAAAAGCCATCAAAGTCAAAAGTGTTTCTGTAAAGGCCAAAGGAGACGCAAACGTACACTGGTCTGAAGGAAGTGGAGATGACGAGAGATCGTACAGTGATCATAGGAGATATTTCAAGGTGAAGGAACTCTTAGTTGCAGAAAATGCTAAAGGTAGGTTTATTTATTTAGAACTTGGAAATCACGTTATTTTGCCATTTCACTCCTCATGGCAATATACTGAGTTTGTTATGATCATTGGTTTCTTTTAGTTTTATTCATGTAATCCTTGTATATTATGATAATTCCGTTCTTGCCCTTCTAGTTTGGTTGTCATCTACTATTCAATTTTCATTAAAATTTTAGTTCTTAGTTCCATAAAGGACGGTGCTTTAATCTGCTGTCATTCCCCAAGGAGTCCCCAAAGCGGATGGATTTATGATTTAGCTAGAATTGTGCGCGCGAAAGACGGATGTTTTAACCATTTCACCACACTTCGAATGTTTTGTTATTTTAGACTGTAATTCTCTTAATTGTTTGCGTATCCTCTCTTGAATCCTCTTGTGTCAAACTATTCACGCCTGCCTTTCCCTGCGTCTCCCTTCCTGTTTTGTCTGTTATTTGTCTTCCGTGTCTTGTGACCAGTTTGAATTCGACCCTCTTTTCTACTTCTGTCGCAACTGTTTGAGGGTTCCCTCTCTTGTTACACTCCTTGATCACCTTATGTGTTTATAAATGGTACTTTCCCCCTTAGGCTGCACTATTTATTGCCACGTCTATACACTTCTGCCGTGTGCTTCTCGACTCTGTTTCTGTCAGTTTTTATACTTTGCCAAACTATTAACCAGGTGGCGGGGAACGATATATAGCAGCATATTCCGATGTTTTGCATGGCTTTATTGATACAGAGACATACAGAGACACCAAATATATTTTTATTCAATCCGTTACAAGGGTTCATCTCAACAAGAAGGCAAATCTCATGCACTACCATCCAGAGATAACATTATTTACATTTAATTAGCTCAGCTAATAAACCAATCAACACTGGACACCCTTTGCTTGATAGAGCTACTTCCTATAAGGCTACAGCTCTTAAAAGTAAAGTCATAAGACCGTATATCATAGAGTTATAGTAGTCTTCAACCAGAAATTATAAAAACCTCAAAGCACATTTTCTATAGCTTCCGTTTTTTGCAGGAGTAACTGTGTAAATACCTGCATTGGCGTTTTTGAGTATATACAACTAAATAAAGAATGGAATTCGTCCTTCTTTTGAAATTTAAATTGCTCAAAGCAAAATGCTACTTTCACATTGGCTCTGGTCCCACTGTACCTCTGATTCTCTCTTCTCAGTTATCATTCCTTGTGAGTCTTGCATTATCCTAACTCACTAAACACAACCCAGTCACAGGCACTGTGGGATAGATTATAATATTGCAGAATTCCCATAGAGTCTTTTCAAAGTTAAAGTCATCTTCAGTGTCAGACACTGATAGGTGCCAATCTTTTTTTGGGGGAGTAAAAAAATATTACTGACCTGGTAATGGCCAGGTTACCGGGCTGGTTACATCCATGGTTGTCATGGTCTTCTAGCTAGAAACTAGCAGACTGGCTTGAAAATAAAACATGTTACACGTGCAGAGATAATATTAAAGACACTATGGTGATACATGCATTTTAGAGATCCCTGCTTTTTTTTTAAAGAGTTTTCTGTGAAGTTAAGAATAATTAGAAAAGTGTGTGCAAAAACAACAGGAATAACAGTGCATACAGACATGAGTATTGATTAACTGTAGAAAAAGTAAGATATAACTACTGATGCTTCAGTCAGTTCTGTTTGAGGTATACAAGTTAGTATGGCCATAAGCTACCACAGGAGTTACAACAGCAGAGGTATCCACATATTTGATTTGACAGATTTTTATACTGGATACCATTCCTGATACAGCCCTTCCAGGGATTTGTCCCAACTTCCCTTCTTCCAGATGATCTTTTGCTGATAGGAGAAACATTAAACATCACATAGATTAAATGAAAATCTCCCCAAAGTAAAATGCAGCTATTATTAGTTATCATTGCCTACCTATGATCATTCAGTATGTCTGCCATATAAAAACCTTAAAATGTCACAAGCAGAAAAAAATAAATAAATAAAAAAGAACCAAAAGCATTGTAATATTTAATTTAATCTGATGTGCAGTTAAATGAAACAGACAAAAGTAAACCAATGCCATTCTTAAAAAAATACATTTAATGCAAAGTTTAAAACAGGAATATAAAAAAAGCACTCGAGTTTCAAAGGTGAGTTTAAAGTTGTCTGCATTTTCTTTTAGTTTTACTGAACGTGATTCAAGTCTAGACTTTTTACAGTGAAGTTCTTTATCAAATATATCTTCTAGTTTGTAACTAGGCTTGATGCAGATCTTGGAAAGCAGCAGTTGCATTTAAGAGCCTACCACTCAAGAGTTTCTCAAAAGTTTAATCACATTTCTCCTGCAGGCACTTCACTTCCCCAAGGGGTCCATTATTTTAAGTTCAGGCTTAAAATCCCAGAGGGGTAAGTGGGAATTTCTGGCTGCAAGTATCAATACTGTGTCATAACTTGCCTTTACAAACAAATGCATTATACCATGGTTCTGTTTTATAGGAACATGCCATCATCCTTTACAGGATGCCATGGAAAAGTTGTCTACATGGTTGAAGCAAAGATATCCAGGAGCTGGCGATGGCCTTCTACAGTACAAAAAGAGATCAAGTTTGTTTCTAAGGCATTTCTACACACTGTTCAAGTAATGGCAAACACTGCAATGGTTTGTTAGAAATTTTATACTTGGAAAAGTGTATTGTAACCTTTAAAAATGCAATTCAGTGAGGCATTAAGTTGTGTTGGAAAATGTTTGTCTGTATGTTTTGTTATAGTGTCCACAATCTAGTACAGTGAGTAAAAAGATGAGTGGTCTCTCCAAGGGACAGGTCCAAATGTCTGCTACTATTAACAGAACAGTCTGTTTTCCAGGTAAATTGTTTGCAATTTGCAAAATCTAATGTAAATACATTTAACAATGCAGTTTACTTATAATATTTGCTTTTGTCAGGTGAAACTTTATCTGTTGCCACCAAAATCTGCAACTCTTCCTCCAAGGACATGAAGCCCAAATTCAAACTCCACGAGAGAATAGTGTACCGTGCTGGTTGCTCTTCTACGTCCAGTGAGAAAACTTTATTTAAAAAGGTCGGGGACAATATAAATCCAAACTCAGAGGAAAGTGTCTCCTGCCAAGTGAAGATTCCCGTTGATGTCATCATTCTCCATAACTGTGAAATCATCTCAGTGGAATATTACATCAAGGTATGAAACAAAGTCATAGTTCTTTTATATAGTATTACCTTAGAAATTAAACTTCATCTGTTTGTAAACATTTTCAGGTAAGTAATAGACACGTAAAATACGTGTCCTAAACTCTTAAAAAATGTATACAAAAAATTACTGCAGAACACCTAATTAAACTACTACTATTGCAAAATGCTGCATAAAATTTGAATAATAACATATAAATTATTTATGACAAATAACTGAATCAGTAGCTTCATATGTTGCACTTTGATTCAGATGTTTACTAATCTATTACTGACATGTTTCCTAGGTGTATGTGGACATTAGTTTTGCCACTGATCCAGAGGTTGTGTTTCCACTGGCCATCGTTCCTCCCAGTTTTGCTGCCTTTCAGCCTGGGGAGGCTCTGGGGCCTTACCCACCTGGGACAGCTGGGGCTCCAAGCTACAGCGACTTTACTTCCTTTAACCAGTGGCCACAAGGTGCCCCACCATATGAGTTCTCAGCTCCAGCGTTTTCATCACCCCCAGTACAATATCCAGGATCTACTGCTCTGCCTCAGTTTCAGCAGGAAGAACCACCTCCATCGTATACGTCTCTTTATCCTCACCAAAATGAACAACCGTAGAAGCTCAACTGGATACTGAGAAAATGAATGAACTAAATGTTAATAGTAAGTCACACCTCAAAAATAGCTCTTGGGAGTATGGGCTAATGAATCTTCAGTTGGGTTTGGAAAACAGACATCAGTGTAAAATTCTGAAAGCCAAGATAAGAGACGAGAAAATTGGTTACCACATGTGTGTGCCTTTGGTGGGTGCTGAGCTTCTTGTTGGTCAATTAGCAGGACAGCATGAGGCCTTACAGCTGTTGTCACATGAGAGAACTCATAGTTGCATAAGAAATTGAGTTTTTCATACTGTACTAATGAAACAAAGAAAAGACAGCACATAGCTGATGATGATAACTAGTTTGCAAGTGGAATGGAAAAGGTGCTGCTTTAAGGCTGGCATTCACTTAATTATTTGTTTTTGTTCAGGAGTATGTGCCTGCAGGTGAACAGTGAGTAAGCCAATGATTTGTTGTGAATTTTACCTCCATGTTGTCTTTGCTACAACCATGATAATTCGAGTTTTCCATTTTCTTTTGTGGGGTCTTTATCTTACAATAGAAAGTGCCTTGAGGCAACTGTTGTTGTGATTTTGCCACTATATTAAAAAAGAAAAAACCTGCTTCTTGTCTGCGGTCACTGGGTTTTATAGTAGAGTCATCAGACACTTGTTTATGCCAGGCATTTCCAAGAAAGTGTAGTCATGTGTCTCTTGATAGGTTGTTACTCTTTAAAAGGTTTAGTTGAAACATTTACTAGCACAGAGATAAGTTCATATTCAGATGCGCATACATTGTATTTATAATACATATTAGAACATATTTTTTTATGCTACTTATATTACTTCATTTCCTTTTTTTATTTTCACACAAAGACTAGAGGCCAATAAAGGGTCTGTTGCAGTTCAGTGGCTTCCTTCTGGTGGCCACACTTTCTAACAATTTAACAAAATCATACACTCCAAAATCCAAGTTTCGATTTATCTTGACGTTTCCTTTGTTAGATTTTATCTGTGTATGTATCTGTAAGTTTGTTTGTTTTTTTCCATTATTTTCTGAATTTCTTTATAATTTTATCCCATAATAAGTTTTAAACTGGTTATCATCGTTGTAATTTTTGCTAGGCTTTCATTTTTATTATGCTCGTCCATTTAAGTCTTATTTATTGAAATTTCAATTTACATGCAATTGCCTGGAAAGCACTTTGGCTCAACCACTGTTGATATAAATGCACTATAAAAATAAAATTGACTTGACGTTTGTTAGTTATGTTAGTTAGTATTATGCTCATTCATTTCAGATAAAATGAGGCCTTTTCACAATTTTATACTTAGTAGTATACTAAGAGTATTCTATATTTTATCTTTAATAATATTTAAATGTTAAAAAGTCAGTGTGAGTTGTGGCTTATGCTTTTGATGTGCCATTCTGCTTATTTTCTGTGTCATTTGTAAACACAACACTGGTTCATCCCCTTGACTTAGGTGTATTTTCTTATGTTTACATCTCATTAAATAATACCAACAGTTATCTCAAGGCATTTTATATTATTTATTTATTTTATTGTGTTTATTTTTATAACACCTGTCTTGCACAAGTACAGTCTGAATGCTTTGTTGTTCTAAACACATTTGCTTTCCCAAGAGGAGCACTATGGACTTTAGGTAGGTTCTTCTTGCTAATAATTTTTATTTTATTTTAATATAATTATTGGTGTGGATATTATGGATATTAAGTGCCTACTACCTGTTCCACAATATGGAGGGGTGGGGGCTGCTGTTGTAAGGCTGGTATTGATTTATTAATTGAGTTCTTTTCTGTGAATTTCACTCCCCCCCCCCCCCCCTTTTTTTTAAAAATTGTCTTTCTTACATGGTAACCGCGTTAACCTTTGCTTCCTTTCTGTTGTCAGTGCGTTTCATAATAGTGTCATGAGACACTTGTTTATGCCAGTAATTTCCCAGAAAGAGCAGACATTTGTCTCGTGATAGGTTGTTACTCTTTGAACAGTTTAGTTGAAACATATGCAAGCACAGTGATACGTTCCATTCTTAAAACTGTGTATTTTTTTAGGCCACAGTGATTTGGTTAAGCTCTGCATCAGCAAACAGTGTGTTGACTACAAGTGGATTCAAACTGCAATTCTGTGTGTGATGAACCTGCATTGCCTGTGCAAAACAGATTAACATGTAATCACTTGCTAAGAAAGCAATGGGAAGTCAGGCTTGTTTATAGAATGCAATTCATATGCAATGGTAATTTGAAGAGCTTTGTATATGATGAATGAAAGGAAATTAAAAATGGGAATAAATCAATTAAAAGAGTTTTTAATACTTTTAAAAGTTACAGTTGGTCAGAAATGTAGGAAAGATAAAATGCTAATTCACCATGTTTAGTTCAGTAGGTATACTGCCTACAGATATCTAGTATATGCACACCTTTCAGAAGAGGAAGCATTGACTGGCTGACAGGTGTTCCCTTTACTGCACCATAAGAGAGATGTGACTGGAGTCATCCAACTAGCTCAGGCCAATTTAGTGGCTCAAGGCAGTCCATTAAAGAAAGCAAATGCGGCGTGCAAAAACACCCTCAAATTTTGATACCCTCCTCCTCTAACCAAATATGTTTATTTGGTTAGATGCTTTGCATCTTTTAACACTAATCTAGATTTTCACATTTATAATTCAAGTTTGAATAAAGTATTAATAAGATCTTAAGGTTAGGTTGTTGTTTCTAGAAACTTTTCTTTTGAACATATTACATAAAAGCATCACAATCTCTCCACAAGCTTCAAAATCAGGTATTTGCAAGCATTTGCAAACTGGAAAACAAAGGGAACGTCTTTAATGATGTCTAAAAAATTATTCAATTTGGGAAGATCAATTTTGTGAATAATAACTGAGGCATTATACACCACTTCATGTACTCAACAAGCGTGCAAAAAGAAATGCACAGTGCACAATGTAGCTCATTATTAATGAAGTCATGACGAACATTATTGTATAGGTGTCCTTTGTCAATATGGCACAATGACACCACTTTAATAAGGTGAGCAGGCCTCCAATTTTACATAAAACAAGACTGAATAGCTCTTAGGAAAGCTCTCTAACCATGATGTCACAGTGATTCCTCTCAGCTGCACCTCCTTCACAACTTTCTGGTGCTGCTGCATCCTTCTCTCCACTCTCTTGCTGAAACATGTACTTGCTGACAACCTCGTAGAATTATGTGAGGTAAGAAACCTCAGAAATACTTCTTGCAAAATTTCACAAAGATTTTAAAACCAAAACAAGGCTACTGCAGTTGCAGCCTTCTGGAGTCTGGTTAAGCTCTTTGCACATCACAGACTCAGATAAAGAGTCTTTTAACACTCAGTCTTTGACTCAAGTTGATAACCAGGGGTGCACATAAGTGGTCCGCAGGTAAGCATGTGCTGTCAAAATAAAAAACACGCACCAGATAAGAAGTTGCAACGCGCATTTGCGTACATAAGATTTTCTGGAGGAGGACAGACATTTGTTTAGAACTCTTAAAGATGTCGAAGAAGCAAGCTCCTTTAAGCAATTACTTTGGTGTTCCTCCACCTCCAAAGAAATGTCAAAAGAAGTCAGAACCACAAAAGAAGCACGTGTTCTCGGAAAAGTGGTTACAGGAGGTGAGCTGGCTTCAGACAAATGATGAACGCACAGAGATGTGGTGCAGAACTTCTTGTCTGGTGCGCATTTTTTATTTTGACAGCACATGCGCACCTGCGGACCACTTATGTGCACCCTTGTTGATAACTCCCTCTTTACTTAGATTGTTCAGTCACACACAGTTATGCAGAGTCCCCTTGCAGCTGGTAGGTCACACCCAGATTTTCAGGCTAGGATTTTCAGGCTAGGATTTTCAGGTTGGAGACACTTTCTTACTGACTGCATATATATCTGTGTAGTCAGAAGCCTTCAGGGCTGCAAACAGTACTGAGGACAGTGGGGAAAATCAATGGGTTTTCCCCACTTCCCCACATCCAGCACACTGCTCAGGAACACTGTCTGAGCAGAGCTAACAAAATGATAAGGTCTATTCTCTCTGCTTACAAGGTTCTAAAGGTTCACAGCGGGTAAAATAAGTATGAAACACATCACCAATTTTAAGTACATTTATTTCTAAAGGTGCTAATTTAATGCTAACATTAAATTCTGACCAGATCTCCAGTCCACAAAAATAAACAAAATAAATGGTAAATGGCCTGCATTTGTATAGCGCTTTACTCAGTCCCTAAGGACCCCAAAGCGCTTTACACTACATTCAGTCATTCACCCATTCACACACTGGCAATGGCAAGCTACGTTGTAGCCACAGCTGCCCCGGGGCGCACTGACAGAGGCTAGGCTGCCGGACACTGCCGCCACCGGGCCCTCTGACCACCATGAGACTGTTTTTTAAAAAAGTATTGAACACATGCAGAACAAGAGGTGTGAAAGGCATGGAAAGACATTTTGTTGCTTTGTCAAGTACTGAAGGTTCCAGTAAGCACTGTTGGGGAACAGAGAGAGAGAGAGCGAGAGAGAGAAAGAAAGAGAGAGGCTTTTCTTTTGTTCATGTGTGCTATATATTTGTAATATGCCCTTTTGTATGAGTATAAGAGTATCAGGCACGTTAGAAAGCTACGTTAAGAGGACAAGTTTTTTGAGACAATATGTCTGTGAAGGTTCTCAGTCATCCAGGTCATGGTAGTCTAAAGAGCTTGGAAAGAAGTTTGGACTGGACGTCTCTAAGTTGCTTGAAGATGTTTCACCTCTCATCTGAGAGGCTTCTTCAGTTCAGTTCAGTCAAATGGTGGAGATTCCCAGATTTAAGTCCTAGAGGAGAGTCCCCCCAAGGGGGTCAAAAAGCCCCCTGTTGCTCCTCTACCTGATCACATGAGCCAAGGTGTGAAAACGGGAGTAGGTCACAATCAGCCAAGGGTTATGGGTGAACCCGCTGTGAAACCTAGCCCCACCCTATCATGTGATTTCATGAGGTCAAACAGGCCAGGATGTGTGTGGGTGTTAAGGCGTCCGGGAAAAGATCTCAGAACTGGATTATAGATGGCAGACAGTTTTGTGTCGTAAACCACCGCCTCTGTTCAAAGATGGTCGTTCACAGTGGACATAGATGGCTTCTTTCACTCCTCTTTCAATCATGAACTGTGCTCCACCGACCCCCTCCCTCTCAGGACGATTACAATTCTTGGAACATCTGTGATGGCCAAAACATGTCTAACATGTCCCTGTGGCAATTCCTCACGGTTCTCACAACCGCCACGCTTCGAGAAAGGTCAAAAAAATCCATGACAGATAGATAACTAGATAGATAGATAGAAAATGTATTTATTTATTCATATAAATGACATAAATATAAATGAAATAACAAGAGAAAAGAAACAAAAAAACTTGAAAAAACATCAAGTTTTCATGAATATCTCTATAATATCTCTATCTAGTGTGACCTCTGTGTTATGGCTCTTTAAATGAAGGAACAGGGTCAGGTCAATTTTATAGCAACAGCCCCTTTTATTCAGTATCTGAATGACAAAGTGCAACAAAGTGGTTTTAATTCTTGTGGAAAACCAGCGCGAGCCGTCTGTGGGAATCCCTCATCACTTAACATTTAACTATGTTAAAAAAAGTTCAAGTAAACTATTAACACTATAGGTGCGCGCATCTTTTCCAAGCGTGGATGGACTGTTAGCGATCAAATAAATAAATAAGGTTGTGTTAAGGTTCAAATATTGAGGAAGGAGAGTACAAACAACCATGGTCCAAGAGCTTGGTCAAACAATTGATTTTAATGAAATACACGCGTGGGAAGACCAGTTCTGTTCGCAGACAGGGCTAATCTTCGACTACTCAAAACATAAACAGATATTTTATACCATCAGGGTATATGTTATTTAATGACGCCCCCTCAACGTCAGATCCAATATATGCATACGTCAATTCAAAACCACAATGACTTTTAACACAATTTGAAAAGAACATTGTCTTCGTCTTCACGGCAGGTATTTCCTGTCACTGCCGGATGCTCGCTTATCGTCTTGACACATCAGCAGCAGTTCTGCGACAAACTGCTCTTTTGCAACCCCGAGCAAAACATGATTAAACTTTCACCTATAAATGATTCTCTCTAACTGAGTGTGTGTGTGTGTGTGCTAACCACAATTGCACCCTATTTCACCTCGCCGACTAGCTCCTGACCTCTCACCAGACAGAGAGACAGAAGCCACTCTCATATATGTAATAACCGAACTGAAACTATGTATATGTCATCTACTGAATAAATGTTTTAATCAAGAATCTCTACTAAAGGCTTAATACAAGAATATGAACTTGTAAACGATAATAAAAAATGACCTGATATAAGTGTTTTGTAAGCATGTATTGCAATTCCTTCTATGTTCTAGTTTCCCTCAGCATGTATCACCTGGACAGTCATGCCAGTGAAGCTTAAGACCCTTAATGAACCGAACATCACCTCAAAATAAGCACCGATATGCAATATGTATAAAATAGTTATAACTGCATCTGGAATACAAGGTTAATATGATAACAGTATGCATAAACATCTTAAGGCCATCTTAAAGCTATCTGTTACATTGTTAAAGCAATGATCATACTGCAGATTATATTGTGCTGGTAAAATACTTTTGTTCATCCCCACAGTTGTATGATGTCCGATGTCTGTCTGCTGTTTACCGGAAAGATTAAAAAAAAAACAACAACAACAACAACAACAAACGCTGTTTGCATGAGCATGTTTGTGGCTAGCTAAGTAACTTAGCAATGCTAGTTAAGCTAACACTGCCATTAACCCAACCACCATGCTACACAATGAACCCACTAGGTGCCGTGGTGATGGTGCGGTGGAGGCTGCAGCTGCTAAGGGTTCACTACTGCTGAAGCTTTGGATGGCTGCCAAAATGGCTCTTCCAGTTGTAACACGTGTCACTTGGCAGTTTGCTGTCTTCTGCTGTGTGTTTGGCAGTTAACTCACTCCGGTGCCAGTGGGTATATTGTTCGTAAGTGATTTTTGCCATTTTGTTTGGATCATTTATTGTTGTAGGCATGGGACACACAACACAGGAGCTCTAGTTTTACACTCCGACTTTATTCACCTCCAAACATGAACTTAGCATATTGCACCCAAACACAACAGAACCCTTCCTCCAAGCTTGGGTGTGAGTGAAGCCCTCTAGTGGGTCGCCACACGTGCCCCGCCCCCCCTCCCGAACACCCAAACAAACAGTCCACTAGTCCAGGACCCAGGGCTTAATCAAATGTCCAGAATGTCTGAAATGGGGAGTCCGAGAACTGGCTGTGTGCTCACCAGGCTGGGAAAGACAGGCCAAACCCTGGCCGGATGAGCGACTGTGGGCACGGAGCGATCTCAGAGGCAGGGTCAGAGTCCAATGTTCCGGCAGCAGGTGGGTGGCCATGGCGGGGGGCCCGGGCTGGGACCACAGGAGCATCCTACAGAATGTGTGCAGGCTTAAGTCGGTCCACTGAAACTACCTCCTGCCGGCCCAAAAAATCCAAAAGAAAAAGCTTGGAACCTGGTTCAATAACCCGAAACAGGCTGTCGTAAAGCGGACGCAAGAGGGGATGATGGGCGTCATGCAGAACAAAAACAAAAAAAAGAAGATTCCAACAACCGCAGAAAAAAAATGTCTGGCAGGCAGTGGTGCACAGGGCCAGGGACCGAAAAGGGGCCTCCAGGGGAGCGGACACCCGGCACTGAGACATCAAAACATGGGGGGGAGGTCCCTCAGGCAAAAATTCCCCGGGGACACAGAGGGGTTGGCCAAGGACCAGTTTAGCAGGAGAAACCCTGATGTCCTTCTTGACCGCACTGCGCAACCCCAACAAAACCCAAGGCAGACGGTCGACCCAGTTACCACTCGTTAAGGAAGCACGGAGAAAGTGCTCGCACATCCCATTAGCCTATGGGTGGTACATCGTGGTGCGGTGGACCTTGACCCTCCGGCAGCCATGGTGGACCATAGTTCCGATACGAACTGAGGGCCTCTGTCCAAGGTAATGTCAATGGGGAGGGGGGGGGTACCAAAACGCAAAACCCACGTGGACACCAACGCCCTGGCCACCACCTCCGCTGTCATGGAAGCCAGGTGAACCACTTCCGGCCACCTGGTGATGCAATTCACCCCAGTCAAAAGATGTGTGAAACCCTGCGACCGTGGAAGCGGTCTGACGTGCACATGGTCGAAACGCCTACCAGGTACGCAGAAAGGTTTGAGGGGCGGCTGAGTGTGCATCTGGACCTTCGAGTGTTGGCACAGAATGCACGCAGCAGCCCAACTCTTTACCACTTTCCGCAGGCCCGGCCAAATAAACTTGTCCGTGACCATCTTGACCGAAGCCCGTAAGCCCAGATAAGAGAAAGCATGGATGGAGTCAAAACACGATTGCTCCACGAAAGGGAAGACATGTCGCACAGCAAACGTGGACTGCCATCCCACACCGGCATGTCTTCCAGCACGAGGCCCGTCTGTGAGGACCGAAGGGCGAGGGCGAGGAATAGCCCGTCGTCCGAACCGAGCAAGGACAACATGTTTTCCATGAGTTAATGAGCCATGCCTCCGCCCAGCCTGGAGAGGGAGAGAAGTTTCTTGGCTCGCTCCGCACCAGAGAGGGTGTATCGCCGCAGTAGTAGGTCCTTAACGGCAACATATTTCCCTTGCATGGGCGGGTCCTTGAGGAGGGCCATCACACAGCGGGTGGTGTTAAGTCTAATTGTTGAATGTTGCCATTGTGTTTCTTAAATTTGTACAGTCTTAGTTCAAGCAGTAGGATCAAAGCCATTCCTTTGATCCTGACCACCTCTCCAACCACTCTGTGCTGGGGGAGGTTTTATTGTAGATACATCCTATCTGAAAGATCTGTTTCTTTTGATGTAAGCTTCCTGGGTTTACGACCCTTTGGTCAGCAGGAGGTCTGACACACACACACACACACACACACACACACACACACACACATTCTTACAGACGTTCACACATATACATAAAATTCTTTGTCTTAGAACCAAGGGGGCGTGGCTTTGTTCTGACATGTTTTGTGTGAACTGTCTCTCAATAAAAGGTAGCAGGAGGAGGTCAGATCTGGGGGTCATTTTCGTGGTGGACACAGACGAGGCCTCCCTTGCGCAAATAATCGATTGATCGACTGTCTTGTTTTCTTCATGATGAATAAGTCTCTAGAATTAGTGGGGCTTGTGGAAACACAGACCCAACAGGTGGTTAGCGGGACGAGCAATGGCACCACGTGATGAAATTTTATGTCCTCAGCTGAGATGCTGTGGAGAGCAAACTGAGCCTCCACGTGGATGAACCATGACGAGGGGTCATGGAGCCACAACTGGAGTGCCACGGCAAATGTAGCCACAGCAGGAGGCAGAGGGCCAGCAGTAGCGGCGTGTCCAGGGCGAACTCCATGGTTTGCTGCGTGTTCAAGGTAGGGTCACCAATATGGAGGCATGGGACACACGATACAGGAGCTCTAGTTTTACACTCCAACTTTATTCACCTCCAAACATGAACTGAGCATATTGCACCCAAACACAGCAGAACCCTTCCTTGGGTGTGAGTGGAAGCCTCTAGTGGGTCCCCCTTTGTGAGTGTGGACGCTTCATCTCTTTGCTCTTTAAATGCTTTGCTTCTTTTATTGATTTTTATTGATTTTTATGCTGATTTTTTCCCTTTTTTCCGTATGAGCTTACCTGCGATAGCTTCTGGACACTTATAGATCATTAGGACTAAAGTGTTCTTAACAGAAACAGCAACATTTTTATAGTTACCTTATCCTCAGCGCTCCGTGTGTCTGTGGCCTAGACACAGCTGAAGCCTGATTACAGCGTCTGGGCACCGAGCAGCCTCAATACCCTGGAAAGGTGCTAACCGCTAGGCTAACTAGCAACAAGATGCCTTCCCTCTCCACAGATGACTACCACAGCCTCCTGCAGAAGATTGCAGTACTGGAGACAAAAATTCATCGCTTAGAAGTAAACGTGGAGGTAAATGGACTGTGTGGAAATGAAACAACCTTGCCTTTGATTCAAAACAATGGCGATGAGCAAGCTAGTACACAGCTAAGGAGCACAGATAACATGACCAAGAAAGTAGACTTTGTGCACTATTATAAATCCTCAAGCGATAATCCCCCCTTGGACTGTCTTGGTGCAAAACCAAGACATAAATCATGTCTCCTAGAAGGGGGAGGACGTATCACAGGCAGGGCACAGCGAGCTGAAATCTCTGAAACCGACTGGCCTTCACTTCCTACGAGACAGAGAAGCTCTTCTACCCCTGTATACGAGAGGAAACAGGACTGGACAACCGTGAATAGGAAAGTTAACAACAAACCTTCAAAACAACTGAATGTGAAACTGCACAACAGATTTGCTCCACTATCAAAGGACCCTGGATCTATATCGGACAACCATCCATCTAAAAGTAGCGAAGTAAGGTCCGAAAATCTTTTCAAAAGTAAAAGGCCACTGGGAAAGCTAAAGGCTAGGCCTGAAACTCTGATTGTGGGTGACTCTGCCGTAAAGGATGTACAAAGGATGTGCGGTAAGAACACTAAAGTCCTCTGCTTTCCTAACGATATGGTCAACAACCTGAAGGAGAGAATTCTTCAAATTGCAGAGGAATATCCAACTGTGACAAACATTGTTCTGCATACAGGGTCAAACGATGTGTCCAAACAACAGTCGGAGGTTCTGAAACGGGACTTTACTGGATTATTAAATACTGCAAACTCTCTGAATGCAGCTGTATTCATCAGTGGACCTGTACCGCCGGTCAGAGGAGGAGACGAGAGATTCAGCAGGTTGTTTACACTGAATAAATGGCTTATATCAGCATGTGCTGACCACTCAGTGCATTTTATCAACAACTTTAATATTTTTTGGGAACGCAGGCATCTGTTTAAAGCAAATGGATTTAATTTTAACAAGTCAGGGGTGAAACTGTTCACCTCCAACTTGTTTTATTCCATACGTCATCCATCTGTGCTTGGTGCCAAGGCTGAGATAAACGAGGAGTTATCTCATAAAGAGGAACAAACAGTACTCCAAGAACAGACAAAGCCCAGCAGAAACCTTGAGGAGGAGCTCCATCTGCCCCCACCCGGGAAGAGCCTCAGAAAGGAGAGACATCTGAGGCAAGAAGAGGGGTCCCTATTTGCCTCCAACTCTCTCAACAACACCAACGACCAGGACCAGGACCAGGGACCACGATCTTCCCCAGTCCCCCAAACCCCTGACAGGCCATCACCCCCATCACCCTCCTCCCCCTCCCTTTCTCCCTCCTCCCCACACCTGAAATTCACTGAGGAGATGATGGAGCGGGTCAATGCTGGGCTCAGATCTACCCCCCGGCCCAATCCCTTTTTGTCCCCCATAAACCCCCCACCAGAGCGGCCAAAGGTTCGCCATCGAGCCCCACCCTCAACAGAGCAATCGAAGTCACATTGCTCAGCCTCGCCCCCTTTAGTTCCTCCTTACCACCTTCATGCTCTGTCTCCGAAGTCTGATGTGTGATGTGTGGAGGGTCCAGGCTGCGAGGATTATGGCAGTGGTGACTTTTCCCAGGAGAAGCTGGGACCCTGTTTACTAGAAGGTTTTTAAAATCTCTGTACTTTTAGGTGACAGAAGGAGACATGTGGCCTGGTCAAAACACAGAGAAATGCACTCTAAAAGATCTTTAAATATAGTAAACATACCTTGTGTGCCACAGACTGCTCCCAAACACGAGGGGACAAGTAATACCTCTAAAACACTTAAGTTGGCTTTATTAAACGTTAGATCGTTAGCTGGGAAAACATTTTTAATTAATGATTTAATCACTGAGCACAGCCTTGATTTTATGTTTTTAACTGAAACTTGGTTGGACCAAAGTAACAGTGGAGCTGTTCTCATCGAGACGACCCCTCCTAACTACAGTTTTATCAGTGAGGCCAGGGTGAGCAGGAGAGGAGGAGGGGTTGCTGTCCTATTTAATGAATCATTTCAATGTAAGCAGCTATCCCCTGGAAGTTTTCAGTCTTTTGAATATGTGGCTTTACAGCTGAAGGCCCCATCCAAAGTTGTGTTTCTTAATGTTTACAGGCCTCCCAAATACTGCACAGACTTGTTTAATGACCTCAGTGAACTGCTGTCTGTGATCTGTGTTGATTTCGACTGTGTAATTATTGTTGGGGATTTTAACATCCATGTGGACAACCCTCAGGACAAAGGGACTAAAGATCTGAGCAACACTCTGGGCAACTTTGGGCTGACTCAGCATGCAACAGAGGCCACACATAATAGAGGACACACTCTTGACCTACTGATATCCAAGGGCCTGAGCATTTCAAACATTACTGTGTCTGATGTGGGCCTGTCTGATCATTACTGTGTTTTCTTTGAAAGTAAAATCTCAGCCCACACAAATATATCAACAGCAGTGATCACAAAACGGTGTATAACTGAACACAGTAGTGAGATCTTTAACCAGGTCTTCCCATTAACACCTGACCTGTCCAGAGGTTCAGTCAATGAGCTCGTCAATAGCTTCAATTTAAAAATGTTAAATGTAATGGATACAATTGCTCCCATTAAGGTGAAGGTTATCTCTGGAAGGAAAAAGTCTCCATGGAGAAACTCCACACTAGTGAAAAATGAAAAAAGAGAGTGTAGGAAAGCTGAGCGCAGATGGAGAAAAACAAACCTCCAGGTTCACTATGACATTTATAAAGAGAAACTTCACAATTATAATTTACAACTGAGGAGTGCAAGGAGGTCCTACTTCTCTGACATCATCACTAAAAACAGTCATAATGCTCGGGTCTTATTTTCCACAGTTGACAGGCTAACAAACCCTCCTGTGCCAGTGCCAGCTGAACTTCATTCAACCATGGCCTGCAATGACTTTGCCAAATTCTTCACAGAAAAAATCCAAAAGATTAGACAAGCAATTGGTACATCAACAGCAGATCCAGGATATGTACTGTGTCCACCGAAAAACAGTTTAAACACCATGAAACAGTTTCACCCTATTAACAGCAAAGACCTGGATGACATCTTAGGTCAACTGAACTCCTCCTCTTGCTGTTTAGATGTCCTGCCAACAAGTTTTTTCAAAAAGGTCTCAAAGACTTTGGAGTCAGACCTGTTACAGATCGTCAACTTTTCTTTAATGTCAGGTGTGTTTCCAGAACCACTAAAAACTGCTGTAATAAAACCTATACTGAAAAAGGACACTCTTGACAAGACACAAATGAACAACTACAGGCCGATCTCAAATCTCCCATTTTTAAGTAAGATCATTGAAAAAGCAGTTTCTCAACAGCTCAATTACTTCTTAAAACAGAATAACTGCTACGATGCCTTCCAGTCAGGTTTTAGACAGAACCACAGCACTGAAACTGCTCTGACCAAAGTGTTTAATGACATATGTCTGAACACAGACAGTAGAAAAATGTCAGTCTTAGTTTTACTGGATCTCAGTGCAGCATTTGATACAGTTGACCACAACATATTACTCAAACGACTGGAGAACTGGACAGGTCTTTCAGGAACTGTACTAAACTGGTTCAAAACATACTTAGAAAACAGGAAATACTTTGTATCAATAGGTAACTTCACATCTGAGCAGACAAGTATCACATGTGGAGTTCCCCAAGGTTCCATCTTGGGACCCCCTCTGTTTAACATTTACATGCTCCCACTGGCACAGATTATAAAGAACAACAAAATAAACTATCATAGCTATGCAGATGACACACAAATATATATCACAATGTCACCAGGAGACCAAGGCCCTGTACAGGCTCTTGGTAAATGCATTGAGGAAATTAATGACTGGTTGTGCCACAATTTTCTCCAGCTAAACAAAAACAAAACTGAGGTAATAGTCTTTGGCGCCAAAGAAAAATGATTACAGGTCACCAGAGAACTTCAATCTATACACCTAAAAACCACAGACCAGGCGAGAAATTTGGGTGTAGTGATGGATGCAGACCTAAACTTAGAAAAACACATTAAGACAATAACAAAGTCAGCTTACTATCACCTCAAAAATATTTCGAGGATAAAAGATCTGATGTCTCAACAGGACCTGGAAAAACTAGTCCATGCATTCATCTTTAGTAGGCTTGATTACTGTAACAGCATCTTTACAGGTCTACCTAAAAAATCAGTCAGACAACTACAGCTCATTCAGAACTCTGCTGCTCGAGTCCTCACTAAGACCAAAAAAGTGGACCACATCAGTCCAGCTCTGAGGTCTTTACACTGGCTGCCTGTCCGTCAGAGGATAGACTTTAAAGTTCTGATGCTGGTCTATTAAGCTCTGAATGGTTTAGGACCAAAATACATCAGTGACCTCCTGACCCAGTATGAACCTTCCAGATCCCTCAGGTCATCTGGATCCGGTCTTTTATCAGTTCCCAGAGTCAGAACCAGACACGGAGAAGCTGCATTCAGCTTTTATGCTCCTTATATCTGGAACAAACTCCCAGAAAGCCTCAGATCAGCTGAAACACTCAGTTTATTTAAATCCAGGTTGAAGACTCACCTGTTCTCAGCTGCATTTGAATAAAGCACCAAATCCACACTTTTAAGCTTAAACTTCAAAACTTACATTTTAACTACTGATTTTATCTACTGTTCTGATTTTATCTGTTTTGATTTTTTTTTACATACTGTTTTGTTTGTTTTTTTGTTTGTTATTTAGTTAGTTAGTTAGTTTGCTTGTTTTAATCAATTTTAAATCATGCTTTTTATTTGTTTTTGTTTCTAATGTCTCTGTAAAGCACTTTGAACCACCTTGTTCTTGAATTGTGCTATACAAATAAACTTGCCTTGCCTTGCCTTGCCACAGGATCATTCATTGTTGTAGGTGCCCATTTTTAATGCGTGTTGTTGGACTTCTTTGTGTGACCACGAATTTTAAAGTTGGACTCAGCCAAGCTCTAGATTGACTGCGCGCAGGTAAATCGATCAATATTGTAGGTATATTGGATGTTTGCTTAAGATCTGTGATTTTGAATGGTTTAATAAAAGGCACAGCCCGAAAAAGGGACATGGGCTCATCTTCCTGCAGGCTCACCACTCGCATGAGGTACCGTAGGGGTCGTATGCAATGTGAGCTGGGCGGCGCCCAGGAGCGGACGTCCTTCCCTTATTCTTCACTTATTTGCTCAAGTGAAGAGATATGTTTGACATATTTTTGACAAATTATATGCCAACAAGTCACTTATAACTGTTTATATTCCCGCAATAAATTTTTTGACAAATACCCCTAATCACTTTTTTTGCAGATGATCACTTTTTGGCACAACAAAGGCAGCTGGCAAAGCAACTAGTGGAGTGGTTGTAGCAAGGTAAACTGGAGACCATCGATCTGTGAACTTTTTTGCATGGTACAACTTCATGAGTTTGGCATTATTCAGTAACTTTTCAGATAAAAAGTAACCAACTTTATTAAGTGGTAGCACTGGGACAGACCCTCCTGCCCTGCAGCAATTGAAATAGGCTCCAGCTCCTTTCCTCTTGGACAAGCTGGATGGATGGGTGGATAGATGAATAAATGGATGGCATCGATGATTTTTTTTGTTACTTCTGAGAGCAAAGTTAGTAAATATTTATTTAGCCTTTCACTTTGGGTCTTGCGCTTTGCAGATAGTTGCTCAACACAATGTAGGGTTTAGCTATGGGCAGGGTTGGGGTTGGCCCTCTAAATGTGGAAGTTGCTTGTTCTCTCCCTGCTTGTGTCAGGTCTTTCCTGGTACTTCAACTTCCTTCTCAGTAAAAACAATTATCACTGCTGTTAATTTCGTGGTAAACTTCCCCTAATTTCAATATTTTTTGATTATCAAATCCCAGAAAGAGAGATTGCTGTGAACTTTGAAAAAAAAAAAAAAAAACAACAGAAAATTTCCATCATTTACATGACTGGCAAGGCTCCAACACTCAGCGTTTTAAAAACTCCTCCTTTTGAGTGATGGGGTTGAAATTTCTTGATCTGCCCGTCTGATCAGTTTATCTGTGCTGAGAAAAGCATTTCACTGACAGCTCTGAAATGTCACGGATAAAAGACTTTAATGTGACTTACGAGGCAATCAGTGAAGATCATGCTTTTTCTGAAGGAGATACTATAGTGGGCACAGTTAATTTCCGACTGACCAAAGACGTCAAAGTCAAGAGCGTTTTCGTGAAAGCCAAAGGAGACTCTATCGTAAAGTGGACAAAGTAATGGAGAGGAAAGGGAATTTCATTATAGTCACCGGAGATATTTCAAAGTGAAGGAATTTCTATTTGCAGAGAATGCTAGAGGTAAGGGGTTCAAGCATTTAAAACCTGAACTCAGGTTGTTATTGTGCCATTCCTAGCAGGACTTTTTGTTGCCATTTCAGTCCTCATGAAGGAATATAGTGTTTTTGTCATGTTCTCTGGCCTCTTCTCAGAGTTTTTGAGTCCTTTGGAGTTTTATAATCATTTAATTCTCATCTTTTTTTTTGATTGTCTTAATTGCTTATAGGTTTGTCATGTCACCGCCTTCTGTCCCATTACATGTTTACCTCGTGTGTATAAATACTACTTTTCTTATATATCCTTCATCTTGGCTTCGTCACTTCTGCTGTGTACCTCTTGAGTCTAATCTTGTAATTTTTCTATTATCTGCTTTTCTTGGCTAACCCGTGACAAGCCGTGGTGTTTTGTTTTCCTAATATGTGTGTATAGAAGTATAAACACACATATTCTTCCCTTATTCTTCACTTATTTGCTTATTCTGAAATGATTTTAAATTCTGATGCTTTTCATAGAGTTTATGGCTGAGTTATCAACATGTCCGAGTGCTCAGGTGGAGACAGGACTCATCCAGAAGAGGGCTGATTTATTTCCCCATGTAAACCTGAAGTTTGTGTAACTGCCAACTTAGAGTGGAAAATGAGCTTTGATGTGTTGTCCGCAACAACTACTCTCATGAAGGTTGCCACTAGCAATCAATTGGTATACATTTATCAGAACTGTGACACCTGTGGATCCAAGTGAGGTAAAGGAAGACTGGCAAGCTTAAAATGCATATCACAGAAATTGTTCTTATCTGGATAATTAAGCATGCATCAACACTTAAATTGGAGAGCATCCCCACCCCCATCCAGCCTTGCTTGTCTATGAAATAAAGAAAATACTTGTTTTGCAAGAATCTTTATCACTCTGTGTCAAGCTAGTTAATTTTGGGCACTTAAAGTATGATTAGAAAAATGTGTTTTTGTATTCGTTATAATTTCTCATGACTTCTTGGGCAGATCTCTCTTGAAAAACACATTTTAATGTCAGTGACACTTTTTTCAAGATAAATAAAAGATATGCAACAGTCATTTTGCCAAAATTAGATTGTAGCTTGTACCTTGTGATTCAAACATATTTTCTGGCTCAGAATGACTTTTATGATTCACAAGAGATATGTTTGACATATTTTTGACAAATTATATGCCAATAAGTCACTTAGAACTGTTTGTATTCCCACAATAATCTTTTAACAAATACCCCTAATCACTTTTTTGCTGATGATCACTTTTTTGGCGCAACGACGGCAGCTGGCAAAGCAATTAGTGGAGTGGTTATTAAATTTTTTTGTTACTTCTGAGAGCAAAGTTAATAAATATTTATTTAGCCTTTCACTTTGGGTCTTGCACGTTGCAGATAGTCACTCGACACAATGTAGGGTGTAGCTATGGGCAGGGTTTATGGGCCACATTTAGAGGGCCAACCCCATGTGGAAGTTGCTTGTTTTTTTCCTGCTTGTGTCAGGTCTTTCCTGGTACTTCAGCTTCCTTCTCAGTAAAAACAGTTATCACTGCTATTAATTTATTGGCAAACTTCCCCTAATTTCAATATTTTTTGATAGTCAAATCCCAGAAAGAGAGATTGCTGTGAACTTTGGAAAAAAAAACCAACAGAGAATTTCCATCATTTACATATTTCTTTACTGGCAAGGCTCCAACACTCAGCGTGTTAAAAACTTCACCATGTGAGTGACGGGGCTGAAATTTTTGAACACAGGTTGTTATTGTGCCATTCCTAGCAGGACCATTTGGACATACAAGTTTAATCATATTTCTCTTGCAGGCACTTCACTTCCCCAAGGGGCCCACACTTTTAAATTCAGGCTTAAAATCCCAGAGGGGTATGTGGGAATTTCTGGCTTCATGCATTAATACCGTGCTGTAGTTTGCTTTTACAAATAACTAGATTCTGTTTTTTTAGGAACATGCCTTCGTCCTTCCAGGGGAAACATGGAAAAATTGTCTATGTGGTTGAAGCAAAGATATCTCGGAGCTGGCATTTGCCTTCTGCAGTACAAAAAGAGATCAAGTTTGTTTCTAAGGCATTTCTAAACACTCCTCAAGTAATGGTAAACACTACAATGATGTGTTATAAATTTGACATCTGGATTACAATTGAGTTGATCTGAAAAAAAAAATGTCTGTCTGGTTCTTTACAGTGTCCACAATCTAGTTCAGTGAGTAAAGACGTCGGTGTTTTCTCTAAGGGACAGGTTCAAATGTCTGCTACCATTAGCAGAGGAGTTTGTTTTCCAGGTAAAATATCTGCAACTTACAAAATAAAATGTGAATAGATTTAAAAATTAAGCTCATTGTTAACATTTGCTATTGACAGGTGAAACTTTATCTGTTGTTGCCAAAATCTGTAACTCTTCCTCCAAGAACATAGAACCCAAATTCAAACTTCAGCAGAAAATAGTGTACAGATGCGATGGCAAGACTAAAACCTGTGATGAGACTCTGTTCAAAGAGGTCGGGGACACTATCCGTCCAAACTCAGAGCAAACTGCCTCCCGCCAGTTGAAGATTCCTAGTGATGCCATCGCCACCCTCCGTAACTGTGATATCATCTCAGTTGAATATCAGTTAAAGGTATAAAACTATGTCATAGGGATTTCATGGTGAACTTTGGTTGTAAATGTTTGTAGGTAAATAATAGATAAAGAAAATGTGTGTCTTAACCTCTTAAATAATTAATAACTACTATGAAGATAAGACGCTGCATAAAAAAGCATAACAAATAATAATTATATGTCAAATTAAAAAAGTAAAATTGGTAGTTTTATAAATTGCACTTTTAATTTGATGGTTACTTTAGTCTGATTTGATTCTAAATCTCTGACTTTTTCCAGGTATATCTGGACATTAGTTTTGCCTTTGACCCAGAGGTGGTGTTTCCACTGCTCATCATTCCTTACAGATTTGCAGCCATTCAGCCTGGGGAGCCTGTGGGCCCTTACCCACCCGGGAGAGCCTGGGCTCCAAGTTACAGCAACTACCCTTCCCTTGCCTTCCCCACTGGATCAGGTGCTTGTCCCTCACTAGATCCCGCTCAGCATGCAAACATAACAAGTGGCAATTTTAACCAGTGGCCACAAGGTGCTGCTCCATACGGGTTTTCAGTTCCAGGATTCACATCACCTTCAGTACCTGCATACCCTCCTGCTACGCCTCAATTTCAACAGGGAGAACCATCTCTTTCCCCTGAACTGGTAACTGAGCAAATTAATAAACTAAATGTGAGCAGTAAGTGACACCTTAAAAATAACTGTTAAGGTGAAAACCAAATTGGTCAGAGGCTATTCCTCAAACTGTAACTTTTAAAGTATCTGAAAGAAAAGAAAGTGGAATTAAATCATGTCATTGAGCCCAGATTTCACCTGTTGATGGCAGCAGAAGTCCAGCATGACCAAATGTAACAGTGCAGACAGAGATTCATACTGCAATCTCTGATCTCAAAAGAGGTCTTTGAGTCTCTTATTATATTTTTTTTGTTGATCCAACGATTCCTCTGTGGTCGTTGTTTTTGCCTAGATTTGAGAGGTATATCATCTTTCTCCACTGTAAATGATTCAAAATGCAGCTCCTGGATTCTTAAGTTGTATGAAAAAAGCAATACATAACTCATGACAATTAGTTTGTAAAGGGAATAAAAAGTGCAGTGTGGCATTATTAATTAGAGCTAGCGGTGTGTGTGCTTTTTTCATTTCTTTTTTCAGAAGCATGCGTCTGCAGGTAACTAATTAGTGCGTAAATTTGCTGTGAATTTTACTTTTACAGTTATTCTTTTTGTCTTTGCTACATTGTACCTGTAGAATATATATATATATATATATACTGGAAGTGCTGGGTATACAAGTCTGGCCTAAGTCTTTGGTCAGAAAGACTGCAGCAGTCCAGGAGTTTAGTTCACCGTCTTTAATGAAGCTTCACAGAAGATATGCACTTATAATTGTGGCAGGTGCAGTATCGGTGACTATAAGCATGGTTGTCTGGAAACAGAAACAGGTAACACTATAATTAGCAGGCTCAAAGACAACCAAGCAACAATCAGAACACATCATCTACTCAGACACAGCAATATTTTACAATGTCCACAAGGGGTCGCCGTAAGACCAGAAGTTGGCTAAATAGCACATATCTTCCCAGTTGCTAGTACTAAGGCAAGCATGTGGCGAGCTAACAACAGCTAAACTAAACAATAAACAACAGAAAAATCCTTTAACCGCGGGATATAATCATTGGGGGAGATTCTGGCCACTGGTATTAACTTAGTGCTAGTTAATTAAATAATTAAATAAACCTACTAACGTGGTAGCAGTGTACTGAGGCATAACTTTAGCTTAAACATACACAAACAACTATAACTATTATCATACCAGTTAACCTGTCAAAGGCAATAACACTTACAGTCTGTGTTTTACTTTTTCTTTAGATACAGTTAATGTAAAACTGCCAACTGCACTTTTAAATGTAGTATAAAAATGAAATTGACTTGGTGTATGTAATTATTGTTCACATATTTAGGATGAGAAAGCCTTCTTGCAGTGCTATCCTTAGGAGAGAGCTGCATTTTATCTTAAAGAATATTTAATTGTTGCATAAGTGGTTCTATGTATGCTGGAGATGTAAGTGTCACAGTCCGGCGAGGGCAGACTGTATGTGTTGACAAAAAGGACCCAAAACGCAGACTCCAAAAACTGAACGTGGCGTGGATTTAACAAAAAACAAGCCGTTTATTGAGGCTAGCAAAAAGGGTACAAATAAAAGGGCATTGGGGAAACTAAACAATAACCTAAACTGGGTGAACTAAAACTAAACATGGAAAAAAACCTTAAACATGGTGAACTGACATAGATACCTGAAGTTGTGACATGGATGAGCAGACGACCTGACAAAGAATGACTGAAAGCACACGGACTAAATACACACAGGAGGATAATGAGGGAAGTGGGAACACATGGAGAAACAGCTGACACACATGAACATAACGACGTCACAAGGAGAGAGTAACACTAAAAACATTGAACATAGGAACACAGGACCCCTCCAAAATAAAACAGGAAATATAATGAGACGCAGACCTGACAACATAAGACCCACAGACATGAAACACACGAAGGGCAAGGGAGACTTCACAGGGGTTGAAAACACAAGGGGGAACTAATAAGCAAATGAACATAGGAAACTTAATAAGCTTAAACATACACTATAAACATCAAAAGAACTAAAACTCAAAACACTGGGTCATAAGACCCAGGATCGTGACAGTAAGGTTCTAGAGGTGAAACACTTGCCAGGGCTTGTGGCTTATGCATTTTGTGACGACCTGCGTGGTCTCTGTTAAATCACTTAACGGTCATTTTGTATACTTACCTGATTTGTTGTCAGATTTTTGGCCACAAAAAGGCTACACACTAATTCCGACTATGGCAGATAATAAAACTAAAATCATATTTAGCTCTCTATAGAGGTTCGAGCAGGCTATACATTTAAGTGCGTGGCTTTTTTTCTTTTCTTTGTTTTTTACTGCAACTATATACTGGCCAGTGGTTGCCAGTGGACTCCCACACTGAAGTCCAGGCCCTGTATTTTAACTGATTAGTACTGGTTGAAGCTCAAATAATAATCTATAATAAAAAACATTTTGACCTGAACTACTGGTAAGTAGATGCAATCTAACATTTCTCTTGATATTTACATCAATAAAATTGTTGAGCAATTGCAAGCTTCGAATTTATTTTTGAGAGTGTACATTTTCCAGGCCGTAGACAAAGTCTTCATCCAGTGATCTATTGAGAAGGTAACAGGAAGAAACTATCAGAGATGCCAGTCACAGACCTGAAGATGTCTTTGGTCCTCCAAGGTATGGAGGCCTATCTCCCCCACCACTTCCCCTACCAGTGGCAGATGCCCTCAGACATCGGTGCATTGGTGGTTCTTTGTGTCCGGGGATGGGCGTCCAGGCTCACTCCTTGGTGGCTGCTTATCGGGGCCTGGAGCCTGGGGCTCGCTCGGGCCGCTTCGGGGGTGGGGTGCCCTCAGCCTCTCGGCCTGGGGCTCGGTCACTCTGGCACAGCTGGCTGCCAGCGGAGCTCACGGGCACGTCACTGCAACACCCCTGGCTTCTGCTCCGCGGCTGCTGAGTGAGCCCTCATCTGGGGCTCTCCTCAGCTCTTTCTGGGATAGTGGCGTGGTTGCCCCTCTGTTGGTCTTCCTTGGTCTCTTGTGTTCTGAGGGCCTCTGGATGTCTGGAGTTTTGATCTCCTCCATACCTGCTTCATGCCCTGGAGGACTGGGCTGTGGCTCCCCACACCCTCTAGCAGATTATTACATGAAGGAACCTTTTAAAAACAAGCGCGTTCATGCTCACAGGTGTACACACGGGTGCTCACACACACAAACTACACCCTTTTTGTCTCCTACCTCAAAGCACACTGTGCGCTGTCGATCTTACGTGCTGCACAATAATGTTTAATATTTAGTATTTACTGTTGTATTCCCATATATCATCGTGATGTTGTTTATTCTATTGCTCTCATTTTCTTCTGCTTGTTTTCTTTTTTCATTCTCAACACGTGAAATTAAAAAAAGTATCTACTGTTAAAAAAAAAAAGGAAAAAAAAGGAAAATGTGCGCTGTGGCAGTTTTTTGACCATAACGTTGTGATATGTTAGCTTTGTTTGTATGTACGAGTCAGAAATAAACTTGGACAGCTCACAAAAAAAAAAAGAAAAGAAAAAAAGAAGATGTCTTTGAATCTTTGAAAGACAGAGAGTCTTGGAACATCTGCAGGATGTTGAACTGTCAGTTATTGTGTCATTTGAACTTTAAGTATGCTTTGAACCTAACCTGATCCATTAAAGTACACCTTTGGGGTGTTCCCTAAAGCTATAAAATACATCAACAACAGTTCTTAGAAAGACACTCTCAGAAGGAGCTGCTGTCAATCTACGGCATGTAGAAACGAGGTACTCCCCTTTGAGAAATAAATGTTTTTATTTTACATACCACAATTAGTGAATCTACAGGGTGGGCCATTTATATGGATACACCGTAATAACATGGGAATGGTTGGTGATATTAAAGTCCTGTTTGTGGCACATTAGTATATGTGAGGGGGCAAACTCCTCAAGATGGGTGGTGACCATGGTGGCCATTTAGAAGTCGTCCATCTTGGATACAACTTTTGTTTTTTCAGTAGGAAGAGGGCCATGTGACACATCAATCTTATTGGTAATGTCACAAGAAAAACAATGGTGTGCTCGGTTTCAACGTAACTTTATTCTTTCATGAGTTATTTACAAGTTTCTGACCACTTATAAAATGTGTTCAATGTGCTGCCCATTGTGTTGGATTGCCAATGCAACCCTCTTCTCCCACTCTTCACACACTGATAGCAACACCGCAGGAGAAATGCCAGCACAGGGATCCAGTATCAGTAGTTTCAGGTGCTGCATATCTCGTATCTTCACACCATAGACAACTGCCTTCAGATGACCCCAAAGATAAAAATCTAAGGGGGTCAGATCGGGAGACCTTGGGGGCCATTCAACTGCCCACGACGACCAATACATTTTCCAGGAAACTGTTCATCTAGGAATGCTCGGACCTGGCACCCATAATGTGGTGGTGCACCATCTTGCTGGAAAAACTCAGGGAACATGCCAGCTTCAGTGCATAAAGAGGGAAACACATCATGTAGCAATATCAAATATCCAGTGGCCTTGAGGTTTCCATTGATGAAGAATGGACCCACTATCGTTGTACCCCATATACCACACCAAACCATCACTTTTGTTGTTCCAACAGTCTTGGAGGGATCCATCCAATGTGGGGTAGTGTCAGACCAATAGCGGTGGTTTTGTTTGTTAACTTCACCATTCACATAAAAGTTTGCCTCATCACTGAACAAAATCTTCTGCGTGAACTGAGGGTCCTGTTCCAATTTTTGTTTTGCCCATTCTGCAAATTCTGTGCACCGATCTGGGTCATCCTCGTTGAGATGCTGCAGTAGCTGGAGTTTGTAAGGGTGCCATTTGTGAGTAGCTAATATCCGCAGAAGGGATGTTCGACTAATGCCACTCTCCAGTGACATGCAGCGAGTGCTACGCTGTGGGGTCTTGCTGAATGAAGCTAGGACAGCAACTGATGTTTCTTCATTAGTAACAGTTTTCTTGCGTCCACATTTTGTCAAATCCAACACTGAACCAGTTACACGAAACTTAGCAAGCAGTTTGCTAACTGTAGCATGGGAGATGGGTGGTCTCGTACGGTGTCTTGCATTGAAAACTGCTGCAATGACCTGGTTACTGCGTTCACCAGATATCAACACAATTTCGATCCGCTCCTCACGTGTTAACCTCTTCGACATGTCAATGGCTGTGAACGAAGAGAAACTTGTAAATAACTCATGAACGAATAAAGTTACGTTGAAACCAAGCACACCATTGTTTTTCTTGTGACATTACCAATAAGATTGATGTGTCACATGGCCCTCTTCCTATTGAAAAAACAAAAGTTGTGTCCAAGATGGCCGACTTCTAAATGGCCACCATGGTCACCACCCATCTTGAGGAGTTTGCCCCCTCACATATACTAATGTGCCACAAACAGGACTTTAATATCACCAACCATTCCCATGTTATTACGGTGTATCCATATAAATGGCCCACTCTGTACTTCTACATTAGTGTGAAACCTTTTTCCCTCTTCAAAGCTAAATTAATGTTACTGGCTATTGATTGATGCTATAGTTGATGTGACCCCTATCCTTTCAGAGTTGTGTGGTATTATTTTGCAATTTCTTTTGTCATTTTATGGCATTACATTCGTACATTATAATATTGTAATGGTAATAACACGTCTTTCCAATTTTGGCCCACTGTTAATGTTAATGAGCATTAAGTTTGCACTTTTACATACTATCAACAACCATACAATGGCTCTTTTGAGAAACTGTTATCCAGAATTATATGTTCTCCTGGCTGCAAATGATACTTTATCCCAGGATAAGAAGGAAAAAAACATGTAGCAGGGGAACATGTCTTTTCAAACCCTGCAATGCCAGTCACATACCACATGTCAGTTTTTGGAATATTGAATTGCTCTGCAAAGGAGACAGCTGTGCTGTTTTTTATAATGTACCTTTGAGCCCTGCCCTCTTGAACCAATGTTCACATTACAGGTATTCAAAGACCTGCAGCTAGAAGGCATTTCTTTTTCTGAGAAAAACACACATTCTTGGATATTATGGCATGCAGGAACATGTGCTGCATGTTTTAAGAGACTTATCATTTCTGGTTGAATAAATACAGAACATATCAGTTTAAATGTTACCAGGACAATGATAGTTTTATAGCAGCAGAATAAAGAATAAAAATAGTGCAGTCCACAGCACATAAACAACATAGCTAAAGTGAAAGTGAAAGTGCCACAGGCTCACTTAGTGTGGAACAGACTTAAACTGAATAGCACCAGCTTGGGAATACCATTTCAGAGATGTATAGTAAGGTGCTGAGATTGTGCCAGAGAGAAGAGCAAATTGCACAAATAGATATTTTGTGCAGATAAATCTAAAACAGCTGCAATAAGGTATGGTACAGACAGAAGAATCATTGTACAGTTTCCCAGAAAACAGCAGGAATGAGTTCCTGAAGCATTCCTTATTACAGCCAGGTTAAATAAGCCTGAGGGAGAATGAACTCTGTTTTCACAGCAGCATGAAGTGGAGTGGATGGGATGTATTTTCTATGATTGAGAGCAGTTTTTGCAGTGACTTCCTATTCCTCTTTGACTCCGGCCAATAATGGTTAAAGCCTTGTGAATTAGTTTGTTGATCCTGTTGGCATCTCTGGCAATGGTGTTTAGCTACCATAATGTTTTATTGGATTATATTTGATGGCTTGGGTCCCAGAAAGATTAGCAACCACTGTTGTGGAAGCTAATGGAGTTCCTTATTAATAATTAAATAAATAAATAAATATAAGTGGCACCTTATTGATTGGAGTTGGTTTATTTTGTTCAGCTTAAGCAGGAAGTTCTGATTTAATTATATTATTGTGGTGAATATTGTATTTAAGCAACAGTTGATGTAAATTTAATTTCATATAAATTTCATATTTAATGTATAATTGTATAACTGTATTTGTATTTACATTGCATGTATATGACAAACTGTATTATTTTTCTTGTTACTGACCCACACACACAGACGAGAGGTCTAATCAAGTTTAATTTCTTTCTTTCTTTTCTTTTTTTTTTTTTTTGCCTGTCCAGCACTGTAGCAATCAGAATTACTGTCTGAAGGCAAAGACAAATGTCCAACAGATTTATTTTCTTGAGTGGATCATTACAGCTTTTGGTATACTGGTGGATTTTGTTGTCATAGTTTAATCGATCTTTATTATTTATTTATTTATTTAACTTTTACATTTTTGCAGTCAGAATGGACTGGGCTGGGGGACAGGAAAGAGAAAGAAATTGGGAACTGAGTTAACGATGGAGAGAGAAAGAAAACTAGAGGAGAAGAGAGACAGAGAGAAAGGACACTGAAAATCTGTTTAATCACCTGCTGAAAAAAAAACAAGAAAAAAGAAAACATCACAAGAGGCAAACCACAGCAACAGCCAACATAAGCACAAGTAACAGTAAATTATAAATATTGAATGTCAAATTCAAATTCAAATTTTATTTGTCACGTACACAGTCATACACAGTACGATATGTAGTGAAATGCTTGGACAACTGCTTGTGACCTAAAGAAAACAAAAAAAGGAAAGGAATAAGATAGGAAATAAATATGAAAAATTAAAAAGGGTAAATTTAACTGGGAAAGAATAAGATAAAATATGTAAATTAAAGTTGAAAATAAAATAACTGTACAACAAAATACACAATATAGAACTATATAAGAATGTATGAAGAAATATAAATAAATATATACACAATAACAGCAGCTGTACAAGTATTAACTGGAAATGAAGAATATAATGTCCAGTGTTGTGCAATCCACATTATGTCTTGTGCGGTGCAAATATGCTTAAAGTGATTTAAGTGATGAAGTGAAAATAATGTCCAGAAAGTCCAGTGTGTGTGTGTAACAACTGTATGTGTGGGTCAGTACTGTGTGGTGGTGTGATTGAGAGACCGTATCGCCTGCGGGAAGAAGCTCCTCCTCAGTCTCTCTGTGTTGGTCTTCAGGGAGCGGAATTGCTTTCCTGACCTCAACAGAGAGAACAGTCTGTTGTTGGGATGGCTGAGGTCCTTCACGATCTTCCTGGCCTTGGTCCAGCACCGCCTGCTGTAGATTGAGTGCAGGTCAGGGAGCTCGGAGCGGATGGTGCGCTCAGCTGATCGCACAACCCTCTGTAGAGCTCGTCTGTCCTGTATGGTGCTGTTCCCGAACCAGGTTAAGATGTTTCCCGTCAGGATGCTCTCTATGGTGCACGAGTAAAAGTTCCTGAGCACCTTGGAGGGCAGTTGGAAGTCTCTTAAGCGTCTGAGGTGGTAGAGACGCTGACGGGCCTTTTTCACCATGGTGTTGATGTGACAGGACCATGACAGGTCCTGCGTGATGTGAACTCCGAGGTATTTGAAGCTGTCCACTCTCTCCACTGGGCACTTGTTGATGACAGGGGTCTGGTAGTTCCTCTCCTGCTTAGTGCTGAAGTCCACTATCAGCTCCTTTGTCTTACTGACGTTTAGAAGGAGGTTGTTCCTCTGGCACCAGTTCTCCAGATTCCTAATCTCCTTCAGGTAGGCCGTCTCGTTGTTATCAGAGATCAGGCCCACCACGACGGTGTCGTCAGCAAACTTGATGATGGTGGTGGAGCTGGTAGTGGCCACACAGTCAAAGAGTACAGCAGGGGGCTCAGAACACACCCCTGGGGGGCTCCAGTGCTGAGAGTGGTGGAGGCTGAGACATGTCTGCCCATCCTTACTGCCTGTGGTCTGCCAGTTAGGAAGTTGGAGATCCACTGACACATAGATGAGCTGAGTCCCAGATGCTCCAGCTTGGTGGTGAGTGTGGAGGGAATTATGGTGTTAAATGCAGAGCTGTAGTGTATGAAGAGCAGTGATGCGGACGCTGTACCGGTCTGTTGTGGTGAAGAGAGAGCTGAGTGTAAAAGCGAAGCTCTCAATTTACCGGTCGGTCTATGCCCCTACCCTCACCTGTGGTCACAAGCTGTGGGTAGTGACCGAAAGAACGAGAACGCGAATACAAGCGGCGGAAATGGGCTTCCTCCGAAGGGTGGCTGGCCTCTCCTTTAGAGTTCAGCCAACCGGGAGAGCCGCTGCTCCTCCACATTGAAAGGAGCCAGTTTAGGTGGTTAGGGCATCCGACAAGGATGCCCTTTGGTCGCCTCCTGGGCGAGGTTTTCCGGGCATGTCCCATCGGTAGGAGGCCCCAGGGCAGACCCAGGACACGCTAGAGAGATTATATCTCTCGGCTTGCCTGGGAACGCCTTGGTATTCCCCTGGATAAGCTGGAGGAGGTGGCTGGGGAGAGGGAGGTCTGGGCTTCTCTGCTTGGGATGCTGTCCCCGTGACCGGGCCCCGGATAAGTGGAAGAAAATGGATGGATGGATGGATGGATGTTACTGAGCAACATACAAGACTGATAATGCATGATATGTTTAGAGGAAGCAGCCAACCAAGATAGCGTGTGTCTCTGAGTACCTGTTTGTACACACCTGTACATTGCATGTCATGTACATGCAATGTAAATACAAATACTGTTATAAAATGATACATTTAATATGAAATTTATATGAAATTAAATTTACGTCAACTGTTGCTTAAATACAATATTCTTTTTATACAGGTGTGTACAATATTCACCCTCAGAGGAGGAGAAGCGTCTATGTTTTTTTTTCCTGGAATCTGTCCAGGGTGCACCCCACCTATTGCCCTGTGGTAGTTGAAATAGGCTCTGCATGGGGAAGAGAATGGATAGATACTAGAACACCAAGAATACCTGTTGAATCAATTACATTTTTTAAACTTTGATTTACTGACAAACTAAAGTTATTCCCTTGTCTCCTGTGGGACAATACGTTTTAATGTTGATTCGGTTCAGAGAATTCAGAGCTTTAACATGTGGCCACCACTGATTAAATCTACTGGAACATAGATGTTTATTTTATGGGTCTGTGCGCTTTATCACCAGATTAACATTTTTCTGCACCATTTATTTTTTGGTCTTTTCCCAACAGCGTTGCATTTTACTTTTATATTTTTTATGGTTTTTGTAGATTTTTCTGTGGAGGAAAAGGTACATGGCAGGGTGGTGGTTTGTCTTAATTCCTGCTTCATAAATAGAAGTTTTTATTTCTCAGGAGATCTACATTATTAAAAAACTAAACTAACATTTGGTGGAATGCTCTATGAGCATTGCAAGTGTTCTGTTGAATCTCATTTGGCCACAGACAATCTTTAGTCAAGCATCTGTTATAGAAACTGTGGGAATGTGTGTTATCAAAACCAAAGATTCTAATCATAGCCATGAAGACATTAGCATTCAAGGCTGGACAGTTGCAAAATTTGGATTACTTTGCACCATCAGCTGCTGTGCTGTTTGTATCTAAGTACGCTTTTGATTTAACCAACCCATTCCGAAAACTGTCACGGAGCTGGAGCCAACACCCTGTCAAAGAAAGAGACTTGGTTCTTAGAAACGCATAAGAAGAGAATTCCTAGAAGCAGACTCTCAGACTGAGCAATTGTCAAGTTATAACATGTGTTCATAAGATACTCCCTTTTTTGAGCCTTTTAAGTGCACTTGTTTTGTTTTCCTTTTACATAGCAACACCTGTAAATGTCTGTGGACAGTAGAGAGTAAAACGTTGCTTTTTTGTTACTGGCCATGGTTAAATCGATCCCCACCCTGTTGTGTTTTTGGGGTGATTTTATGATACTTTGTTTGTCACTGTGGTGTCTCATTTATACATTATAATATTGTAAAGGTAAGAACAAGTCTGGCTTTTCAACTTTGGGCCCCTCGTTACTGTTAATATTCTATATCATCAAAAGCAACAATGGCTCTTTTGAGAAACACTTTTTCAGAGGTTGAATATATGTCCCCAAGGCTGCAAATGACACTCTCATGGACTAAAGGATTAATGACCTTAGAACATGTCTTCTCAAACCCTGAGATGCCAATCAAATTCCCAAGGATTGGTGTTGGAATACTGAACTCTGAACTTTAAACAGCTATGTGATTTAGACTAATGTAGTCTTTGGGCCTACCCTGCAACCCATTTGAGCTATTCTTTAAGAGTTATTCCAAGAACTGCAGCTGGAAGACAGTGTTATTTCCAGGAAAAGCTTTTTCAATTATTGCATGTTGTGACATGTAGGAATACTTACCTGTGTTTGTCTTCTTTGCTCATGTCTCTTTCTCTCTCTCTCTCTGTTTCTTTTATTATATGCATAATTGTATGGTACAGATTAACACTTTAAATAGTGGGTTAGCCAGACTTTATTTTTGCTCAAGGCATACATGCTGTAATATTCTTTTTGCATTTCCCTCTTGCCATAACGTACATATGAGATGTTACAAGATGTTTGATCCCACCAGGGGCGGAGCGTGGGGGTGGCTTACGGGGCTTAAGCCCGGGTTGTTTTGTCAGAAGCCCGGGGTATTTTGGAGTGTAATTTTTTCATAGTTAGATGCCTGGCTGACAACTGTATAAAACAAAAAGTACACACAATATTCGAAGCACATAGTGCACACTGTGGGAATTTACGACTGTGCGTGAATCCCCCCTGATATTGGTATGATCCAAGCTCAGGCACTAAGCGACTGAGCGAGGGGGCGGGGGGAGCTGCTGCCCGTGAGTGCGCTGTTGGAGAGACGGAGCCAGCCATACTAAGGAGAGCTTAAGTTTGAGCAGGTACCAAAGCAAATCATTCGTACCGTACAAATAATGTAAATATGACGGTGCATCACGAAAGATTGATATCAAACTGATCACTTGACCAATATTATTTTACTTGCTCTTCAAGTGAATCAACAAATGGCGAAATGAAAAGCCGAACAAATGCTATTTTTTAGAGAGTCTTAGCTTACGTGTGTTTATTTCATATTTTCAGTTCTTACCCTCCCCGACTAATTCGGTTTCAGTTATGTACTGAAATATAAGAATGGACATTAGAGGCTTCTTTCAAAGAAAAAACTCAGGTAAATGTTATTTTATATATTATGCTTTGTATGTTGTTCAGCATATTTCTATGCAAAACAAGAGGGATTTCAGTACACAGCAGGATATTCACATTTGTAACCAGATATTTACATACACTTTAGGGAGAAAACATAAAGCATTTTTACTGTACAACATCAATTTAGAGTAAACTTTTGTTTTAGATAAATATTGAAATATATTTTGAATGAGTTAAATGTCAGAATAAAGAGAGACAGAGCTGTCTATTTTTTATCACTTTCATTAAATTTAGGAGTACATGTACACTAAGTTTATTGTTAATTAATAAGAAAACTCCAGAGGATTCCATTCTGAGCTGAAGAAGCTTCTGATAGGTTAGTAGAGTCCATGTGAGTAAATTGGTGGCACAGCTGTGGATGCATATAAGGCAAAACACAGAGCCTGTTTCTTTGACATGGGAAAATCAAGAGATGTCAACCAAAACACCAGGAAAAGAACTGTGGAGCTCCATAAGTGTGGCTCAGTTTGAATACAATTTGGTGCCATTTGCAATTAAAAAACACAGACAGTTTCTCTCTTTACTCTTAAAGTTAACAAATATGTTTTTATATTTATCAATCTAAAAAAATAAACATTTAGTCTGATTTGATGTTACAATTAAAAAAGTGTTTGTGTTTTGATCTGAAGAGTTTGTAAATATCTGGTTTCAACTGTATATTTGATGATTGTCAGCACAAAGAGGGAGAGAGAGGAGCAGAGATTGAGATGGAGAATGAGGACAGAACAGAGATGAACAAGAGCAGGTGAGACACACATGTTAGTCAAATGGTTGCTTACTAAAAGTATCACTGTATCATAGGTACTCATGTATCTCGTACCTAGTGTTTCTTTTTAGGTTTGCTATTTTTCAAATTCTATATTTATTAAGTTCTGCAGGCTTGTTTGCACAACAAGGCTAAATAATTATATAAACTTTTCTCAATCTAAATATTGTACTTTGGTAGAATTAAATAAATAAGTGTAGTGCAGGTCTATGATGATTTTTAGTGCTACTATCATCTAGTTCTGATTGTGGTTATGTCTTGGTTAAGTCCTCAGTAATCCTGCTTTTGAACTGTTGTAGTCCTGTTTTAATTCTGGATCAGTTCTGGGTCTGGTTGAATTGGGGTTTAGTCCCTGTGTCTTGATACAGCCCCGACTTCGTTCTGTCTTGCTGCTCAATTAAAAAACTAGTTTAAGGTGTCCTGCATGTGTGATATATATATTTCCCTATATGAAGTCATTCTTTTTTGAACAAAACTCAAAACAGAGCCTATTAATCTTTCAGTCATTTCTACCCCCCCCCCCCTCAAAAAAAAAAAAAAAAAATCCCACATGCATACTACCCTTTAGGGCTAAGCCCCGGGTGTTTCAAATGTCTGGCTCCTCCTCTGGATCCCACTGCTTGTATTCAAGTCCCATCAAAATTTTAAAGGGCATTTTGTTCTGACATTTTGCAAGAGATACATTCTAGACTGCTGGCTCATGTAAAGAGCATATAGTGAGATTAAAGTTTAAAAATTATGATTTATTTATCAAACCACTACAGCTCTGGGTTGACTAAGTAAACACACTTTATTTTAGCATAACATAATTGTCGAACACATGGTAATCAAATACACTTAGCATTGTAAAAAACTATTAGCTATACATAACCAGTTGATGTCAGATTAATAGCTGGACTAAATAAACCAAGAACATTAACATCAATCATCATGCTTCTTGAAAAAAACCCCAAATCTGGCAGCTTGAACAACCATAATTAATGTAAGTACACAGAATTCTTACGTACACATTAATTCTTTTTAACATTAATCTGTTCTATTCAGAGAAATGTGTAGAATTTAAAAATCTGGAAGTTCTTTTTGTGCCTTTTCTACTAATCCACCCACTACTGATTTCAGTGTAAAAACTTCTCATTTCAGCAAGTTAGCTCATGTTTTACTGTCTTGTTTCTGAACTAAGCTCTTCCAAGAAAAGTTGTTTAAAACCATACGGCTCCAAAACGGCCTTCTAAGTAGGGTTTGAGCTGGGAAATTGAAGTGAAAAGATTTAAAAGTAAAAAAACTAAGCCAAAAACTAACCAACAGTAAGTTATGCTTTTTTAAAGCCTACATCTAACTTTATACAAGATATAATCTGTACGTGTAATTCTTTCTGCGAATAGTTTATCTTGTGCCTTTTTCTAAATTTACAGAAAAGGAGCTTTTATAAAGGTCTTGAACAATAACGCCTGTGCCTGCTTATGACTGTCAGTGGCCACTGACATCTAACCAACCATCCACTAAACACTAGAAAATGGGTATAGTAGACAGTGGTGCCAGACAACCCCGTTCCCCATCCTTTTATTGAAATCTGTGCACTAGCACTTGATAGCACCATTTGTGTCAATTTCAGAGGAACCAGAAATCTTATCTGCACTAGTAACTAATTACATTTTGTCACTAAACTGTTATTACTTTCATATAAATTTAGACCCAGTTGCGCGGCATTTCCACTACACCAAAATGCCGTTACACTTTCGTGGAAGACCCAACAAACCTGTAAAACTAAAAGCTGCTCTTGATTGCACCACAAAGGTTGTGGCATGACAGTTCATTATTAAATGTTGTGCAATACTATTGTGCAGCATCTATGATTTGATGCCTAACTGGAATGACTCAGACTCATGCCAAAAAGTGCTTTTTCAAAATGTTTTTAGGATGTTGACATGATTGTGAGATTTTAAATGTGTAACTTTTCTGTGCAATAAGTACCCGTATACCTATGCACATTTGCCTAGCAGTCCTCAGTTGAATACATACTATACTACTATACACGGATCCATGCTAATACCGGTATAGTTGTGGTCTTAAGTGGAAATAATCTCACACCTCCACTTAAGCCAGACAAATGAGGTATGATGAATGAACAAAAGAATATGCCAGACAAAATAAGGTGACAGACAGAAAGAGAATGATCTGGTACTGGTTGTAAATAGGTGTGAATTACAGATATGTGTGCATGCTCTTACAAATCCAAAATATGAAAACATGACCATTTATCTAAATGGATATTTTAAGATCCAGTATTTGAAGTCTATACAGTTTAGGCTATGCTCGTTTAAAAAAAATGGAGATTGGTTTGTTAAGATGAATACACAGAAAATAGATGGAGAGGCAACTTGTCTGAGGATCTATGTTGCTTGCGAATATTGAGACAAGTGAGATAGATCTGAATTTTCTTGTAAGACTATCTAATCCTCTCTTGCCCAGTTTTAATGAGCTCATATGAATTATAGCTTCAGTTTCCTGTTTTTAGCTGGCAGGTGTGGTCCTCTGCAGCTGTAGCTCATCTACTTTAAAGTTTCTTGTGCATTCACAGATGCTGTTTTGCATATTCTGGTTGTGATGGGTGAAAATTTGAGTTATTTTTCTTTCCTATTAGTTCAAAACAGATTGTTAGTCTCCTCTAACCTCTGGGATCAATGGGACATTTTCACCCAGTGAACTGACACTTGCTGGCCAACTTTCCTTTTCCAGACCATTCTGTGTAAACCCTGGTGATCGTTCTGTTGGAAATCTCAAGACCGGCCGACATGCCATGAATTACCATACCAGATTAAAAGTCACTTAAATAATGTGTTTCTTCCTTATTTTGATGCTTTGTTTGAACTTCGGCAGATCATCTTCAACATGTCTACATGTCTAAATACACTGAGTTGCGATTGTGTGATTATTTACATTAAAGAACAGTTGCAAAGACATCTCTAGTAAAGTGACCAATGAGCATTTGCACAGGGAAACTGACCAACAGTTGTTTATAATCAGCTGAAAAACCTATGACACTTTTGGAAGGTCAGAGAAGAAGCATGATTGGTAAGTTCTTAGCTGTTGAGCTGGCAGCTAAACTATGGTTAAGTTAGAAGATACAACTAAGTTATGTTTTGCTAAACAATTTTTTTATTGATGAGGGAAATATGTTGAGGATTAAATATTATTCGAAATGTCTTGACGTGTGCTTAATCACTGGGTAAGAAAAATCCCAGAAAGTTGATTCCGTTCATCTGCATGTGGCGTTTTCCGTGGGAGAAACGTTTCATCATTCATTGAACTGAATTCTTCAGTCTCAGCTGACTGCATCTTTTCCCAGCCTTGTAAACAGCACAATTGCACAAGCACCGAAACTAGCACTATTGACTAACAACTGGCCATGAGGTCAATCTTAAGTGACTTCAGGAGAAACCTGCACTCCACTGAAATTGAAGAAGTGTGCACCATGTGCAGATAAATGGAATCAACTTTCTTGGATATCATTTGTAAAGTAGGAAAGAAAGTCATTACCTCATGATATAAATGATCCTGCTCTAATTTGGCACCATCTACAAAAGAGGCAAATTATAGCAAAGAACTGTGTTTATGTCCATTGGTGTATATATGCATGAAAGTTGAAGAGAAAGTGCCTCTGTAAGAAAAAAGGTGAAGGACTGTGAATCAAGACACACAGTGGGGCGTGGTACAGAGGGTGGGTACAAGTTCAGGCTTGCCTCTGTCCCAGCCCAGGTCTATGTATGTATTAAGAGCTCGCCTCAGCTTCACAGGCACCCAGGAGACCCTACAAGCTGTGTGTGCGTTTCTGTGTCATTTCTCAAAGTCATCAACCTGTGACAAGAAGACATGGGCAGACAAAAGGAGTATCTGGGTAAACTGTCCCGCTTCTTCCAGATCCGCAACCTGCTGCTTCGTCAAGCCTTAGCAGAGTGTCTTGGCACGCTCATCCTTGTAGTAAGTGTGTGTGTGTGTGTGTGTGTGTAGTTCTGCGTGAGAGAGTAAACATGCACTAACAATTCACTGAGTAATTAATAAATTAATACATGGAAGCACAGTTTTTACTCATGTTTCAAAGGTAACTAACAGAGAACTGAGATAGGATAGGACTGATAGGACCTGGTTAGACTTGGTTAGAGGCAGGTGAGACACGGTATTTATCCAGAGAGGGACTGCTTTTTTTTTGTTTTGTTTTTTAAAGGCTGACATCTGTGTGTATCAACTGATTAGCTGGACAGGAGAATGCAAATGGTCTTTAACAGTCAGATCCTTACCACATTCTTATAAATTACTGTGCCAGTTTTTTCCCCGCATGACGATGCTGCAGGATTTCTTAGTTTTTCCATGATAATCCGATCTCTAATTAGAAATATGACTAAAAAAATGAAACACTGCAATCTCATCAACTCACTGTAAAAAGGAAACTGGCTGGCTCTCTGCTCTTTCTGGCTCTTGGTTAAGTTCATTTAAGATTCTTTTTTTAAAAATACAATAAACAAAGTAAAATTGTAAACAACACATCAACATTAATAAATGATAAAACAAAATAAATGTTTTTTACTATCAGGAATAGGTGGGTCTCTTCTCTCTATTCATTCAGGATGAGGACCAGATGAACGGCCTGATGTGGCTATGTGAAGTCTTAACAGTCATTCGCATAGCCACATCAGGCCCGGAGTGAAAGTCCCAACATTTTATTTGCTTCTGTCGGCTGACACGGCATAAAAACATCTTGACACGAGCTCAAGGCAGTTTACATATAATGCACCTGGACAAGTGCTTAAAGTGGCCTCGGCTGCTTGAGTCGGTGAAGTTGTAGGTTTATAAAAATTCTCCTCAGATATCAGGCATTAGACGTGGCATATTTCAGTGTTAAATTTGGCGCAATTTGCAATAAATCACATAATGCAAACTTTAGTGAATGGTGTTTGTATTACTGATTGGGTATTTATGAAATAAAATATTTATTTTTATGTCATTTCAAAGTAAAAGCCATTTAGAGCATCACACATTATTTAATAAACAGGAGTAATATGGAAGTCCAAATCTCAATGCGCCTGGGTTTGAGCAGTACATAGTGTCACTACTGATGGCACAGGAGAAGGTGTGGTGCAGTTATTCATCAGGGGATACACGTCAGTAATAACATTATTGGGTAGCTGAAACTGGTATTGTGCAAAAGTCAATCAATCATGAAAATGAATCATATCACAGAAATACATTTGCGAACACAATTTTACAGGCATAAATAATATTTTTGCACAGATAAAGTGATTCCCTAAGAGCTGAAATCTTGTCATATCTGAGCATGTGGGCAGTGTATAGGGCTGTTTGATATAACGATATATATTGGATGACGATATAAAAACGTCTATCGTTTCATTTTACACTATTGTTTGTTTCATGGTGTCGCAAAATAAACTGTTTACGGCAATATTTTTTCATCGTTTTTATGGTCACTGTAGTGGCTATATTAATTTCTTAAAGTTCTCTGTTTCTCTTATATTTTATATAACCACACTACGGAAGGACAAGCGCCTGTTTTTATGCGTTGTGGTTAGCAACAACGACGGTAACAGCATTGCGTCCGCTTGTTTATGTTCCACATAAACCTTTCACAATAAAGCTCAAGATCCTGTTGAGACTTTTCAAAATAAACTGAATCACGTGAAAGAGCAGATTTTTTACGGATGAGAATTAAAAAAGAGCCGCCAGGTGCTAAAAAAATAAACCTTAGACTCAAACGTTAGAACAGGCTTTTCCCCGCAGCACGCCGTGTAATAAATACTCACAAAGAAAACGGCGGACTTTACAACTTATGTCTAAAAATGTATAGTTTCATGCATCGGTTAAAACACTCGACTCCAGCTACATGACACGCAGCAGGAAACACTTCCCGCAAGACGAGCTGCCCGAGATTCACCGAATTTACAGAAAATGTTACATTTTTGTGATTTATATCATTATCGGGATAGAATTCTTATATCGGGAAATGAGATTTTGGTCATATCGCACAGCCCTGGCAGTGTATGTTAAATAGAGGACAAAATAAGTGACAGGCCTAAAAATCCGTAGCCGGCACATGAGAAAGGGTCTAAGGCTACGTTCACACTGCAGGTCTTAATGCTCAATTCCGATTTTTTGATCAAATCCGATTTTTTTTTTGTCTGCTCGTTCACACTACAAATAAAATGCGACAGCAAACGCGCTCTAGTGTGAACGCTCAAAGCGGCCCGCATGCGCAAAAGAAGACGTCAAACACAACGCGCTCTGTTTAGACCCAGACCAAACAATATTGTTTGACTGATGGCCCTTAACATAAAGACTTCGGACTTCACATTTCCCAATTTTTGCTTTAAGTTATTTTGTTATTTACATAATAATGTAAATAACCTAATAATGATCCTTATTGCTGTTTAAGAGAGGAGCGGTGCTTCAAAGGATAGTTGCAGATTTCTGTCAGAATCTGCAGATTATGCAGTACAAATAAAATGTTAACGTTTCTCCAACGTTGTCTTCCCAACAGTTTCACTGGACGGCCAGGAAGCGTTCGCGATGTCTTATCGGGCGCTTCTCCGGCGCTGATAATTGGCGTCTGTCTTGTGTCAGTGACGTAAAAGACGGATTTAATGCGACATGACCGTTCAAACAGCAGACACTTTCTAAAACATCAGATATGTATCGGATTCAGTACCACATACGAAAGTGACCCAGATCGGATTTGAAAATATCGGATTTGTGCCGTTCACACTGTCATACCATGATCGTATATGGGTCGCATAGGGTCCAAAAAATCTGATTTGATGCGCTTTCACCTGCAGTGTGAACGTAGCCTAAGTGTAAGGGTGGAAGCGTAGGTAGGCACCGATGTGGATGTCTACAGCCATCTGTAAAATACTGTCCAGGCTCTGTCATGGTTTGGGGCTGCAAGCCTTTGGTTCCTGGGATCTTGTCAAACCTATGATTATATAACTGTCAATATATCAGTATATCAACTGTTTCAACAACAGAAACAACCATAATGTTGTGTACTTTGTTGTGTAACTTACTAGGATCCAGCTGAACTTGCTTTTCTACTCTTTCTTCAGATGTTTGGCTGTGGTGCTGTGGCCCAGCGGGTGTTGAGCGGTGGTTCCCATGGCTTGTTCCTTACTGTCAACTTTGCCTTTGGCTTTGCTGCCATGTTAGGCATCTTGGTCTGTGGCCAAGTGTCAGGTAATCAATCAGATTTATGGAAGTGTATGATATAATCAGCTATGGGTGTGCGTGTGTGTGTTTGTGTGTGTGGCTTTACTTTAGGCAAGGCTGTAATTTTGTGTGATTATGGACTGCACACACTGACATAATGTCAACATCTGCATTTGCAGGCGGCCATCTCAACCCAGCAGTAACTTTTGCCTTGTGTCTGCTTGGAAGAGAGCGCTGGAGAAAGTTTCCCATGTACTTCCTCTTTCAGACAATTGGTGCTTTTTTTGGTTCCGCTATTATTTTTGGCATGTACTATGGTAAGTGAAGACTTCCAGTGGTGAGTCAGAATTATCTTGTTTTTTTTTAAGAAAAAAAAAATCCATGGTACATTTCATTGTTTGTATCCCTCTAGATGCTCTGTTGCTCCGTCCTGGAAGTTTTAATTTTACTAGCATTAACAACACGGCTGGCATATTTTCAACTTACCCTGCGAGGCATCTCACACTTGTCAATGGTTTCTTTGATCAGGTGCTCTTTTGAAACTCAAACATGTATCATACACATAATTTCAACTCTGAAATAATAAATGATATATCCCATTATTCCTTCTTACTTGTACCCCTCCTCAACACAGATTATTGGCACAACAGCGCTCATAGTTTGTGTTCTGGCCATTGTGGATCCTTACAACAACCCTATCCCCCAAGGGCTGGAAGCCTTCACTGTGGGATTTGTGGTTCTTGTCATTGGATTGTCCATGGGCTTTAATTCTGGCTATGCAGTCAATCCTGCCAGAGACTTTGGACCACGTCTTTTCACCTCTATGTCTGGGTGGGGGGGTGCTGTTTTCACGTAAGTAGACAGATTTTATGCATTTTTCCTTCACATTGCCCTTCCACTGCTCTCTGTTTGTTAACCCTTTTTATCTGGCAATAAGTGTGATCCTGTCTGCCCGCAGGGCTAGAGACTGCTGGTTCCTGGTCCCTATTTTTGCCCCATTCCTTGGTTCCATTCTTGGCGTAGTGATTTACCAGTTGATGGTTGGTTTCCACACAGAGGGAGAAGCACGTGACAAGAAACAGGGGACAGTCCAGGAGAACCTCCAACTTGCCAATGTTGCTTCCTCAAACAACTCTAAAGAGGCTACCAAAGAAATTTACTGAGGGTCTTGCAGAAATACAGCTAGTCACTGCATTTGGGAATGCACAGTATAACAGCAGCATGTTTATTTCCTGCCATTTTTCTCAAGCTATCTCTGTCTGTTTGGATTTTTCCCCAGATAGTTATCAGGTCTTGTTACTGTATCGGAGTTTTGAAAAATGACTGTGTAAGTAGAAAAGCAAATTCAGAAACACAGAATTACATTAATTCTTTTATGAGATGATTTTGTATTTGATTCTCTATAAAACTTCAGTTTTTACACTACTTTATGTTTAATGTTTTTTTTTTAAGATAGGTAGTGTATGTATATATATATATATATATATATATATATATATATATATATATATATATATATATTCAGACAGACCTTTCTCTATTAGTTTCTGTGCTTTTTTGTGCTTTTTTTTGCCTATTTCAATGTTAATCTGCTTGAAAATAGTAAAGTATATTTCGTTTAAAGTTCATAACAGCCAGCAACATATTTTAGTGCAGACTGTGTTAGCTGTGTTCTCAGGTGTTGACAGATTGTGGTGAGATTATAATCTGCCACTGCCACCTTTTCTCTGAAACCAGCTAGAGCTGCTATGATTTTAAAACTGAACTTTTTTCCCTGAAAAAATGATTTTAATGTCATTCAACACTATCAAGTACTTTTAATTTCATGTTGAAACAACATTTATGTTCTATGTGCAGAAACATATTCCATATGGTTTTTAATATCTTATATGTGGGTGTATTCACTGAGGTGTACCAGATTGGAGAGTGAATATTTTGTAAGTAGGATAAGGGGAAAAACTTTTGCATTTATAAAATAAAGTTCTGTTTTGTTTTTTTAGTGCTGTTTACTGTTGGTTGTGCAGCTTGACACTGCTTTCTCATGTTTGTCACAAATGGATAAAGGTCACTCTTTCGAGGATGCCAATGTTCACATTTTGGACAGAGAGGACAGATGGTTTGAAAGAGGAGTGAAAGAAGCCATCTATGTCCACTGTGAGCGACCATCTTTGAACAGAGGCGGTGGTTTACGACACCAACTGTCTGCCATCTATAATCCAGTTTTGAGTTCCCTCCCCAGACGCCTTAACGCCCACTCACATCCTGGGCCATCTGACCTCAGGAATTCGCATGATAAGGTGGGGTCAGGTTTCACAATGAGCTCACCCGAAACCCTGGCTGATTGGGACCCACACCCAGTTTCACACCTTGGCTCAGGCGATTAGAGGATCATCAGGGGGTCCTTTTGTCCCTCTGTGGGGGGATACTCCCACTAGGTTTAAATATGGGACTCCCCACCATTTGACCTTAGAACTTAAGAAGCTTCTCGGATGAGAGGTGAAACGTCTTCAAGCAACTTAAAGAAGTCCAGACGCTTTTCTTTGCAAGCTCCTTTGACTGGTACAACTGCGATTACAGGGTGACAGTTTTGAATCAAAATCTGGAAAATAATGTTACTAAAGCTTTGAAATGTAATATGATCTAGTATTACACCCTTTGGATCCCTTTGGACTCGCCCCTACTTGTTAAAGGTGTCACTGAAATTAGGACGGCTGCTGACACCGAGACGCTTAATTTGAACATCGCATCAGATGAAGCTTATCTGCATATGTTTAATGTACCTGCTGTAGCTTTACTGCATATTTTCGCGGTGTAAAACAAAAAACGGTGGATGTGAGCTTTTACAACGTTCGTTTTTCTTCATGTTGGAGCTTGTTGAACCGGTGGCTTGATGAAAGACTTACGCAAGCTTTTTGCCAGTAAAGATTTTAAGGGTGATTACTCGAACAAGAGTTGCCGTTTTGGCCCATTTTGTTTCCACTCACCCACCTCTTTGCCTCTAGCTGTGTGTGTGTGCACGAGCTCATCGTTAAACAATGACATCATCTTCACTGCTGTTGCTGCGACTGGGACTGAGGGCTGCCTGGACCCAGTGATGTCATACTTGTTATTCACACGTGTGCTCCTAGATACGTTTGCACTGCAGATCTATTTTTAGTCAAAAATGTGGGTGACAAGTGAGCGCAAGAGATTCTCGAAAATGTCTTTTCAATCTTGTTTTAATTACAACATTTGTACAAAACAAGTCAGAAAATAAATCAAATGCTTGTAATAGCATATGAATACTCAGTTATTTGCCATCTTTGTTTTTCTTATTCTTTGCCTTTTAAGAATTTGCATTTACTTGCCATTTATCAACAAGATATGTGGATACCCAGTTTTTATCCAAGTGTAAGGGAGAGAAAATGAGGGCAAATCTGTTCTTGCAGAGAAAGTATTCTGGCTGTCAGTGTGATCCAGTGGGCTCGTCCATTTACTTTCAACAGGTCTTAGCATGCTAAGGCCTGTTGAAAGTAGCATGTCACCCTGCATGCTTAGCATGCTAAGGCCTGTTGAAAGTAAATGGACGAACCCACTGGATCACACTGACAGCCAGAATACTTTCAGAACAGATTTGCCCTCATTTTCTCGCCTGCAGGTCACCCTGCATGCTTAGCATGCTAAGGCCTGTTGAAAGTAAATGGACGAACCCACTGGATCACACTGACAGCCACCCTGCAAGTGCACCTGTATCTCGTCCAAACATGCAGGGTCACCCTGCATGTTTGGACGAGATTACCCTGGAAAGTCCCTCTTAAACACGAATACAGTTTTCTGTCCACCAAAGCTGTTCGTACCATGTCATTTTTTCCCTCTTTCATGCTTAATGCTTAGCATGCAGGTCACCGTCACCCTGCATGCAGGTCACCCTTGCATGCACCCGTGCATGCTAAGCATGCTTAGCATGCGGACCTGCAGGTCACCCTGCATGCTTATAAAAATATAAAAATATTTATATTAACAATGGATTACATTACAATAAAGAAATGGAAATGTGTCTATCTGCACTTCCCTTTCAGTGTCAATTCCCATTATATGAAGCAATTGGAGAAACAGGTTTAAACACACTTCACTCCCTGTTTAGCACTAAATGGGAACATGAAAAGGTTACAGTTAGTTGGCCAACATATTCAAGTATTTACCAACTTGAATGATATTAGTACCTAGGATGAGGTAGATCCCAACCTGATTCCAGACAGGATGCTAAACTAATAATTGAAGAACATGAAATAAATGCTTCAAATTTCAGCAAAGGTACTGTAGTAAAACTGAAAAACAGTGTATTAGAATGAATAACAACTAATACAAGTGCAATAGGTCTTATCTATTCTAGTACATACAGCACTTTTTGCACTTTTTAAACTGTTTAAGTTTAGTGGCAGCAGGATATACGTGACTTGAAAAAACCACATGGTCCTTTAAAACTGTGATACAAACAGCACTTACCAACATTGTGACTGTGCACACATGCTTTCCATCATAAAGTGGCTCGCTAGTTATAGTTTGCGTCCAGGTGGATTCAATAAAACCGTTATATGCATAAACTGTATTTGTTATGCAACTGCATGAGAATTCATTTGGTTCATATTTCATAGGCATGTACACATACAAATTAGTGTTGCTGTATAGACCATGCTGCTATTTTCTTTTTTCCAGAAAAGACTGTGTTGCCCTTAAGGCGTTTCTCTGAATAAATAGGTTCATAAATTTGAAATAAATAATTCTAAAAAGATTTGCCATTAAAAAATTAATATGTGTTGTTAAAATGAATAATTCATGTTGTATATACGTTTTAGTTAAAAGGAAAATATCGCTAAAATGTATTTCCTGTTCTGGCGGGGCACTTCCGGTTCCGGTCAAGCACTTCCGGTTTTGGTCAAGCGCTCGGTTTTGCTGAGAAACAGGCTCTTCATGTTAAAGGCAGTATGGAGATGTAATCAAATGCCATCTACTCCGAATTATCAGGCCGGAACGCCGTAAGTTACTTTATATGACAGTTTGTACAGATAACTTTGGATATTAATGTGTATTTGCTAACATGAATGTTTTAGTGAGAGTAATGCACTTTATTGATGTAAACATGCTTCTGCCTGTTGAGATGGAGTTTATTTTCTGTCATTTCAGTTTTTCACCACATGTTCATGGAGACAATTAAACAAGCTGCAACTAAACTCCAGGGTCTTCATTTGTGGTTTAACTCGGTGTCACCAACATCCTCGTTGAAAACACTATAGTGAAAAAGGCGGCTACTGGTGATTCATCACGGTCAAAATGGCATCCAGTAACAAGTCTGCACGCAGTTTAAGGACCAGCCGCTCATCTGGATCAGCAGTAAGCGCTGCCCATGCTCGAGCTAAAGCAGAGGCTGCCAAGGTGAGAGCATGCTATGCAACAAAAGAAGCACAGTTGAAGGTTGAAAAAGCTCAAAGCGAACTGGAAAAGGCAAAAATAGATGCAGAATTAGAAGTGTTAACATTACAGAGGGAAGCTGATGCTGCTGTAGCTGAAGCAGAAGTGCTAGAGGAAGCTGAAGCTATACAAGAAGAACCTGAGAGTAGAAAATCTCCATCAGAAAGCGTAAAATTAGAACGTACAAATGAATATGTACGATCTCAAATGGAGACCAAGCTATCTCCCAGTCCACAAAAATTACCAACCACTTCTTGCCCCCAAGCAAGTTCACCCAACACATTTGTAACGTGGCATCCCTCTGAAGAAGGCAATTTAGAGCCACAACCCATCAACTTTGAAACAAGACTTACCAAAGATAATATTGCTGCTCTAAATAAGCCCAGCCAGCTGAAAGGTGAAACAAAACCTAAAGTGGAGAAACAAAATACCTCTCTCAACCCATGCGGCTCACCATTCGTACCTCAGCATAACTATAACACCACGGCCAGCATTTTAAATCCAGCAGAGCCCTTTGCCCAATACATGGCACGTCGAGATTTAATAATCTCAGGCCTTTACCAGTTCGACGATAGGCCAGAGAACTACAGAGCATGGTGCTCTTCATTTACCAGTGCAACAGCTGAAGTCCAACTCACCCCCATTCAAGAGCTAGATCTCATGACAAAGTGTTTAGGGAGAGAGTCAAGTGATCAGGTGAAACGCATACGTTCAGTATATGTCAACAACCCCACATTAGCTCTATGCAAAGCATGGGAAAGACTGAAGGAATGTTATGCAGCATCAGAAATAATCGAAAGGTCACTTTTCCAACGGTTGGACAGTTTCCCCAAAATAACAGTCAAAGATCATGTCAAGCTTCGTGAACTAGGAGATTTACTGCAAGAGATTCAAGGCGCTAAGGAAGACGGCCATCTGCCTGGTCTACTCTATCTGGACACTTCTCGTGGAATCAGCCCAATCGTAGACAAACTCCCATATGGACTTCAGGAGAGGTGGATGTCACACGGCTCTCAATATAAAGAGAACAACCAAGGCTGTTTCCCACCTTTTGAGTACTTCTGTGAATTCATATGTAAAGAGGCAAAGAAACGCAATGATCCAAGTTTCCAACAGCAAAACTTAAAACCAGAAAAACCTTTTGCAAAAAACTTAAATTCCAGCAAGCCAATTACTGTACACAAAACCTATATTTCTCCCCCTAACAAGGACTTTAACCGGAACTGCCCACTACATAACAAGCCACACCCACTCAAAAGATGCAGAACATTTAGGAATAAAGCACTGGACGAAAGGAAGGCCTTCCTCAAAGAGAAATGATTGTGCTTCAGATGCTGTTCTTCAGATACTCATCTTGCGAAGGAATGCAAATCTTCAGTAAAGTGTTCTGAATGTGACAGCACAAGTCACGATGCAGCCATGCATCCCGGTCCTCCACCACAGACCAACAAGGCTCCACCTCCGGCACAAGAGAATGGCGGGGAGAGAGAAAACAGTCATGACATGGTTGATGTCACAACAAGCTGCACAGACGTGTGCGGTCCAGGTCAGTGGGGACGTTCATGTTCCAAGATATGTCTCACATGGGTGTACCCTAAAGGTGACAAAGACAGAGCTGTTAAGGCATATGTAATACTAGACGATCAGAGCAATCGTTCTTTAGCCAAGCCTGAGTTCTTCGAACTTTTTGACATTAAAAGTGAACCTTTCTCCTACAATCTTAGAACATGCTCTGGTGTTGTAGAAACATGGGGTAAAATAGCTGAAGGCTTCCATATCGAGTCACTGGATAGGTCAGTGGTGATCCCTCTACCATCGCTCATAGAGTGTCAGGACATCCCTAACAATAGGAATGAAATCCCAACTCCCAGCGCAGTGCTACACCAGCCGCACCTCCGTACCATAGCAAAGTACATCCCAGAGCTAGACCCTAAAGCCGAAATACTCCTGCTACTAGGGAGAGACATTTTACAGGCACACAAGGTCAGGCAGAGAATTAACGGCCCCCATAATGCCCCCTTCGCCCAGCGCCTAGACCTAGGGTGGGTTGTAGTTGGGGAGGTCTGTCTGGGTAATGTCCATAGGCCTACAGTCAGCACCCTGAAGACAGTCGTTCTGGAAAATGGCCGCCCTACAGTTTTCAAACCATGCAGTAGCCTCCTGCAACTCAAAGAAATGCCACACACAAACAGGCCAGGTAAAGCGCCCGAACAAACTCTGGGTCAAACAGTTTTTAACCGGACAGATAACGACAACAAACCAGCTCACTCAATACAGGACACTCTCTTTCTAAAAATGATGGACAATACTATGTACAGAGACGTGGACAACAGTTGGGTCGCCCCACTTCCATTTAAGGAACCCCGCCAGCAATTACCAAACAACAGACAGCAGGCAGCCACGAGGTTCTCCTCCTTAAAACGCACCCTTAATAGGAAACCTGAAATGCGGGAGCATTATGTGGCCTTCATGGAAAAAATCCTCTCCAATGGTCACACTGAGGTGGCCCCCCACTGGAAAAGGGAGAAGAGTGTTGGTATCTTCCAACATTTGGAGTCTACCACCCCCAAAAACCCAATCAGATCAGGGTTGTCTTCGATTCTAGCGCCCAGTACTTGGGTGTCTCTCTTAACAGTGTCCTCCTTACTGGCCCTGATTTAAACAACACACTTGTCGGAGTTCTTCTCCGCTTCCGGACAGAAAGTGTTGCAATCATGGCAGATATACAGCAAATGTTTCACTGTTTTATGGTACGCGAAGACCACCGCAACTTCCTCCGTTTTCTGTGGCATAGGGACAACAACCCAAACAACGAAGTTGTCGAGTACCGGATGAAAGTCCACGTGTTTGGCAACTCAACATCCCCCGCTGTTGCCATTTATGGACTACGCAAGGCCATCAGAGCAGGTTCGAAAGACTATGGTGCAGATACAGTAAAGTTCGTGGAGAGGCACTTTTACGTAGATGACGGCTTGATCTCTGTCCCCTCTCCTGCTGAGGCTATAGACTTGCTTCAAAGAACACAAGCCTCACTCGCTGAATCCAACCTACACCTGCATAAGTTCGTTTCCAACTCTCAGGCAGTTATGCAGGCCTTCTGCCCAGAAGATTGTGCTCCTGTCATTAAAAACTTAGATTTAAGTGGTGAAGAGACACAATCCCAGCGAAGCCTTGGACTCATTTGGGAAATAACAAGAGACACATTCACTTACTCAGTGGCCACCTCAAGCAAGCCATTCACTCGCCGTGGCGTATTGTCCTCTGTCAATAGCGTCTTCGATCCCCTGGGCCTATTGGCACCCATTACAATCCAAGGAAGGGCCCTACTCAGAGAGCTTACTTCAGAATGTTCAGATTGGGACGTACCCCTTCCAGAGGACAAACGAAGCAGATGGGAAACATGGAGAAATTCCCTTCAGGATCTAAGAGAACTACATGTTCCCAGAACCTACACATCCACCTCACTAAGTCGAGCAAAGCGAAAGGAACTGTGTTTGTTCTCAGATGCATCTACTAAGGCCATAGGAGCTGTGGCCTACTTAAAGGCAGTTCAAACAGATGAGAAGGTCGAGGTTGGGTTCATAATGGGCAAAGCAAAACTAGCCCCCCTGTCAGAACCTACAATACCAAGACTTGAACTATGTGCAGCCGTCTTGGCAGCAGAAATGGCTGACCTCATCCAAGATGAGTTAGACTTAGACTTTGATGCAGTGCATTTCTATACGGACAGTAAAGTAGTGCTTGGCTACATCTGTAATGAGTCAAAAAGGTTTTACACATACGTTCACAACAGAGTACAGCGCATTCGCCAGTCATCAAAGCCAGAACAGTGGCATTATGTGCGCACAGAGGAAAATCCAGCAGACCATGCGTCTAGGTCACTGTCGGCATTCCAACTAAAAAAGTCCACCTGGTTCACCGGACCACCCTTCATCCACCGTCCTGCCGCAGAGACAACACAACTGAGTGGAAGGTTTGACCTGATTGAACCAGATAAAGACTCAGAAATTAGACCAGAAGTAAAAACTTACGTCACTCACCTCCAAGTACTCATCTGTAAGCGTTTTGAGCACTTTTCTACTTTTCAGTCTTTAGTCAGAGCCATAGCAAATCTTATCCACATTGCAAAGTCCTTCAATGGGACTAATCCAAACAAAAAATGCAAAGGCTGGCACAAATGTCATCTGCCTCAAACTCCAGAGGAGATTGCTCAAGCAAAAACTGTCATCTTCAAAGAGACACAGAAGGCATACTTTGAGAAGGAACTTTCTGCCCTTGATGCTGGCAAGCCAATCTCAAAACAGAGCCCCCTCAAGAAGCTCAGCCCAATGTTACAGGACAGTCTCATTTCTGTTGGAGGCCGACTCAAACACGCAGAAATTGAGAGTGTTGAAAAGAGCCCAGTAATTCTTCCAAAAAAACAGTCACATCTCCCTTCTGCTCACTCGCCATTATCACGAGCTAACAAGGCACCAAGGTCGTCATCTGACGGAAGGAGCAATCAGAGCTGCTGGGCTGTGGGTTTTAGGCGGCAAAAAACTAGTCAATTCAGTAATCCACAAATGTTTAACCTGCCGCAAACTACGTGGAAAACAAGAACAACAACTCATGGCGGACCTACCACCTGAACGCCTAAAAACTTGTCCTCCTTTCACCTACGTCGGGCTTGATGTCTTTGGACCGTGGTCCATAACAACCAGGCGTACCAGGGGCGGAGTAGCTGAAAGTAAGCGGTGGGCCATCATGTTTACCTGCATGAGTTCGAGAGCTGTGCATATTGAGGTAATCGAATCTCTGGACACATCCAGCTGCATAAACGCCCTCCGCCGCTTCTTCGCCCTGAGAGGCCCCGCCAAACAGCTGCTATCTGACCGTGGCACCAATTTTATTAGCACTTCAAAGGAACTTGGAATGGATAAATCACTCCAACAGTGCCTAACTGTCCAAGGCTGCAGTTGGGAGTTTAATCCACCACACGCATCCCACATGGGAGGCTCTTGGGAGCGCATGATCGGAGTCGCCCGCAGAATCCTGGACTCCATGCTACTACAAAATAAGGTTCAACTGACTCACGACGTGTTATGCACACTCATGGCTGAGGTTACAGCCATAATAAATGCAAGGCCGCTCGTCCCAGTATCCTCTGATCCAGAGAACCCCTTCGTCCTATCCCCTTCAATGCTCCTTACGCAGAAATCTTGCCTCCTATCCCCACCTGGAGACTTTTCGGATAAAGACCTCTACAACAAACAATGGAGACGGGTCCAAGCCCTTTCCAACCAGTTCTGGACACGCTGGAGGCGAGAGTATCTACCCACATTGCAGCAAAGGCAGAAATGGACCGGGTCGCGCAGAAACCTCCAAGTTGGTGACCTGGTTCTGCTCAAGGACAAGCAGGTTGCACGAAACAGCTGGCCCATGGCCAGGGTCACTGCCACATTCCCAAGCAAGGACGATCGAGTAAGGAAAATTGAGGTAAAGATATGTACTGAAGGGTGCATAAAGACATTTTTGCGACCAGTTACAGAAGTTATCCTCCTCATGCCAAAGGACTGAATGCATAATGTTCGTTTAGCATAGTGGCCTCGAGAGGCCAGGCGGGGAGTGTGTTGCCCTTAAGGCGTTTCTCTGAATAAATAGGTTCATAAATTTGAAATAAATAATTCTAAAAAGATTTGCCATTAAAAAATTAATATGTGTTGTTAAAATGAATAATTCATGTTGTATATACGTTTTAGTTAAAAGGAAAATATCGCTAAAATGTATTTCCTGTTCTGGCGGGGCACTTCCGGTTCCGGTCAAGCACTTCCGGTTTTGGTCAAGCGCTCGGTTTTGCTGAGAAACAGGCTCTTCATGTTAAAGGCAGTATGGAGATGTAATCAAATGCCATCTACTCCGAATTATCAGGCCGGAACGCCGTAAGTTACTTTATATGACAGTTTGTACAGATAACTTTGGATATTAATGTGTATTTGCTAACATGAATGTTTTAGTGAGAGTAATGCACTTTATTGATGTAAACATGCTTCTGCCTGTTGAGATGGAGTTTATTTTCTGTCATTTCAGTTTTTCACCACATGTTCATGGAGACAATTAAACAAGCTGCAACTAAACTCCAGGGTCTTCATTTGTGGTTTAACTCGGTGTCACCAACATCCTCGTTGAAAACACTATAAAGACCATGCTGCTATTTTCTTTTTTCCACTTCTGTATAATAGGTGTTTAATACCTGGAACCTGAGGGGACATGATGTTATAAATATGAAACTTTAAACATGCCCCGACTGAAAGTTTCTTTTGTTTTTATTATGAGAGAGCACACTCCTGAGAGTCTGTCGCTACATGCAGCATCGGTTAGATAACAAAGCATGTGCGTCTCTGCTTGTTAAGTGGTGGAACAGAAACAAAAAAAACCATTTACTTTCTGCATTTTTTTTGGGTGGGCTGAGCCCATTCCTTTACACAGATTCCTAAAAGCTTGATCTGGTTTGCTTAATCCATCATTAATACAAGCTTCAACAATGTACTCGGGGTGGTGCACAACTGATAGAAAGTAGGAATAGCCCAGTTGTCAAACACACCCTCCCAACTGTGCAGCTTACATATGCTATGTTGCTGAGGGCAGAAAGATTATTATTTAATAATCGTATATAAGTATATATGAGTCATAATTCTACCTAGTGATTCACAGCTCAACTTTATTCATGCAGTATACATTTTTTAATGAACTGAGTTTTAGCTGTAAATATTTCTCAGTTATTTCAGACTCCACTGCCTTTACTAAAAAGTTTTGATGGGAAGACATGCTGGGAAGATGGAAAATCCATGAAAACTCGTTGATGTCAACTACAGAACAATATATTTTTCAACAAGTGTCTTATCGAGTATTTCAATAGGGGCATTTAAATGATGTTGTGCAAAGTAAAATTATAGCACTGCAAATGGGGAAGGAGAGCAGAGAATAACATCGGGACTTTTGATATTAGCTAAAGGCCTGAAAGACGAAGTTCTGATGGTGAGGAGTTTGTGCTTTTAAAAAGACTTAAACCTTATTATCAGTTATGTTTAAAATGTGTAATCATATGTAATATGAGTGCATGAAAAAGCTGGACCACTGGAAATGATTGATAAATAATTAATTCTATAAATGAATGTTCTTGTTTTGTACAGTGGCCCTGTCTACTCAGTTTGTGAGGACCCGTGGTTATTGGGGTTCTCTCTCTCTTTTTCCATGCTTATAGACATACAAGCTCAAACAGTTCTCAGCTAATATGAGATTATAGCTTAAGTTCAAATAAATGTGTGCAGTTGCTGTCCATGGTGCTGATCAAAAGCTGAAATGGTGTTACTGACATTTCTTATTCTGTGCGTGTGTGTGTGTGTGTGTGTGTGTGTGTGTGTGTGTGTGTGTGTGTGTGCTCCTCCTACACACACTCACTCACACACACACAGAGTGTTTGCTTTAGTACTATGTTGTGTTAAGGTTCTAAAAATTTTTTGCCCCAGGGTATATCGCAACGCTGTTAGCAAAAGGGAGTGATAGAGTCCTTTATTTAACATACGTACCAGTTAATGTATGTTGATGTTTGTCTATGTAAGGGACTTGAATGAACAATTAGTGTAAAGTTTTTACCTCTTTCAGTATAAATACATTTACTTTTCCACCAGTAGATGGCAACAGGTGTATAGAAAACAAAGCAAAGTTTTTTTTTGTGTTTGTAGAGAAGGTTCAGCAATGTTTTAATTTAAAGTGTCTGAGTGTTTTTGAGAGAAATCTCATGGGATTTAATATATATGTGGTGTGGAATAAATGATGCATTCCATGCATGTACTAATTGGCTGAAGGTTTGGAGGCTTTTACTAAGCTTTATGTATCTGGTCCTGTGAAAACATCAAAGTGCCTTATTAATTTTCAGTGTGTTTAGAAAGCACTTTTAAAATGACATAGAGTGATAAGTGTGTGGTTTAACTTTGACCCAGTGTTTTGTGTTTTTGGACATTTGTGATCTTATTAATGAATTGTTTCGGCTTTGAGCAATTGACTTGTTTGTAGATTCTATTAATTATCTTTGCTTTCTTTGTCTTATTACATTTTTTTCATTTCCTGTTAATCCTCTACTATGTTATTTGAGATTTCCAGTAAAAAAAAAAACAGGTTGACCAAAGTTCTTGTTCCCTTAGTCTTGTCTCTGTACTTCTTCCATTAGTATCTTCTGTCATGGTTTTGGGACATTTGAACCAGCATTTCAGAGTTTTCTTCTGTTTTTGTTGATTGTTATGTATTATTATTTAAGGTTCATTAGTTAGTCTTGAGTTTATTCTATGTTCTGAGTTCCTTGTATCCACTGTTTAGTTTCTTGTCTGTTAGAGTCCCCTTGTATCTTGGTGTCTCCTCTGTGCTGTCAGAATATGTCTGTCGTGTCATCTGTGTTTACGTCTCTTGCTTCCTCGTTCTCGGACCCCAGTCATGCCTTTCTGCTTCCCTCCTTGTTTGTCCTGTTTGTCATGTGTATTCATCTATGTCTCCCCAGCCCGTAATGTCACTCTTCTTACTTGTCCCTCTCTGTTTCTCTCTCCCCCTTTTCCTTTTTCTTCTGTGATTTCCATCTTTCCCTTTTTTTGTCTCCTTCCTTTGTTTTCCTAGTCAATCCTGTTCTCATGTGCTTTCCTCCTTCCTTCCTTGCCATGTGTCTAACAGTGTATTTTAGTTTGAGTCGTGGTGTTTCCAGTTTTATTTTGACAGTCTCTTCTCTTGTGTTCCCGTTTTGCTTCCCCTATGTCCTTGTTTCTATTCGTTCCAGCTGTGTTTCCATGTGTTTCCACTCCCCTCGTCACCCCTCTATGTATTTAGTGTGTGCGTTTTCTATTATTCATGTTGGGTTGCCTGTTTACCTTGTATCATGTTCCAGGTATTCGTGGCTCTCAGGTACAGGTTTTCATTTCTAGTTTTAGTTTACCCAGTTTAGGTGATTGCTTTGCCTTGGACGGCCTTTGCCCTTTGTTTTGTATTTTTTCACCAGCCTTATTAAATGGCTCACCTTCCGTTAAAATTAAATTTTGTTCCATGTGTCTGCTTTTACGCTCCATCCCTCTAACTCCACACAGTCTGCAGCGTCAGACTGTGACATCTCCAATGATAAGTCTGCCATATTATGTCTCCATTCTTGTTTACCTTCACTCTCCCCAGCCCATCTTGTGTTTCTCTCTCTGTGTCTGTCTCTTGGCTCTTTCTGCCATGTGTTCATTTTTCTCTTCCTGCATCAAGTCGGTGTCTAGAGTCCGGGTCTCGATTGTCCATTCTTCCTTTGTGTTTCCTGATCTTAGCGTTATTCTCATTTTGGGTTCCAGTGAGTTTGTGTTTGTAATTTTCCTTTTGTATTTATGTTTTGTTTATTTCCACCTCCTAGTCTCCAGCCACATAAAGGCTCACTTTCAGTTTACCTGCATGTCTGTGTTTAGGTTCTCACACTCAACTTCATGAAACTTGACACCATGTGTGTGAGTGATAGACATAATTTTAAAAAGCCTTTACAGAGAAATATTTTGGAGCACTCAAAGTTGTACCATGTGAATAAAATCTATTTGAAATTCGTGCTTTTATGCTTTGCACATCATCTGACTAACTTTGACATGTTTATGGGTATGCATTCTTTTTAATCTAAAACCTTCCCTGTAACATAAAACAAAAGTTACTGGTGGGTTAGTTTACAACGGTTACTCTCTGTTTAGTGATGCAATAGCAACACTAAACAGAGAGTAACTTTTGCACAGAGTGGTTGGAAACTGCATGAAGCCACAAACACAGAAAGAGGTCAACTGTAAAAATAAAAATTACGTGTAAGACATCAGGTAGTACATCCGGTTGGCAAATGTTTATTTTCTCTGAGTTGTTTTGTCTGCATAGACTTTGTTTTTGATCCCAAGCAATGGTGAATTCCCTTAATCTGCAGAATTCATGGGTCCTCTTCTTGTAACTCCACATTCAGGCATTACCCAGATAGATACTCAGTTCAAAGTCCAAAGTGATAATGAAAGCCACCAAGATATCTGTAAGGGCCACTCATTTAGTTGGGAATTGAGAACTAATAGAAAAAAAAGTTCCCAGTGGTTCAGTTCCTTAACCTATTGATACCATTTAATGGTTCTTGCACTTCAGCTATAATCTGCTGCTTTCAGTTTGAGGAGGAAAAATAGCACAATGTAGAGTGTGGATATGGGCATTAATTTGCATGGCACAAAAGGACAAGATAAATGGAAAAGTGGAAAACTGAAACAATGACATTATGCTGCTAAAACAACTTTGATTCCTTGCAAAGACAGCATGCTAACACTTAGCTAACCAAGAACCCAGAGAGAAACCCGAGTAAACAGCGAGCCTTGCAGCCAGAACCTTAGCTTCAATAGGTAGTAAGCTGCAGGCTGCAACCTCCATTACAAATGACAAGATGGAGCGGCCTTTTCCAGACACCTGACCGCTTACTGACCGCTCCGCTCAGATTAGGCACCTTTTTAGTTGTTTACTTATTTATTGCTTTGTTTACTTCTTAAAATCTTCCAGTTTTATAGTCTACTACAGCAGCTCACTCAACATCGATAACAAGGTTGCAGATGTAATCTTGGACATTTGGACACACTGGCGTTCGTACAATCGCTGGAGAACAAGCTTAATGACCTAAGGGCAAGCGTCATCTTCCGACGAGACATGAGGGACTGCAACATTGTGTGCATCATTGAGACATGGCTGACCCCCACCGTCCCGTAAGTCCGTTGGATTCATTCTCTGTGAGCGAGAACAAGTCAAACAAACACCAAAAGGTGGAGGAGTGTGTCCCATGGTAAACAGAAAGTGGTGTGACGCCAGGAGCATTTCTACTCTCTCCAGTGGCTTCTCGTCCCATCTGGAATACCTAAGCATTAAGTGTCGTCCTTTTTACCTGACCAGTGAGTTCACCTTGGTAATTGCCACGGTTGTCTACATCCCACCCCAAAGCTATGCTACAGGACATGCTCAACGACTTAGATTGGGGCATGTTCAGAGCATGCACAGCTGACATCAACAAGTTTACGGAAGTAGCAGTAAGCTTCGTTAGCATGCTAGCGGAGGAGATCATCCCCACTGCGAGAGTCGTGGCGTTCCCAAATCAGAAACAATGGGTGGACAGATCAATCTGCGCTGCAGTGAACGCCGGGACCGGCACTGCCGATATGAGTGCCTACAAAGTGCCTACTATCGGTGATAATGAAGTTGTTCGAGAGGATGTTGAAGCACATCATCTCCTCCTCCATCCCAAACACCACAGATCCACTCCAGTTAACCTACCGACCCAACAGATCCACAGGGGACGCCATCGCCCATGTCCTGCACACCACTCAGCCACGTGGACAGGAAACAGGGTAACTATATGAGGCTGCTGTTTGTTGATTGCAGTGTTCAACACAATAGTACCTGGTAGACTGTTCACAAAGCTGAGGGATCTAGGACTCAACAGCCATCTGTGTGCATGGGTGTTGGACTTCCTCACTGGCACAACTTAGGTGGTGAGGGTATAGGTGCATCTCCGACAACATCACCATCAACACGGGAGCGGCACAGGGGTCTGTATTCTCGCCACTCCTCTACTCCCTCTATACTTCAGATTGTGTGACCATCCATGGCTCCAATACCATTGTGAAGATTGCTGACGACACAATGGTGTTGGGCGCCATTTCCAACAACGATGAGATGACCTACATGGAGGATGTGAGGAATCTGGGATCGTGGTGCCAGGATAACCACCTCCAGCTGAATGTCAGCAAGGCCAAGGTGCTGGTGGTGGACTTCAGAAGGAGTCAGCACAGAGACTACAAGACTATTATCATCAATGGAGCTCCGGTGGAGAAGGTTTGGTCCTTTAAGTATCTCGGTTTCCACATCTCCTCACATCTGGCATGTAAATAATGTAATCACTAGTATAGCAAATTGCTTTTTCCACAGAGTAATTAAGTCATTCACAGTATTACTTTTAAGAAAAGCAATGTGCAATATTTATAGTAATTTATAGTAATGACTTTTTTGAGTAATGACTGCAACACTGATCACAACAAAGAGGGGAAATAGCTCAACAAACATTTGACCGACAGCATGCAATTAATTTGCATAAATGTAATGTCGTTATTGCTGCTTAGCAATGGCGGTGACTATTGACTAATGACAACTGATAAGAGAATCTATAAGGAACTGAATCGATAAGTGATATTAGTAATGGAATTGGAATCTCTAAATTCTTATTAATTCCCATCCCTGGCCACTCATGTGTTCTCTCATGTATTCTCTCCCACCAGCTCACTGTTCTAAGCTGGGTCATCCATAAGATCTCTATTTTCATCTTCATAGTCTTTTTCTGAATTTCCTACACTGACATAGGTTATATTACAACCATAGCTGGACTGGCCATTGGGCATACCCATGGTGATTTTTCATTTTTATCGGCCGATGTTTTTTTTTCTTCTTTTTTTTCTTTTTTTCGTAACGGTATAAACACTGAAAGGTGGTGGATTGGCCAGATGCTGGGAGATGTGTAAAAATAACTAAATTGTTTGGTGGTGGCTATTGCGGAGCTTTCACAGCTTGAGTAACATTAGCAAGTGGTGAAGGCCAGCAGATGCAACATGCTGGCAGGTGGATGACGGAAAGGTGAGGCAGGAGGAGGAGAGACCCGAGGTGGCTGCCGGTGTCGGTCCGAGTGTCAGGGGAACTGAACTTCAGGTGATCTTATGACCTGCAGTCTATCTGGGTCGGATATAAACCAAGTTTATGTGGAGTTTATTTTCGTTGTGCTGACTTTTTACAGTCAGTTACAATAACTCGTACTGCGTACTAGCTAGCATGACAGAGTTTATATACAGCTGGGTGGGTGCTATGATGTTACTGATGTTGAAATTTATTTTATTAAGGTTTATTAAGGTTAATTAGTTTCCTACCGTCCCCTAAAAAACGGAATCGTCTCGTATTCAGAGAAAATATTCGTGTTGAGCTGAAAAGGAACGCGATTTGTCCCGTACTTCAGCTAGAATGAAAAAGACACAAAGCTGGATTTATTCTGTGTCTTTATGCTGCAGCTGCCTCTTCTCTCATTCTCTCCCCCTCTCTCCCCTGTTGTTATTTCAATCATGAAACTGATCAATGATCAGCTGATCGGCTTTTCTCTCTTGTTTGTTTATCGCCCACTTTGCGCCAGAAAGAAGAAAGCAGTGGAGGTTAAACAACAGCAGAACGTTTAAGCTTGATCAGCTGTTGTTAGAATTTATTTAATATTAATTTCTAGTATCAGCTGATGTTTGCTGGAGCCACAGCCGTAAAAAAGCTGCTGGTCATGATGTCGGTTTGGTTATCTGGTGAGAGGGAAACATGAAGATGAAACCAGGAGATGTCCTTACTGAATCATCAGAGCTGAACAGGTGATGGAGAAACAGGTTTACCTTTTAGGTGGCATTAATTGAGTTGAAGGGAAGTTATGAACTGTTTCTGAGAGACAAATAACACCAGGATCTTTTTCTATGTAGCTGACAGCTGGTAACTGTGCAGGGGCGGGTCTAGCAAAGTTTTGCCAGGGGGCCAGGTAGGGCATTAACAGGGAAAGGGGGCACAAAGAAATACTTTTCTTTCTTATTCTCATTTAAAATGTCTCGCTTTTAATAAATAATTATCTGAATCTTACAACAAACGTTTGTTATGTAAAATGTATAGAAATCATTATTGTACATAGTAATTTTTTTCATTGTCCCATCATAATTTCTTCAGAAGTAAGTACTGTATATGATGCCAGTATTTTCCCACATTTTCTAGATACTGTACCAGTACTGTGTGTAAAATGCCATCAAAAAGTCAATTAAGTTTTATTCTTTCTCACCTGTCTTTCTGTCTCCTTTCACTTTTTAAAGGTTGCCATGTTGGAAAAAATATTTTGCCCTGCCATGCTGTTTATTGATGTGGTAAATGAATAGTTTATGAAAATATATCTAAATCTGTCATTTATTATTTTTTAATATTCAATAATGATCATGTCTCACCTCTAGTCTTCTCTATCTTAATTTCAGGTTTCCACCATGTGTTGTAGATAGTTCAGGAGGTTAACTCGACCAAGCAGTCTTTGGGTTTTGGCTAAGTACTGTTTAGAACACCAGAATAGGGAGGATGGTGTAGTTTATTAGACTGATACATATATACCAACAAGACAGTGCACATCACTGTGACAACAGCGTTTGTTTTCATTCAAAGGCTTTATGGTTTTTCCTATAATACCTGGTTGGCCAGTCTCTAGTCAAAATGCCCGGGCCGATTTTTTGTCCCAGTCCAGCCCTGATTACAATAATTTTACCTGCATTCAACTGCACATGCCTTGTTAGCTAACCTATGCTTGAGTTTACCAACACTTACGATGAATACAAATGAACCACACATTGCTAATGCAGGCAAGGTATTTTTAATTTTTTACATCTTTAAGCTCTTGTATGCTACATAAAACATCGGTCCAAACTTCATTTTACTTGCCTGGTATATAAAAGTATAGTTCATGTTTCCTTAGTGTTTAAAATGAGATCACATTTTCAGTGATGAACATTAAATTTAACAATCTAACAGCAGTACAAAGTCTGCAGAAGGTGTCAAAAACCACAACCTACACAGGTAACCCACAAATGCAACCTACTGTACTCTTTTTCTTTGTCTCCTCCTTCATAGTCACTAATGTTGTAATCACTATGTTGTAGAAGCCATGAAGCAGTGGTCCTTCTGTTTCTCCTCACCCAAAGGCACAGATATGAGGGCTGCTGCTACGTTGGTGGACCTGTGCAGATGTCCTCATACAATGACCTAGCACATATATGATCGTGGAGGAGCTGGACTACCTGCGGGCATCAACAAGCAAAGTGGCTAAAATCCAAACAAGAGAATTATCCATCTGGAGTGAAAAGGAGATAGAACAATGGTCTCTGCCATTACCTTTTTGTGGGGTTTCTTATTGTTGCCTCTCCAGTATTTATTTATTTTTTTAAATTTGCAATGGTTTCCTAACTGTACAGACTGGGGACCCTGAAGTTGAACTACCTTTGTGCTAATTTGTGTCTTATACTACAGTGTAGTATTAGATGAATTGATTTGATAAGGATTGGTAACCTCTTTGATCTCAGAGAAATAAAGCAGTTTTAATTCAAATATTGAATTAGAAGAACAATGGCATTAACAAGATTGTAATGTTTACAAAAAAACCCTAAACACGGCAGGGTGATTACAAGTAAACCACAGTTAAAAACCACACATCCACACACCAACTTGGCCTGGTCTGGCTTTTTATAGCAGACCTTAGAAATCCACTCTGAAAGTTTTCTGCTGACTACAGAAGCCATACTTAGGCTTCGTTCACACTGCAGGCGAAAGCGCATCAAATCCGATTTTTTTGACCCTATGCGACCCATATCCGATCATGGTATGACAGTGTGAACGGCACAAATCCGATATTTTCAAATCCGATCTGGGTCACTTTCGTATGTGGTACTGAATCCGATACATATCCGATGTTTTAGAAAGCGACTGCTGTTTGAACGGTGATGTCGCATTAAATCCGTCTTTTACGTCACAGACACAAGACAGATGCCAATTATCAGCTCCGGAGAAGCGCCCGAGAAGACATCGAAACTGACAGTGAAACTGTTGGGAAGACATCGTTGGAGAAACGTGAACATTTTATTTGTACTGTATAATCTGCAGATTCTGACAGAAATCTGCAACTATCCTTTGAAGCACCGCTCCTCTCTAAAACAGCAATAAGGATCATTATTAGGTTATTTACATTATTATGTAAATACATTATTATGTAAATAACAAAATAACTTAAAGCAAAAATTGGGAAACGTAAAGTCCGAAGTCTTTATATTAACGGCCATCTGTCAAACAATATAGGGCTTTGGAGTTGACGCCACGCCGCAATGCATTATGGGAGCGCAGCGCCATTTTCGGGGTCTACGAATCAAAACAAACACACTGTGTTGGAACGACGACTACAAGAAAGATGCTTAAAAGCAGCTCAAAAGAGAATGAACTGTATAGAGACTGATTGCGTCCAGAGGGGAAGCAGCAGTACTTGCAGAAAATAGCGTGCATTGGAAATGTGGACCCGTATGAAATACGGCCGTGGAGTAGAAACCCTGAAGACCAACCGCTATTGACGTAGCCTGACATATTTTCGTACCTTGTCTGTGGAGTCCGCACGTACAAGTCGTCATTCAAACAAAGGTAAGTCAGCTTGAGTACTGCGAGTGAAATGCGTTTGATTTCCCTGCAAACATTCAGATTACTGCAGCATAAATTCATTCATGAGGGGAAATTACAGTGAGAACATGTGGAGGCTGTTAGGTGGATAACATAGTGAGTTCAGTGCATTGATGTGACATTGTCCTGAAGGATTGTTATTCTTTATAGTTAAAGAAATTGCACTAATTTATTCATATTTATTATAAATAATCCTAATTATACATCTTGCTTCCATGTTTGTATCCCGTGTTACTAAAAATACATTTTATTTTAGTTTTATACATTGATTAATGACCTGCAGAATCTCCTTATCATATTAAGTGATCCATAATTGTCACTTTATGCTTTCTCCATCTCTAAAGTGATGACATCCTTGCATTACATACTTTAGGTTCATTTTCTGCAGGCAGGTTTCTGAGAGAGAACAGGCAGATTTAGAATATAACATGCAGCATTCTATAGATGGATACATAAAAAAATTACATGTATGTGCTAACTTTCTAAACACTTTGTTACATTTATGATAAAGTAGATAAAACACATTTATGTCGGCCTTGGCTCATTAGTTCTTGTCTTTAAATGAACTTTGTCTGTGTGTGTTTCAGGTACCGCACTCTCAAAGACTGAATGAACCAGCATTGCAGCCATGGGTCACTGTGAGCATCACAGGGAAGGTTGAAGCAGCCCACAGCACCTGTAAGGCCGGAGTCGCAGAGACCTGCAGCCATGTCGCTGCTCTTCTGTTTAATGTAGAAGCAACAGTGTTGATCCGTGGCACAAGGACTGTTACAGATGAACCTGCATACTGGGTTTTGCTGGGTAATATGACCAAGATACAGCCAGAGGTTGGCCATAAGATAGACTTCTCCTCTTCAGCTGCCCAAAAAAAAGGCTCTCGATCAAAACATAAACAGACCATCCGTATTGACAGGTAAAAGGAGTCGTCCTCAAAACAGAAAAATCCCACCTGCTACTGTGGAGGAGTTGTCACTGCTATTGGATACTTTGCTGGAACACAGTAAAGCTGTGGGTTGTGGGAATGACCCATAATGTTTTATCTAGGGGTCTAGATTTGTGCCTGTAGTGCACTGCCGTGTAAATAATTTGCATTTACTGAATATATACTGACTGAGTACCACTGTTCAAAAGTTGAATAAAGAAACAAACTAATTTTTGCCTCTTTTTTTTTTTTTATTAAAACCACCTTATAGAACATCACATCAGTTACAATGTAGAATCCATGTCATTTATAGTTTACAAATGACAAAATGTTTACACAAAATCATGAGTGTTTACATGATATCACCCACTACTAACATTACTTTATTTACTGTATCTTTTGAAAAAATACAGCAATTTTAACAGCACAATACTTAAGAATATTTAACAGGAGCAGGTTTCATTTTTCCCTGATTTTATTATCACACTGTTCACCAAAACGCAGCAAACCTTCACCATCTTATCCAGGAGGGTCACCTCTTCACCCTCACATGGAAGAAGTAATCTGATTGGCATGGTGGTGTGTTTGAAGCAGGTCCCTTGTGTAGGGCTGGAACCCAGTCACTATGTTTCATCCATTTCATAGGCTGGTTTGCTGCAATAATGCCAAATAATTAGCAACTCTATAAATAGAAGGTAGTTCCGCAAAATCACTCAGTAGGATGTTTGTTCTAATTTGCTATGACCTCAGAGCGCATAGAAAATAAAACTAATAGGCTATAAAGATTGATATGAACATATTTAGAGCTTACCGGAAGGAAAATGTCTAGAGCACCAACAGATTTGGAGATGGAAGAGTAAGCTAGACGCCTTCGTTTGGTAACATCCAATACACAAGCTGCCTCATGTTGCTTCCAGGTTGGGAAAGAATGGAAAGATAAACCATTTTCAACCTTATTCTCTTGCCGGTCGTGTGATCGAACATTGCAGACGACCACACAGCAAATATGAACCATGGCTGTTGTGTGTGACTTCGCTCCCTTTTCACTTGCACTAGACCCCCAAAATGGCGGATCGGGCCAAAATCCTTTCCACACCCACCCCCGTGATATCACGCTCCAAAGTTTGCTCTGGGTCTGAACAGAGCGCGTTGTGTGTGAAGTCTTCTTTTGCGCATGCGGGCCGCTTTGAGCGTTCACACTAGAGCGCGTTTGCTGTCGCATTTTATTTGTAGTGTGAACACGCAGACAAAAAAATCGGATTTGATCAAAAAAATCGGAATTGAGCATTAAGACCTGCAGAGCCCAGAAACATATCTAAGCTTTAACCTACAAGCTGACAACAAAACTTTTATTTCAAAGAGCTGTTTTGTGATCAGGCAACTGTGGGTGAGAGAACTGAATTTGGTGGAAGTACAGTTTTTGACAGCAAAGTTGTTTTTTTAAAAAAAAATAATAAAAAACGTTTTTACTTTAACTTAACAGGGTGTGACTGATAGGACATCACTGACTTGTGAACTGGTTTTAGTGGTACTACACTTCATGAAAGCCTTTGTTGAGCCACTTGAAAAAAAAAAAGAAAACACTAACACAGGAAACAAAACAAGAACAGTTTCTGAAATCTCATCGCATGAGCAGTCTACAAGTTTCCCACCACACAGAGGTACAAAAAGAGTTAGGAGTTTCCGACCACACACTTGGTCATAGTTTCAAAAAGAGGTATGACTTCAACAGCCAACCCACACACAAGCACGCCTCATCCTACAAATGTAAAAATTAAAAAAGAAGAAGAAGAGGAGGAAAGAAAATAGATGAATAAATGAAACCACACACAAATACATAAACTGCTGATTTTATGGGTGTAACAAAAGTGCAACATTTCCTCCCATTTGCGTATTTTCTGACTTATAAGCAACAGAGCCTGATATAAACTCTTGTCAGCTCTATAATGTTCTCATCAACTTTGTTGAATAAGCAGTCCAACAACAGAAACAACCAATTTGCCTATGGAAGGATGATAAAATTATAAGGTTTTACTGACTATTAAACATACTCTTTGATTATTTTCCAACTGCTTTAACTGCAACAGTATTAATGTATAAAAATATAATATATATTTTATTGTATAAATATTATATAATTATATTATAATTTTGGCAGAAACCCCACTAACTGGTTCAGTCTTTAAATGTTACAGATAAACAATTTAAATGAGAATTATATGAATTACAAAATTGTGAGTTATTGTGATATTCATCAGCATTCAATCACCTTAACTGTGGTTATTCATTATGCCGATCATCATATATAAATGTAATAAATGTCCCAAACCTTTTAGTGTCGGCTACAGTCCAAAATTACGGTGTCACTCACAGGGAGGAGCCTCCAATCACACCATTCAGATCCGTTTATCAGTGACGGGAAACGCAAATCATTTCACTCAGATCTAAAATGTCTCCGATAAAGGACTTTAATGTGATTTACACAGCGACCAACGACGATGATACTGTCTCTCCGGGAGATATTATTGTAGGCGCAGTGATTTTCAGACTGACAAAAGACGTCAAAGTCAAGAGCGTTTCTCTGAAAATCAAAGGAGACGCTTTCGCGCAGTGGTCAGACGGCGACACAAAATACTTTGCGCAGAGGAGATATTTCAAAGTGAAGAGCTATGTAGTTGAAAAAAATCCTAAAGGTAAGTGGTTTAAGTATTTTAAACTCAGAGTTATTTTGAAATTAAATGTGTCGGATGGGAATTTTGAAGCTTTGGAGTGAAGCAGCGGATAACGTGTAATGGTAACAATGATAAACGCAATGTGGGAATTATAAGATTTTTTTTTTTAAAGAAATCTTACTTTAAAAAAAAAGAGTTGTTTGTGAAGTTGATAGTTTTTGAAAAAGTGTGCAATTTTTTTAAAATTTAAGTTAATAGTCTTTTGTAGTTATTGACAGATTAAAAAAACAAACAAAAACTATTATCTATATCTATTAAAGCAATGACATAAGTCATGATGTGATCATGATCACAAAAGTGATGGACAATAGAAAGAAGTAACCGATTCAACGGTGTACCAGACATGAAGTAAACAGCACAGTAAATCGTAAATATATCACTCTTGCTCTGTGTAGGAAAAGTTAAGCAACCTTGTCTTGCAGGCACTGTACTTCCCCAGGGGGTCAACAGTTTATTCTTCGCATTTAAACTTCCAGACTGGTAAGTGGAGATGTCTAGCCTCAAAGATTAATACTGTGTTATAACAGTTTCCTTTTGCATAGTTATGACATTATTTTAATACAATCTCCACTGTTTTTATTTTATTTTTTTGTTACAGTGACATGCCTTCATCCTTCCAGGGGAAAAACGGAAGAATTTCCTACATCATGGAAGCAAAGATAGCTAGGAGCTGGCATTGGTCCTCTGATGCACAAAAAGAGATCAAGTTTATGTCCAGGTCCAGTCCACACACTGTCCAAATGATGGTAAACACTGCCTTGATATATGTTATAAATATTTAGAGCGTGTGTTGTAAATGCTAAATGAAAAATATATAAGACAAAATCTTATATGATTTAAAAATCTGAATGTCCTGTTACAGTTTCATATGTTTCATTAGGAGTCGCCAGTTGTAACACAGGGAGTTCTGTGTTTATGATGTTTACCAGAATTTGGTCTTAAGTTTACAAAAAAAAGGAAGTAGATTATTCTGCAATTTGGTCATTTGAGGAATTAAGTTGCCCTGGGGAAATCTTTATCTGCATGTTCTATTACAGGATCCACAATCTGGTTCAGTGAGTAAAAACATGGGTGGTCGCTCCAGGGGACAGGTCCAGATGTCTGCCACTATTAATAGAGGTGTTTGTTCTCCAGGTAAAATATCTGCAACATGAAAAGACAAATGCTGATAGATTTTTAAAAAATGCAGTTTATTTCTATGATTTGTTTTTGACAGGAGAAACTTTATCTGTTGTTGCCAAAATATGCAACTCCTCTTCCAAGGAAATGAGACCCAAATTCAAACTTCAACAGAAAATAGTGTACAGCTGCAAGAAACATACTAATCCCACCTTCAAGACTCTGTGCAAAATGGTCGGGGACACTATCAGTCCAAACTCAGAGCAAACTGTGTCCTGCAAAATTAAGATTCCTGGTGACATTGCCCCCACTCTCCATAACTGTGATATTATTTCAGTTGAATATTATGTCAAGGTATGAAACAATTTCATAGTGATATCATGATATCTTAGCAATGAAACTCCTTCATTTGTAAACGATCATGGGTAAATAAGTAACAGGAAATATGTGTCTTAACTCAGTATCTTTATAACTATATAACGGATAACAATCTTTATTTAAACATTTCTTTTTTCCATTTCTGACTGTTTCCCAGGTGTATCTGGACATTAGTTTTGCCTTTGACCCAGAAGTGACGTTTCCACTGGTCATCCTTCCTTCCAGACTTGCTTCCATATGGCCCGATGAGGCTTTAGGACAATCTGTGGGGGAGGGTGGGGCAGCCAAGGCCACCAGTTACAATGTACATGCTGTACCTACAGCCTCGGGTGCTTGCCAATACCCCATCCCCGATCCCCCTCAGGATGATGACATAAAAGGAGGCAATTATAACCAGTTGCCTCAAGGTGCTACTTCACTGGGGCTCTCAGCTCCAGCTTTCACAGTGGATTCAATGCAGCAACCAGCTATTCTGCAGGGAGAACCATCTCCATTATCTACTTCCATTTACCAGCATTAGAATGAGTGATTGTGCAAGTTGAACTGGATTAAGTGAATAGGCTAAAGATTAACAATAAGGGCCAGGTACCTGTTAAACAGGGTAGTGAAAGTTCTGAAAATTAGAAGTGAGATACAAAAGCATGTGTGTGGCTTAGGTGGGTGTTGAAACAAGAGCACAAAACAATTCTTTGGTTTCATTTTATAATACCAGGCTTATTTTTCTACGAAGATTTGAACTTTGAGGGGGTTTAAACAGGAGAAAAAAGTGTGAAGATGTTCATGCCTGTCTGAGAAAAGTGTATAAAGTGTGTAGTGAGGGATTTTACAGCCTTAAAACATCTATAAAAATAAAGTTTGCTACTTTTCGGATTTCACTTATTATTTAGTTATTTTTAGAATGTAACTCCCATGATAAACAAGGGAACACTGTATAGCTAAGTTGCAGTCGTCAATCACCTCTAATAAAGCATATGTATGTATATGTATTTTTATCTCATTCATTATAATTTTATTATTATATTTTCTTCTTTCACAAATTTATCCCAAGGGTTTTATACTTTTCTTTCTTTCTTCTTAAATAACTTTTTTAGTCATCATTGTAATCTTTGCTTATTTTTTTAATCATGTTATTTATCTACTTTTTATTTTGAAACTCGATTTTTGTAAACCTGATTTTATCTTAAAATGTTCAATTCTATACAGAGACAAGTGAAGTAGTATCAGAACAGCAGGAGGTGATTATACATTTTGAAAGAATAATTAAGCCTAGACTAGATATAGTCGGCAAGTGGCAAAAGGCCACTTGACAGCAACTTGGGTAGTCTCAGAATCTTGTCTCTGTATTTCACAGATGATGTGGTTCTGTTTATCAAGTGGTGGCCCCCAGCTCGCAAGGTGGTTCGCAGCCATTCCAGTGTGAGAATTAGCACTTCCGAGTCTGAGGCCATGATCCTTAGCTGAAGGTAGAGGGGAGAGGGAAGAGGGAGGGGAGAGATCAAAGAGAAGAGAAAAAGAAAAAGAAAGAAAAAGCAGAGCGTAAAAGCGAGGCTCTAGATTTACTGGCCGATTTATATCTCCACTCTCACCTATGGTCATGACCTTTATGTTTCTTAGTGCGGTCAGACATACAAAGACATGGTGGTATGATTTCAGAACCAGCCAAATACATATACCTATACCATCTGTTATTTTGAAATAAATAAATCAATAAAAGTTCAACCACACTACCTGCTGCAGCTGCTTTTTGATGATGTGTTGCTCTCTCTTCCTCTTGGTTAAGATCATTATGTAAAGCCAAACCATTACTGACAGATTTTGGGCAGTGAAAAAATATTCTGTACTAGGTCCCAAGAGACAGCCTGAAGTTTTAAACAAACAAAAACATAAATAATGCTTAATCCATCGGAATCATGAAAATGAATCCTAAACGTTGCTGAAATACTGTTAACTCTACTTCTTAACAGCAAACTGTTGAAGACATACAGGGAGAGCAGAATTATTAGGCAAGTTGTATTTTTGAGGAATGATTTTATTATTGAACAACAACCATGTTCTCAATGAACCCAAAAAACTCATTAATATCAAAGCTGAATGTTTTTGGAAGTAGTTTTTAGTTTTAGCTATTTTAGGGGGATATCTGTGTGTGCAGGTGACTATTACTGTGCATAATTATTAGGCAACTTAACAAAAAACAAATATATACCCATTTCAATTATTTATTTTTACCAGTGAAACCAATATAACATCTCCACATTCACAAATATACATTTCTGACATTCAAAAACAAAACAAAAACAAATCAGCGACCAATATAGCCACCTTTCTTTGCAAGGACACTCAAAAGCCTGCCATCCATGGATTCTGTCAGTGTTTTGATCTGTTCACCATCAACATTGCGTGCAGCTGCAACCACAGCCTCCCAGACACTGTTCAGAGAGGTGTACTGTTTTCCCTCCTTGTAAATCTCACATTTGATGATGGACCACAGGTTCTCAATGGGGTTCAGATCAGGTGAACAAGGTGGCCATGTCATTAGTTTTTCTTCTTTTATACCCTTTCTTGCCAGCCACGCTGTGGAGTACTTGGACGCGTGTGATGGAGCATTGTCCTGCATGAAAATCATGTTTTTCTTGAAGGATGCAGACTTCTTCCTGTACCACTGCTTGAAGAAGGTGTCTTCCAGAAACTGGCAGTAGGACTGGGAGTTGAGCTTGACTCCATCCTCAACCCGAAAAGGCCCCACAAGCTCATCTTTGATGATACCAGCCCAAACCAGTACTCCACCTCCACCTTGCTGGCGTCTGAGTCTGACTGGAGCTCTCTGCCCTTTACCAATCCAGCCACGGGCCCATCCATCTGGCCCATCAAGACTCACTCTCATTTCATCAGTGCATAAAACCTTAGAAAAATCAGTCTTGAGATATTTCTTGGCCCAGTCTTGACGTTTGTGTGTCTTGTTCAGTGGTGGTTGTCTTTCAGCCTTTCTTACCTTGGCCATGTCTCTGAGTATTGCACACCTTGTGCTCTTGGGCACTCCAGTGATGTTGCAGCTCTGAAATATGGCCAAACTGGTGGCAAGTGGCATCTTGGCAGCTGCACGCTTGACTTTTCTCAGTTCATGGGCAGTTATTTGGCGCCTTGGTTTTTCCACACGCTACTTGCGACCCTGTTGACTATTTTGAATGAAACGCTTGATTGTTCGATGATCACGCTTCAGAAGCTTTGCAATTTTGAGACTGCTGCATCCCTCTGGAAGATATCTCACTATTTTTGACTTTTCTGAGCCTGTCAAGTCCTTCTTTTGACCCATTTTGCCAAAGGAAAGGACGTTGCCTAATAATTATGCACACCTGATATAGGGTGTTGATGTCATTAGACCACACCCCTTCTCATTACAGAGATGCACATCACCTAATATGCTTAATTGGTAGTAGGCTTTCGAGCCTATACAGCTTGGAGTTAGACAACATGCATGAAGAGGATGATGTGGACCAAATACTCATTTGCCTAATAATTCTGCACTCCCTGTAATTGGTTAGTTCCACAGGAATCTGTGCTCGGACGAATTCTATTTATCTTACACATACTGTCAGGTCTGACGGTGCCCCGACCGGCGACCTGTGTGTATGTGTGTGTTTGTTCTCCTCTCTCTCGCTCTGTCTTTCCTCTCCGGCCCCGCTGCGATTGTTACGCAGTCGCGTAGCAACGGGAGATCTCCGACCCGGAAGTGCTGCCACTCTGAGCTGTCCCACCTGCGACTGATTCCAACATCATCCACCGTCGTTGGCAGAGCTATTTAATGGTGTGGCTGGGTGACAGACAGCGCTGGAGTATTGCACCAAGCCTGGTAGTGACTCGAGCTCAGCAAGGGTAAAACAAGTGGTTGGTAGCGGAGGGAGGCTAACCGTGTCTGTTTTGCCTTTTCTCGGGAAGCGGATGAGACGGAGAGACGGAAGGAGAGACGTCACTGATTCACGGGAGTTGTGTGGACACCCGAGGGCAGACGGGGAGAGGAGCACTGAAGGGACTTGCACTGTGGATAACTGTGGATTGGCTTCACTGTAAATAAAGACACTGTTCAACTTTAACGAGAGGTCCGCGTCTGGGTTCACTAACTCACCACCCTTAACACATACTTTCCTTAGGCAGTATCATGAAAAGTAGTTATCATGTAAAGTAGAGTGAAGTACATGAAAAGTGACACTTTTTTTTAAAATCTTCTAGTATAAAGCATGGGACAGTTTAAGAAAACTAAAAATTCATTCATATTTTTTTTTTACATTTTTATAAAATACCAAAGCTTTCATTTAAATTTACAGAAGCATAAAGTATAATTCCCACTGACATTTATTATGTCAGTGGGGCGATCGTGGCTCAAGAGTTGGCAGTTCAGTTTGTAATCGGAAGGCTCCCGGTGGTGCCAGTGTCCGGCAGCCTCGGCTCTGTCAGTGAGCCCCAGGGCAGCTGTGGCTTGCCATCACCAGTGTGTGAATGGGTAGATGACTGAATGTAGTGTAAAGTGCTTTGGGGTCCTTAGGGACTAAGTAAAGCGCTATACAAATACAGGTCATTTACCATTTATTAGAGCTGAATTATAATGTGATGAAAATAAGACAGCAAGTTACTTTTCACCACTTATATATACAAAACATTTCGTTTGTATTGCATACCATTTCCAAAATCAAATCTGCAAATAAAGCACTCAAAAACGATGCTTTTATGTACTCCATGGTACATATAGTCAATGTAGGGCATTAATACTTGGTAAGTTTTTTAACACTAGAGTTATATGACCTGTTTTCATACATAAATGCCAGACAACGGTCCAAATATGTGTCATTTCAAATTCTTTCTTACATGTAGCACAGTTCACTTAACCATGATGTGATTAAGTGGTTGTGACTTTTGCCTTGTTTTCAGATCAAATAGGTCTGCAGGTGTCAATAAACCACAAAGCAGCTGCAGTTCTTGCATTATGTCAGAACTATGAAAGCTGCATTGGTTAAACAAGGTTGTCAAATTAATATAACAGTAGTAATGACAAATAAATATGTGTCCAGAGGCCTCTGAACTCAGATGTCAGAACCTTTTGAGTTAGCGTTTTTCAGAAAAAACAAAACAAGGAAATACAAGATCTGTCTGGGTTCTTGGCAAGGTGGAGCCATGTTAGTATCACAGGCACAGTTATTGTGCTTGCGATACTTATTTTAGTTAAAAAAAATGTATGGCTTAAGCTGGGCATACACTGTGCAATTTTTTCTGTCACGCGATTCAACTCCTGCTCAAACTGTACGATTGACTCGCAGGGGTTAGAAGTTCGTAGGTCACGATGCAGGGTCTCACACTATACGGCCCGATGCTCTGATGCAACCTGAGTGCTCACACTGTACGTCCATAAAATGAAGGTTATAACAGAAAATCTGTCGCTCGCTCTCCCTCTCTGTCTTTCACTCACACAGACACGCACACCACCATCAATGTTAAGATAAGATAAGATAGAACTTTATTAATCCCTCGGGTGGGTTCCTCTGGGAAATTCGACTTCCAAAAAGCACAGCAACGACCGAAGTTACAGTTACAGAATTGTTATATAAAAAAAAAAAAAAACACCCAGCACGCCCCTGCGGGCGGTTTATCCTTCAAGCTCGGGTCCTCTACCAGAGGCCTGGGAGCTTGAGGGTCCTGCGCAGTATCTTAGCTGTTCCCAGGACTGCGCTCTTCTGGACAGAGATCTCCGATGTTATTCCCGGGATCTGCTGGAGCCACTCGCCTAGCTTGGGAGTCACCGCACCTAGTGCTCCGATTACCACGGGGACCACCGTTACCTTCACCCTCCACATCCTCTCGAGCTCTTCTCTGAGCCCTTGGTATTTCTCCAGCTTCTCGTGTTCCTTCTTCCTGATATTGCTGTCATTCGGAACCGCTACATCGATCACTACGGCCGTCTTCTTCTGTTTGTCTACCACCACTATGTCCGGTTGGTTAGCCACCACCATTTTGTCCGTCTGTATCTGGAAGTCCCACAGGATCTTAGCTCGGTCATTCTCCACCACCCTTGGGGGCATCTCCCATTTTGACCTCGGGACTTCTAGGTTATACTCGGCACAGATGTTCCTGTACACTATGCCGGCCACTTGGTTATGGCGTTCCATGTATGCCTTGCCTGCTAGCATCTTGCACCCTGCTGTTATGTGCTGGATTGTCTCTGGGGCATCTTTACACAGCCTGCACCTGGGGTCTTGCCTGGTGTGATAGACCCCAGCCTCTATGGATCTTGTACTCAGAGCTTGTTCTTGTGCTGCCATGATTAGTGCCTCTGTGCTGTCTTTCAGTCCAGCTTTGTCCAGCCACTGGTAGGATTTCTGGATATCAGCCACCTCCTCTATCTGCCGGTGGTACATACCGTGCAGGGGCCTGTCCTTCCATGATGGTTCCTCGTCTCCCTCCTCTTTCTTGGGTTTCTGCTGCCTGAGGTATTCACTGAGCACTCGGTCAGTTGGGGCCATCTTCCCAATGTATTCTTGGATGTTCCTTGTCTCATCCTGGACTGTGGTGCTGACACTCACCAGTCCCCGGCCCCCTTCCTTCCGCTTAGCGTACAGCCTCAGGGTGCTGGACTTGGGGTGAAACCCTCCATGCATGGTCAGGAGCTTTCTTGTCTTTATGTCAGTGGCTTCTATCTCCTCCTTTGGCCAGCCTATTACCCCAGCAGGGTACCTGATCACGGGCAGGGCGTATGTGTTGATGGCCCGGATCTTGTTCTTACCATTCAGCTGACTCCTCAGGACTTGCCTGACCCTCTGCAGGTACTTGGTGGTTGCAGCCTTTCTAGCGGCCTCTTCATGGTTCCCATTTGCCTGCGGGATCCCCAGGTACTTGTAACTGTCCTCTATGTCTGCAATGTTGCCTTCTGGTAGTTCAATCCCCTCAGTTCTGACTACCTTCCCTCTCTTTGTTACCATCCGACTACACTTCTCCAGTCCGAACGACATTCCAATGTCATTGCTGTATAGCCTGGTAGTGTGGATCAGTGAATCGATGTCTCGTTCACTCTTGGCATACAGCTTGATGTCATCCATGTACAGGAGGTGGCTGACAACTGCTCCGTTCCGTAGTCGGTATCCATAGCCAGTCTTGTTAATGATCTCACTGAGGGGGTTCAGGCCTATGCAGAACAGCAGTGGGGACAGAGCATCTCCTTGGTAGATCCCGCACTTGATGGTAACTTGTGCTATGGGCTTGGAGTTGGCCTCTAGTGTTGTACGCCACATCCCCATTGAGTTCCTGATGAAGGCTCTTAGGGTCCCATTGATCTTGTACAATTCTAGGCATTCCAGTATCCAGCTGTGGGGCATTGAGTCATAGGCCTTCTTGTAATCAATCCAGGCAGTGCACAGGTTGGTCAGTCTGGTCTTGCAGTCTCGGCTGATTGTTCTGTCTACCAGTAGCTGGTGTTTTGCACCTCTGGTATTCTTGCCAATTCCTTTCTGTGTCCCGCTCATGTATTGACCCATGTGCCTGTTCATCTTAGCCGATATGATGCCTGACAGGAGCTTCCATGTAGTACTGAGGCAGGTTATTGGTCGGTAGTTGGAGGGGACCGGTCCCTTCTTGGGGTCCTTGGGGATCAGGACCGTCCGGCCTTCAGTTAGCCATTCCGGGTGTCTCTCGTTAACTAGCAGCTGGTTCATTTGTGCTGCCAGACGCTCGTGGAGTGCAGTCAGCTTCTTCAGCCAGTAGGCGTGAACCATGTCGGGCCCTGGTGCTGTCCAACTCTTCATACTGGAGACCCTTTCTTGGATATCTGCCACTGTGATGGTTACTGGACCCTGTTCAGGGAGGTCGCTGTGGTCTGCCCTCAGATCCACTAGCCACTGAGCATTGCCGTTATGGGTTGCATCCTTCTCCCATATGCTCTTCCAGTATTGCTCCGTCTCCAGCCTTGGTGGTGCTGTTCTCTTATTGTTCCCTTGCCACTGAGAGTACACCTTTGCTGGTTCTGTGGAGAACAGCTGGTTTATTCTCCTGCCTTCTATCTCTCTGGTGTACCTCCTCAAGCGGCTGGCCAAGGCTGTGAGTCTTTGCTTGGCAGTTTCCAAGGCCTCAGGTATGGACAGCTTGCTGTATTTCTTAGGCACCTTATTTGTCGCACCTTTCTGCAACTCTGTTAGTTGGCTAACCTCCCTCCGTGCTACTTTGATCTTGCCCTCTAGCCTCCTTCTCCATGGAGGGTACTGCCCCTTGTGGCTGTTCAACTTGTAGCCAAGCATCTCACTGATCACTGCTGCCGTATTGTAGATCAGCTTGTTAGTGTCGGTAATCGTGGTTGTAGGTATTGCCCGTAGGTAGGTAGGTATATATATATATATATATATATATATATATATATATATATATATATACTCACCCACCGACACCCAGCTGATGACAGTGACGGGGGAGAGAACTGACATGCGGGGGAAGAAACCGTTGCGGATCCGAGTGAAGGATCTGGAGCTGGTGCACGACTTGTGGCTTGCTGACATTCAAGACCAGTGCATCATCGGCCTTGATCTGCTGACCCGCTGGGGGGGCTGCGTTGACACCGCAAAGCAGGTTATCACTCTTGGCACAGAGACTCTTGCCCTTCAGTGCGGTCAAAAGCAGGGAGCGGAGGGGACCAGAGACAGACAAGACAGGCATCAGGCAGCTGCCGCTCAGCAGATTTCGGGTGTCGGTGGCTCTGGGTCATTTCTACTCACCTCATCCCCAGCCTCTCAGTCTGACAAATCTCCCTCGGCCGAGACAACCGAGGCTGTTGATGACCAGTGGCAGCGCAGCAGCGTAGGTCTCAACGTTGACCAGTGCCAGCGGTTAAGGGGCCTCCTGGACGAGAATGTGGACACCTTTGCCGCCAGTGACAAAGATTGCAGGCAGACGGGGCTGGTCCAGCACACCATCGACACCGGCTCTGCTCAACCCATCCGTCTGCGCCCACACTGGCTGCCCCTCTCAAAATGGCAGGTGGCGGAGGAAAAGATCCGTGAGATGGCTGCGGCTGGGGTGATCGAGCCGTCCAACAGCCCATGGGCGGCACCCGTGGTCCTGGTGGGAAAGAAGGATGGCAGCCCGAGGTTCTGCGTGGATTTTCGCCGTCTCGATGCAGTCACCAAGAAGGACTCGTACCCGCTTCCACGGATCGACGAGGCCCTGGATTACATTACTGGCTCCAGCTGATTCAGCTCCCTCGACCTACGCAGCGGTTACTGGCAGGTGGAGCTAGCCCCCGAAGCAAGGCCTAAGACTGCATTCACCATTGGACAGGGGCTGTGGCAGTTCAGGGTCATGCCATTTGGGCTCTGCAATATGCCAGCGACGTTTGAGAGGCTGATGGAGAGGGTGCTTGTGAACATCCCTCGTAGCTGCTGTGTTGTGTACCTGGATGACCTGTTGGTGCACTGTCTCACCTGAGCGAGGTCTTCAGTGCCATCCGACGAGCTGGGCTGCGGCTCAACCCTGCGAAGTGCCGGCTGTTGACAAGAGAGACCACGTTCTTGGGCCATGTGATCAGCGCCCAAGGTATCGCCACCGACCCCGCAAAGGCGGCTGCGGTCCGGGACTGGCCGACTCCCTCGAACATCAAAGAACTGCGGAACTTCCTGGGCCTAGCCTCCTACTACCGTCGGTTCATCAAGAGGTTCGCGACGATAGCCAGCCCCCTCCACCGCCTGACTGACAAGGGCCAGCCGTTTGGCTGGGGTGATGTCTGCGCTGCGGCTTTTGAACAGCTGAAGGAGGCCCTCACTAGAGCTCCAGTCCAGGCCGACCTCGACGCCCGGCAACCTTTCATTGTGGACACTGACGCTAGCAATGTAGGAGTCGGGGCGGTCCTTTCCCAGCAGGACGAGGCCGGAGAACAAGTGGTGGCATACTTCAGCCGTGCTCTGGGGAGAGCCGAGAGGAACTACTGCGTGACGCGGCGGGAGCTGCCGAAACTGCCCAGGAGGCACTGGGGGTGGCTACTGCTCAGGCCACAGCCAGCAGCAGCTGAAGCGGGAGCAGGAGGCCGACACAACGTTGGTTCAGGTGGGGCCCTGGCTGGAGACGGAGCAACGCCCAGACTGGACGGGGGCGTCGGGACAGGGGCCCGAAGTGAAGGCCTACTACTCCCAGTACAACAACCTGGAGACCCACGACGGCCTCCTGTACCGGAGATGGCAGGCTCCCGATCAGGGCAGAGATCTCCTGCAGCTGTTGGTGCCTTGGTTGCTGTGGTCGCAGGTGCTCAAGCTTGTCCACGGCTCGGTGGGGGCCTGCCACTATGGTAATGCCAAAACTCTCCGCCGTCTCAGTGGGCGGCTATACTGGCCTGGCTGTCGACGGGATGTGGAACTTCATGTGCACTGCTGTGACACCTGCACGGCACAGAAGATCCCAACTCAACGCTCCACTGCCCCCCTTTCAGCAGTACCTGGTGGGGGCCCAGATGGAGTGAGTGGGAGTGGATGTCCTAGGGCCTTTCCCCGTTACTGAGTCAGGGAACCGGTATGTGTTGGTGGCTATGGACTATTTCACAAAGTGGCCAGAGGCCTACGCGGTGCCGGACCAGAGTGCAACGACGACGGCGGAGAAACTGGTGGAGGAGATGCTCACCTGTTTTGGGGTCCCGGCTGAGCTCCACAGTGACCAGGGGCGTAACTTCGAAGGTCTTTGGGGAGATCTGTCGGCAGCTGGGGGTGGAGAAGACAAGAACCACACCGCTCCACCTGCAAAGCGACGGCTTGGTCGAGCGCTTTAACCGCACGCTGGCCACCCAGCTCGCTATTCTCACCAGCCGCCACCTGCGGGATTGGGACCGACACCTGCCCCTGGTCCTTTGGTCGTATCGGACTGCGGTTCAGGAGTCCAGCCAGTGCACACCTGCCGCTTTGATGTTTGGACAGGAGCTCCGGACACCTGTGGATCTGGTGTTCAGGTCCGGAGATTGACGGTGGGCCAGAGATGGATTACTACAGGAAGCTGAGGGAGCGGCTGCAGGTGGTTCATGACTACACCTGCCAGGCCCAGGCCAGTGCCGGAGTACGACAGAAAATAGCCTACGACACCAAGTGCCGAGGGGGGTTTTTGTGCCTGGCGACAAGGTTTGGGTGTACTGTCCAGTTCGCAAGAGAGGGGTGTCCCCCAAACTCTGCAGTCACTGGCAAGGGCCAGCGGAGGTCGTGGAGCGGCTAACAGAAGTGGTGTACCGTATCCGCATGCCGGGCCCGGGGCGCATGGTGGTGTTGCACCAGGACAGGCCCTCGCAGTACCGACCACTCGCTCCAGCAGACGCCGGAGCAGGGGATGCTGGTGGCACCTCATGTTCTGATCCGAGTGACTTTTCCCTCACCGGTCGAGATCGGCCGGTGCGCCAGAAGAAGACACCTGGACATTTGCAGGACTTTGTGTGGGGTAATGGGGTTGTCGGGGACGACTGACTCCTTAGGTGGGGGCTATGCAGCGGGTCAGGGCTGTTCGGGGTTTTGTTTTTACAGTTATGTTCTGTTGTTATGTTGCCATGGTTACAGGTGACGCGCTCTCTCTACGACTGTGTGTTTCCTGGTGGGAGAGTGCCTTTTTTTGTTGTTGTTGTTGCGCTAGAGCTGCACCGAGCGGTGGTGTTAGTATGTGTGCTCGTTTGCCGAATGATAATAAACGGCTGTGCTCCCTGGCTAGCTGACGGGAAGCAAGACCAAACAAAACCTCTGTCTCCTCCTTGTCTGAGCTCGCCACAGTATGTTAAAAATACACAACAGCAGCAGTGTAGGTCAAAGTTTACAGTTTAACTGCTGTTTATGTTCAGTGCTGCTATATTGGATTACTAACCAGTCTCAGGGCAGACCATTTCTGACTTCCAACTTATTCAGGGATGCAACATTCTCACATTTGTATATCTTTGTACTCCTCCAGCTGTTAACCCTTTAAAGCTGGTCGGAGCGGACACGTTCCATTTTGCGTAACTATTTTTAAATCCCGGTAGCACTGCAACCACGTAAGCTAGCGCAATAATTTTTTTTGGACTCGAGTCAGACTCGAGTCATTAATTTTATGACTTTAGACTTGACTTGAAAAAATGTTCTAAGACTTGTGACTTGACTTGGACTTTTAGACCAATGACCTGGGACTTGAATTGGACTTGAACCGGTTTACTTGAAAAGACTTGATATTTCACCCCAAATATAAAATTTAACATACATATTATATAGAGATTGAAAATGTGACGTCATTCAGGGGTAAAACCGCAAAGGATTCTGGGAACTCGTGGCAAGAGGTACTAGCGCACGCAGGCTTTCAATTGAAATCAGTCACACAGCGATAAAAAGAAACACAAAAATGTCAAGAAGCTGTTGTATTATTAACTGCAATAGCCGGTCGCATGACAGCCACGGGAAGCCGACGGGTAAAGAGATCGGTTGTTATCGGATTACGTCGTTGAAGAGAAATTGTTCAAGCCATGTTTCCGAAGTAACAAAGACGCGATGGATGGCCTGGATTGCAGCCATTCAAAGACCAAATATAACGTCCCAGAACACTCCAGCTCACATGTTAGTCTGCTCCAAGCATTTACACGAAGGTCAGTGTTTTTTAGTAGTTAATGCGTCATTTTCATAACATAATTGGTGATATAGGTTACAAGCAAGTCTGGCGCTGAACAGAAATTGTCGCGCTATGCTCCTTTATTTATTGTGCATAAATAGTAAATTGTCCTGACACAATATTGCGTTTCGCTTCTGTTATTATGGTACATTGACAAAAACATATACTTTTATTCACAGGATAAAACAGGTTTTTTGTATCACTAATTGCCCAGTACGATTACAGCATACAGTATTATTGTCACTGCTACATTTCTGTAACGCGTACCAGAAATTATTTCCACTACTAATTAATTACCCTTGAGCTCAAAGGTTATATTAATAAACGGTTAACGAATGTGTATTTATGAAGACGATTTGTGAGACTGGTAAACTTATGATACGTACGATGGTCTTTCGTTCTACACGGTGCATTTCAAGGTCCTGTACCCATCCGGCGGTAAACTGTACCTGGGCTTGTTGCAGTGACCTGAAGTTACTAAACTTCATGAGTGTATGCACTCACTCCAAGAACCGTATAATTATAAATATGCATATAAATATGCTACGATGAGATAGCTGACTTCATCTAACTAGCAAATGTTGTCCAGGCTACGTTGGTGATGCAGTTTTTTTTAATATGTATGATATTTTTGTCATGTGATTTTAAAGCCGGTCCTACAACCGCATCCAAGAATAACATGCAGCTTATCTCAGAACTGTCGGTGAAAATTATTCTTGGAGCTAAGTTTAATTGAGCTGCATTTTAAAGAGGTGCAATTTCACAATTTGTGTATATTTTCTAAGTTCACTATTTTGTCATGTGTTGAGAAAAACACAGATTTTAAAATTACATGGTCTAATATTTACATTTAGCATATAACTGCAACATTCTTTTTTCGTTGTTTTTTTTTAAAGACTCGAAAGGACTTGAAATTCAAAATTTCAGACTTGTGACTTTACTCGGACTTTTACACCAGTGACTTGAGACTCGACTCTGACTTGCCTGACATTACTTGAGACTTGACTTGAGACTTGAGGATAAAGACTTGAGACTTACTTGAGACTTGCAAAACAATGACTTGGTCCCACCTCTGGCGTGAACTATCACGTGACCGCATGACCTGCCCTAAACCGGAAGTGACGTCATTTTGCGGAAATGTAGTTTTTTACCATCGTGGCCTTATGAGCCTATACTTGTGTTTTTAAAAGTTATGTTTGACTTTATGACTTTCTGTGTCGTTTCTGGGATGCTGAGGACTCATATTGCACTGCTGGAAATATTTTATTTTGATGCATATGCTGTTATTTTGCAAATTTGTACTATAATATATTTTTTCGTTTTTCCTGCAGTATATGAAAATTGGTGTATCTCAAAAATAAAACTATGAAGACACTTAAAATAAATTTCCTTTGGTGGGAAACTAGTTTGTGCAACTTTTTTGTATTTACAGTTTTGAGGGATAAGCCTCTTAAATTTCTCTAACTAGAAATATATGTTAAAAAATCAAAAACGATTTTCAATTTTTTTGTAGTTTATTGCACTTTTTTGCAATTTATGTAATTACTATGCACTTAATGCAGACATATTATTAAAATTTGGGCTATAATGGTTGTATTGATGTATAGCAACTTGAAATGCTCCAAAAAATGGCTCCACAGCATGTAAAAATATACTATAAGCTCTGGCGGACTTGGTTCTATGGTAGGTCTTAAAGGGTTAAAGGAGATATTTCAAAGTGAAGAAATACTTAAAGAAAAGGGCGATGGTAGAAAGTTTTACTCATTTAAAACTTGGACAGTTTTGTTGTTCTGACATTAAAGGTATTAGTTTGAAGCCATGGTGTTCTGGCTAGAGTGTAATCTTTAAAAAATGTGAATAAAAATAGACCAGTTTTGTATTTAAAACACTTGCGATGTGCAGAGACAACAATATTTAAAGAAATATTAGAGGGAAAGTACTTATTGACATTGGGAACTCTGTGTAGAACTAATAAGTGTGTTTTGAATGTTGACTAATGTTGCAGTTACTGGCACGTACATTATAATTAAAAGACATTTGAACTATTGCAATAACTCGGAAATGATGCATAGAAAAGAAAAGATGAATAAAAGGGAGACTGAAGGGGTTAAAAAGCAAACGTACATTTGAGAACACAAACTGACTTAAATAATCAGCAGTAAATCATAAATATATCAGTCCAGTTTGGGCAAGGTGCTTTTTTAAGGTCTCTACAGGGAAAGATAAAACAAATTCTCTTGCAGCTACTTCACTTCCCAGAGGGGTCCAAACTTTTAGGAGCAAGGGGGAATTTCTACATACCAGCTTTAATATCGTGTCATAGATTGTTTTTTGTAAATATCTATATTCTCCTCTGCTCTGTTTCACAGGAACATGCTTTCATCCTTCCAGGGGAAACATGGAGAAATTGTCTACAGGGTTGAAGCAAAGATCTCCAGGACTGGTGATGGCCTTTTAAAATACAAGAAAAACAAAAAACAAAATCTAAAAGTGTGTTGTAACTTTTAAAATGAAATGTATACATTTCATTTTAAAATATATTTCAGATAAAATTGAATAATATACCATATAAAAATAGTACAATATAAAAAACAGTTACCTGATACACCTTTCTTCTGCATTTCCATGAGGTATTATGTTAATCTAGTAAACTAAAAGAAGAGTGGCCCCTCCAAGGAAAACATTCAAATGTCTTCTTCCATTAACAGAGGAGTTTGTTCTCAAGGTAAAGTAGCAGCTGCTTGACTTACCAAATATTGTTACATTTATTAATTTAGTTTGTTTTTGACAGGTGAAATCAGTTTTTGCCTAAATCTGCAACTGTTCTTCCAAGGACACGAGACTCAAATTGGGACTTAAGCAAAAAATATGGTACCAAAAGCCACAGTAAAACCAGTGAGAGTACTCTGTTCAAAATGATCTGGGAGATCATCCATCCAAACTCAGAGCAAATAGCCTCCTGCAAGTTAAAGATTCCTAACGATGCCATTCCCACTATCCATAACTGTAACACAATCTCAGTTCAGTATTACACCAAGGAATGAAAGTGATATTACATTACCTCATAGATGAAACTACCTTTGTTTGTAAATATGTTGCAGAGTTTAGCATGGTGGAGAAGAACAGTGGAGAAGGCTGTAAGCCGGATGAAGGACAGGTATGATGTTCGAGCTAGAGCAGCTCCATTGCTCCCAGGAGAGTGTTTTAGTCTATAAAACAAGAAGAGACAAGGTAAACTGGCAGCACATTGGGAGGAAAAGATCCAAATCATTGCCAGTCACCCAAGCCCTACAAATTCAGTTTACAGAATTTGGCCGGAAGGTAAGGATGGTCCTGTCAGAGTGGTTCATCGCAATCATCTGCGTTTCTGCACTTTTCTACCATCAGATAACTATGCAACAGGAGGTAGCATCCCAGAAACAGACTACAGCCACACATGATATAGCAACAGTCTCGGATCAGTGGTTGCTTTTATGGAGCACGGCACAGCCAGGATCAGTTCACTATCCCCCCTCTCACTAATCGGTCCCTACTGCTCAGGAGGGTCTTAGGAGATCTGCCCATGAGAACTTTGGGAAACCCCAATCTCGATATATTAAACAGAATGCCCGAGGATGGGCTATAAAAAAAAGTTGGGGTGTGTGTTCCAGAGTGTAGCATGATGGAAAAGAATGCAGAGAATCCTCCACTAAACATTGGGGTTGGCATTACTTTTTACTTTTTACTGCATTATAGAGTCTGACAGCTGCTGGAAAGAATGACCTGCGGTAGCGCTACTGCCTACACTGTGAGTGTAAAAGTCTACTGCTGAACAAGCTGCTCAGTGCTTGTACAGTCTCATGCAGGGGGTGGGAGGTGTTGTCCAGGATGGATGTTACACTGTAAAAAAAATATTGTAGAATTTACGGTGAATTACTGGCAGCTGTGGTTGCCAGAATTTCACCGTGAAAAATAGATTGTAAATGTAGAACACAAAACGGTATCCTATTTTGGTAACCTTAAATTTCACAGTAAATAATAATTATTTTTTTTACAGTAAATGACTGAATTTAAACATAAATTCATGTGAAAACAACAGACATTCCGTTAACCTGATTACAGTCTTACTTTGTTAAATATAGTGAAACTGTATAAAATAATACAGTATCATACCTAAAAAGTTGAATATTACGGTAAATTACTGGCAGCTGTAGTTGCCAGAATTTCACCGTGGAAAATATAGTGATAATGTAGAATATATAACGGTATACTTTGATGATAAATGTAAACTTCACAATAAAGAATCATAAACCTGTTCATGGTAACTCATGTAAAAACAACAAACACTCCATTAACCTGATTACAGTTTTGCGTTGTAAAATACAGTGAAACTGAATAAAATAAATATTAAAAAGTTGAATATTACGGTAAAATACTGGCAGCTGTGGTTGCCAGAATTTCACCATGGAAAATATAGTGATAATGCAGAATACATAATGGTATACTTGTTGATAAATGTAAAATTCACAGTGAAGTTTGGTTTTTGTACAATTATTACATTGAAATAAAAAAACGAATATAAAGTAAACCAGTTAAAATACATTTTAATAAGCTTGTTTACTGTCTTCTATTGACAAAGCACAGAAGAGCTGTAAAATACAAAACATGCCTTTTTATTCAAAAGTGCATATTTACACAAAATTATTGGCAGCTCTTTCAGCCAGAATGTCATCTAAAAAAATTAAGGTCCAACAAATGAGGTAATAAACATAACAGGGCTAACTGGCATAAAACTTACATTCTTTGACTTTTTGTCATAATTTGCTAGAAACATTAATAAAAACCAGTAGAGACAATGATTAAATTAAACAGTTAACATCCATCCATCCATTCGCTGGAGCCTATCCCAGCTTTCATAGGGCGAGAGGCGGGGTACACCATGGACAAGTCGCCAGTCTGTCACAGGGCTAACACACAGGGACAGACAACCATTCGCACTCACATTTACACCTATGGGCAATTTGGATTATTCAATTAACCTATCCCCACAAACTGCATGTCTTTGGATGGTGGGAGGAAGCCGGAGTACCCGGAGGGAACCCACGCAAACACAGGGAGAACATGCAAACTCCACACAGAAAGACCCCGGCCTGATGGTGGAATTGAACTCAGGACCTTCTTGCTGTGCAGCAACAGTGCTAACTACAGTGTCACTGTGCTGCCCTAGACAGTTAATATTTAATAATCAAATTAATGACTAAAAAGGCACTGATCTAATTAATATCAAACTTAATACAACCAAAAACAAAGAAGTACATAATAAACAGTCAAACAAAATTGAAAACACTTGATACTTGCAGTGGTTGGCAAAGTTTCTTTTTATCCAGACCTGATAGTAGAGGGCTTTCAAAACAGTCTCTGATGGTGTCTGAGGAACTGGAAAGGGTTTTGGATTCAATGTGCTGGAGGACTTGCATGTTGTTCTTCAGATGCTCGGTGTAGATTAGCCTTCATTCCTTGCAGTCTGAAAGCAAATACAAAGCACAATAAAGCAAACTGCCCATTTCAAAAGTAAATATACAATCTTACATCTAATAGAGCTGACACAATTAATCGTATAATGATTTACAATTGTGATGCATTGCAATGCGGAAAAAAACCCATTCTTAATCCATTCAGAAGAAACTAATCGATTATTAAATACAGTCCCAATCAAAAGTTTAAGACCACTTGAAAAATGGCAAAAAAAATCATCTTTTGCATTTAACTTACATTTGACAAATTTAAATTGGGACAGGCTGTTTTACAGCTGATCAAATGTTTAGGACCACATACCTTTAAAAGGCTAAATCTGTGCAAAACTGTGGATTCATTGTCATTTTCTGTCAGCTAGTCAGACTGTCAGGATGTTCTGATGGCAAAAGCAAAACAAACTTTCCTTTTTGAACATGGTCGGCTTGCTGAACTGCATAAGTAGGGTCGCTCACAGTGCGCCATCGCTGCTGAGGTGGGATGCAGTTAAGATGGTCATTTCTTAAATAATCCTGGGGGTTATGGAACAAAAATGTGAAGTGGAAGATCTAAAAAAAAATCCTCAACCCGAATTAAGGCCATTAGTGGTGCCGACTGCACCCCCATAACCATCAAATGGCATCTGAGACTGAAGGGCTTCAAAAACCAATTCTCTGATGAGAAAAAAATATAACCTTTTTTTTTCTCCTGTAAAAAAATGCAGCCTTGATGGTCCTGATGGTTTCCAACCTTACTGGCATGACAAGCAGATCCCACCTGAGATGTTTTCTTCGCCCTACAGACGAGTGGGTGCCACAATGATTGGGGAGATGCTTTTTCCTTCAGTGGAATAATGAAGCTTCAGGAGGTGCAGGGGTGTCAAAAGGCTGCTGGCTATGTCCAGATGTTGCAGAGAGCATCCCTGATGACTGAGGGCCCTCATCTGTGTGGTAACGACTGGGTTTTTCAACAGGACAACGCTACAGTACCCAATGCTCGCATGTTCCCACTCACCTCATGGAAACGCTTGCATGAAGTGATCAACAAGGACAGCGGAACAATTAATTACTGAGTTCAAGTTTGGAACTTTCTGTTTTGGGGGTTTACCCATGTTTTTTGGAGGTGTGGTCCTAAACTTTTGATCAGCTGTAAAACAGCCTGTTTCAGTTTAAGCATTGTTTTTAATAAATTGCAAGCTCAAAAAATGTTTTGCCTCACTCCTATTTCTTCTTGTTGCATGTTGAAGCTCTACTTGGAACCTTGTTAAGATCCAACCATGCAAAATATGATTTTTTGCCATTTTTCAAATGGTCTAAAACTTTTGATCAGGACTGTACAACCTAAAAATAACAGCAATTTGTTTTCTTCAGCCACATACATCACAGTGGCCCAACAAGTGCAGTTTGTGTTCAGACAAGTTTTGAGCGATAAAAAAAAATAGCTTATATGTAACCTCCTTTATTTGTTGATGAAACGAAACAAACTGAAGTGAAGTTATCATGATGCATTGGGAAAAAAATGATATTTTTCAGCGCAAACTGTCTGTAGTTTTCTAATAAAATCTCTGTTACTGAGCCTCACAGGTTCTTCTCTTCACATGCCAGCAGTGGCTTCGCACATGCACGATTCATTTGCAGTCTGGATGCAGTGGGGTAAAAATCATCTGTTCCATCTTCCACTCCACCACGTCATCAATTATGAGAGGCAACAGCCTTAAAAGTTCCAGTTTTGTATTAACTGCGCTGAGAGTTTGTTTGAGGACTGATCTCACACGGCTTTGAAGAGGTATCAGAGTCAGAGTATTTAAACTGTTTAATGCTCCGATTCAGAATGGAGTAGGTGAACCATTCTTTTTTTTTCACAAAAAAATTTAAGAAACAGCATAACATGATATGACAAAATGCCATAAAAATCTTGTGTCCTAATCAAAATGGCAAATCTGGCTGACGGATGTGAAAATATTTTAAACAGTTGAAAACTGACTCAAACTTTACTCCTTCTATATCTGGTGTACCTTCAGTCTTGGGGTGTTCAACAGGAGAGTTGTACATCTGCTCCACACTGATTTGGATCACCACTCTGAAAAACAGATTGCGTCATTAAACAATATCTACAGAAATGTTGTGTACGACTAAAGCAGAAGCCACCAGTGCAAAATGAACCCAAAGTATCTACAGCATGCAAAACACGGTTCCTTTAACTACAGTTTTATCTTTTTATTTCCATAACCTAAAGGATTAACAACTTCAAAGGCATGTTGGTATAGCAGTAGTTTGAAACATAATGGATTTTGGTTAAAAAAAAAAAAAAGTACTACTTTTGAATATCTTACCATCACTAATGTCACACAGTACATCTGATGAAGACTCAGCTGATTCCTCACCTGTTACACATATATACATATATATACATATATATGTATAGGTGACGGTTTAGACACGTGATGCATTTTCTCCCAAACGTGCATGGACTGTAACAATCAGGAAATCAGTTTCCTGTGACTGCTCTTGACCTTGCAAACTATGCCAGTTTATGAACATTATTTCATTATTTTTTTGTATTTCATTTTAATCAATTAATTTTAATTTCAGCAGGTGGTATCACACGCAAACAGATTGAACATGGACTGAACAGTGGTAAATCCATGATTTAAACCTCCCTATACCACAAAATATGTTTTTTTCATTGTAAATAGCTGTGTTATACTTGGTGAGACTCTAGAACTTAAAGAAATATACATATTTTTTTATTAGTAATTGTTTGTATGTACTGTTAACATATACTGTTTTATCAAACAGCCTGAGCTTGTTAATATTAAAAACATTTCACTGTAATTTTCACAATAATTTTAAAAATGTTTTGACATTTTGTTAAAATTAAAAGTACGCTATGTTTTAGGTAATTAATATACAGTTGTAAATCGTAAATTCAAATGAAAAAAGCAGGAAAGATTGTCATTCATACAGAGTTATTATGTAAATTGTAGGGTGATTAATTGTAAATAATGTTACAGATTTTTCCTGTTGTTTTCAAAGACAATGTGCCATATTACAGTACATTCATATATTTTCAACATATTAACAGTGTAAAAATAAAAGCAAATCACCGTTTTTCAATTTACAGAAATGTAATGTCCATATTACAATCAATTACTCTTTTTGATTTAATGGTAATTTACCGTTGCCATTTTACAGTTATTAACTGTAATTTTTATGTACATTTCTTACAGTGTAGCTTAGACAACATCCTCTCCTCCCCAACCTGCTCGATGGACTTCAGTGGACAGTCCCGGACAGAGCCGGCCCTCCTGACCAGTTTGTTGAGTTTCCCCGTCCCTCTCTGCCATTCCCCCCACTCCAGCAAACCACAGCATACAAAATAGCAATGACAGTGTCATAAAATGTCACAGGTGGAGCTCTTAGACCCTTAAGAGCTCTGCTGGATGGGGAAGGGAAGGGCTACTAAATCAAACCTGTTAAAAAAACTGGTTCAATCTGTTAGCCCAAACCTGGTCTCCAGACTCTGGACCCCCTCCGCTCAAAGTGCTCCATCCAGTGATGGTCTTCAGTCTGTACGTGTCCTTTCCTCTCCTTATCTCTCTCCTTAGCTCCTTCTGGACTCTCCTCATTTCCTTTCTGCTCCAGCAGGGTCCTAAAATCTGGAGTCAGCCATGGCTTGTTGTTGGAGTAACACCGCACTCCTGGTTGGTACAGTGTTATCTATGCAGAAGTTGATATAGTCTGTTATGCAGGTGGTTAGTGTGTCGATATCCTCCCCATGTGGGCTGCATAGCACCTCCTAGTCTGTAGTTTGTAAGCAGTTTGAAAATAATCTTGTTTGAATTAGGATTATGGATCTGCTGGGATAAAAAAAAAAGACTGGATTGGAGACCCTCTGTGCCCAAGGAAAGGAAATTGGTCAAGATCTGGAGAGGTTTGAGCTCGAGAGAAAAAGCCCAGGAGCTGGTGTAGAGACCCACCCTCTAACAAAGCCAGGCCTGATAATGTGGGTGGAAATGCAGGATTGATAAGTTTTTGGCTGCTCGTTCTTCCAAGTGACCACCTTCTCTTGTTTGTAACCAGGCTAACGATCCTGACTGTGTAGGATTTGGGCCTTGGATTCCAGGCTGGAGTTGTCTTCAGCCAGTAGTCTGACTTGGAGGGGAAACAAGAAATCTTGTATACCCCATTGCAGTGTGAGTGTGGTGGTTACTTACCGGTCAGTATTAGAGCTTACTATCAAATCACTTTTTTTTATTTTTTTATTGTCACATCACATGTGCAGGCACACTGGCACAGCACATGCGAGTGAAATTCTTGTGTGCGAGCCCCACAAGCAACAGAGATGTGCAAACACAACAACACAAACGAGCAAAATACAAGAATGGCCAACCTGAAACTAATAAATATATGTACAATATATAATAGTGTATGCATTTCTGGATGTGTATACTAAATATTTTCCTACATGTGTGTGTGTGTGTGTGTGTGTGTGTGTGTGTGTGTGTGTGTGTGTGTGTGTGTGTATACACATTTTTACAAATTAAATAGTAAAAAAATAAATAAATAAATAAAAATAAAATAATAATAATAATAATAATAAAATATATAAAATATACAGAGTTGAATATGTGCAAAACAAGTGGCATTTATATACAGTGTGGAGTACTACGCTCTGTACTACGCTCTTGTACGGAGTGTACAAACATTTGCAGATAAATGATAGACACAGGAAATGTTTTAGCTTATTAATTAAAAAAAATGGTATGCAAAAATAACTACAAAAATGCACAACATGAATTAAATTATCAATCAATTATGTCAATTATAGATTCTCAATAGCTTCATACATGGAACTTTGATTTAAAAAATATATTACTAAGCTTATTTGACCCATTGAAGTGTTTGTCTTGACTCAAAATCTTAATATCTTCACAGTACAAGAGAAAATAATAAATCTTTACATGTTTCTCAGGTGTCTTTGGAAATTAGCTTTGCCCAGAGGTGGTATTTCCACCTATTGTTGCTTCCAGATTTGCTGCCATTAAGCCTGGTGAGGCTGCGGGGTCTTCCCCACCTTGGACAGCTGGGGCTCAAAGTTATAGATACAGTGATATCACTTCCCTTGTCCTTGCCTATTGGATTTTATCCTGTACCCAGGATTTGACAGTTCCCCACTTCAGATCGCACTTGACATACAAGCACACAAGTGGTGACCAGTGGCCACAAGCTGCTCCACAAGGGTTCTGAGCTCCAGTTTTCATATCACCTTCAGAGTAATATGCAGGACCTGATGCTCTGCCTCAATTTAAGCAGGGGCCCTCCATTATAAGCCTCCATTTACCATCATTAAAATTAATTACTATAGAAGCTGAACTGGATCTGGTAAACAATTAAGCTAAATATAAACAGCAAGTGAAACCTCAAAAGTCACAGTTGAACAGGTTAGTGAAGGAGACAAGAAAGCTGGTCACCAGTTATTTGTTGTTGGTCATGCTCCCGTCTGGTTTGAGGTCACTTAGTAGCCTTTCAGCAATTGTTACACAAAGTGACTCAAAGCTACATTTAAAAAAAAATTATTATTTTTTCCTTTTATTGAGTGTTTCAGGGCTAAAGTAAAAATTATTTTTACATGTTTGATTATAGAAAGTTCCATCATCTTCTGCCCTCTTTAGGTGGAGCTGGCCTGACAGGACCTGTTTTATTCCTACCGTTTACTTAGTTTGGTTTTATACATTAATTCTTTTTCGTATTTTTGGCAAACTTTTATTTTGAAAAGTTCTTGCTTCCTATCTGCAGTTTTTCTGCTTTTTAAACGCCTTGGGCTTTTTCTAAAATGACCAGGAACTCTCTCCCTGATGGAAAAGGACCTCCCTCTTTCTTCTGCTTTTCACTCTTCTTTCTTTATGTATGGTACAAAGGTAGGTGGGAGAAATAAGAGGCATGGGTACTAATGGAGTGAAGCACGCTGTAATCAGGAGACTTTGAATTGGTTGAGGATGCATCTTGTGTGGGCTAATGGGCTATTGTACTCAGTGTTAAGAAAGACAAGCAGTAGAATCCATTTTGATTTGATTTTGCAGGCAATACTGTAAAGCAAAAGGATAGCCAAGTAAATGTATGCAAATATTAGGGCTAGTTTATTTGCTCATGTGTGATGACTCATTAGGGGAAAGGAGACTGTTATTTAGGTTCTTGAAAGCAACCAAACTTTTCTCCAGAATTGGACTTATAAGGAGAATTGACACAGTGAAAGGTCGGTGACTGATTAAAGAATCATTAGGAAGCAGCAATACAATGAAAATACACACACAGTACCCCAGTAAACACCAGTGAGTAAGAACACAGGCACAGAAAGAGAGAGGGCTAAGCAGAGCAAGGAAAAGCAGCTGTCAAACAAAGTAATGATGGTAATGACATTCACAATCAGAAAACAGAAGCCAGTTTTCAATTTCTTTGCTTGCTAGGTGCTGAGCCAGTATAGAATCATGAGGGTGCCCACTCTTTCCTACATGTCTACTAACAGCGTTTCAGCAACAAACAAACAGACAGAACAAAAATGAGAAAAATACGGAAATTGTTTTCTTACAGATATTCTTTTGCTTCAGTGTTTCCGGAGCCCCGCAAGGGACATAGGAGAAAAAAATTTACGCTGAACTTTTGCGAGATGTCGCAAAACTAACTCGGGATCTCGCAAAACTTTTGCGAGATCCCGAGTTTGGGATGCGGCTAAAAGTTTTGCGAGATCTCGCAAAAGTTTTGCGAGATCCCGAGTTTGTTTTGCGAGATCTCGCAAAAGTCCGTCTTAATTTTTTTTTTCTCCCATGTCCCTTGCGGGGCTCCGTAAGTGTTTCAGTCCTTTGGCTTAAGCTTCATTCTCTGATCCAGTCTTTGTTTCTTTTTTGTTGATCCAAGCAGTCATTGGCAGTCACCTGGGCTACAGCATGACTTCATACATTTGGGCTGTGTAGTTTCTTATGAAGTTAGTGTTGATGTTTAGGAATTTAGGCGTGTTTAGGCCTCTCCTCTTCTTTATCATTACACATACAGCTGTTTCTTAGAAAGGTGTTCATCTAAGCCAGGGGTGAGCAACTCCAGGCCACAAGGGCCAATGTCCTGCAGGTTTTAGATTTCACCCTGTGTAAGCACCTGAATCACATGATTAGTTCATTATCAGGCTTCTGGAGAACTTCAAGACTCGAAGAGGTAATTTAGCCATTTAAATCAGCTGTGTTGGACCAAGGAGATATCTAAAACCTGCAGGACACCGGCCCTCGAGGCCTGGAGTTGCCCACCCCTGATCTAAGCTGTTCAATTGAGTTTAGAGCAGCAACCAAACCACACATTTACATGGTTATGCAGTGGGAAAAAATGTAATTAAATTTAAAAAACAAAACACCCCACCCCCCACCCCACCCACACGCACACACACAAATGTATAACCTGCTTAGTCTGCGCAGATTCTGATTCCCAATCAGGATGGTCAGCCCCTGCAGTGAATTTTTGTTTTAGGTGTACGTTATGGTGCTGAAATTGTCACGGTTCTGGGTCAGTGTTGACCCAGCATTTTGAGTTTCTTATATTTTGGTCTATTTTTGCATTATGGATTATTTTCTGATGTTCTGGTGCTTTGTTTATTATTATCATTATAGATCTGTTTCAGTTATTCTTGGTGAGGTATCAGTTCTTAGGTTTTGGGTTCTCATGTGTATTGCAGTTTCTGTTCAGTGTCTAGTCTGTCTCTGTGTCGTGTCTGCATCTTTGTTTAGTGGTTTCTTGTTTCCTGTCTTATTGTGAAAGTCTTTGTCTTATGTTAGTGTGTGCAGCTTAGCTCCCCCATCTCGTTAGCCCTGATCTCCCCCAGCTGTGTCTCCCTTCTGTTACCCATTCCCTGATTACCACCCTGTGTATATTAGCCCTGTGTTGTCCTCAACCCAGTGTCATGTCGTACCATCAGATTATGCCTGTGTGTTTTTTGGTCTCAGTGTTCAGTCCTCACTTCATGTTTTGTTTTCTTGCCAGCAATAAAGCTGAGGTTTTTGAGTTGCATTCCGTTTTCCGAGTCCTGCATTTGGATCCTCATCTCTGCCTGCCCGCACACAGAGCCCTGACAGAAATTTCATTTATAACCTTTTGCACATTGTATTAAGCAGCCAAAAACATGCAAATAAACTGTTATATAATAAGCACTTTGATGGATTCTTGTCTTTCTTTGGAGACATTAGATTTACATGTAACCTAGAAGACAGGGAAATTATGAAGCTATTGAGTTATGTTATGATTATTCATTTGTCAGTTATTATATACTGTACAAAACCAGTGTATTGGAGATAGACATCTTTATCTAAACAGGGACTGAAACAAGCCACCTGTGGGTTACCAGTGACAGGTGCTCTAAACCTCTGATCTTTGTCTCACCCAGATTTTTTTCTTCTCCACCCAAACACATAGCAGTCCCGATTTTTCTGCAACTAATAGGTGACACATTTTGGTCAAAATGAGGTTGCAGCTTAAATTCATGTCGTAATAAATGTGGTCAAATCAGATGTCATGATGTTAATTTTTAGGTGGAGCCTCCTGTCATGCCCCATAAATCAGTTTATCTGTGATGAGAAACACATCGCTTTTCACTCATCTCTGAAATGCCTTCGATAAAGGACTTTTATTTGACTTGTGAAACGACTAATGAAGACGGTAGTTATTCTGAAGGAGATACTATAGTGGGCACAGTTAATTTCAAACTGACAACAAATGTCAGCATTAATACCCTCACCGTAAAAGCCAAAGGAGACGCAAAGACAAAATGGACAGAAGACATAGGAGATTATCTAATGACTGTCACTTCAAAAAAGAGATATTTCAAAGTGAAGGATTACTTAATTGGTGTAACACTTAAAGGTAAGAGGTTTTACTCTCACCTTTAAAATCTGGCGAGGTTGTTGTTTTTTGTAGAATTTTATAATAAAAGCAGTTGCCCATGAAGTTAAGCGTATATGGAAATAAAGATTTGTACTGAAACAATAAGAACAACAAAAATGTTTAAATATTAAAATAATGTTAATTATAATAAATAAAGTGAGATATCAAGTAATGAAAACTAATGAAAACTGATTAAACCATGCATCCTTTTTGAGATTTGATCCATTTTGAATTTAAACAAAAATAGTACAGTGTAGTAAAAAAGTACAATTGAATATCATAAAATCCATCAATCACAACAGCAAAAAGTATAAAGGTGTAAAAAGAGAAGTCACTCCATAATTTGGCCCACAACCAAAAAAGTTATGTTTTGTGTTTTCTTGCTCCCAAAGACACATGTGTTAGGACAGCTGGTTATTCTAAATTGGCCATGGATGTGAGGAAGATGAAATGTAAGGAATAAAGTGCAGTATGAATGCATGATTACAATTTGACTTGTACTCAAAACCTCTTTTAGCAGTCAATAAAAGTAGACAAGCACTACATAAATGAAGGTATGTGCCTATCTGTTAGTACTCATGCCTTGCACTTGCAAGCACAAGTACCAACTCTGAAAGAAAATCTAAAAATGAACACAATAAAATTAATTGATTCTGAGCTTGTTAGAATAGAATAGAATAGAATTCAACTTTATTGTCATTGCACATGCACAGGTACAGGGCAACGAAATACAGTTTGCATCCATCCAGAAGTGCTTTAGTGATATAGATATATTACAATATATATTAGCAATAGTATAGATATGTAAGTATATTACAGAAATGGGTCTATTATGGTATGTTATAATGTACACGGTATGAAGTATGTTGTGAATATTCTATAACTAAGTATGTACAGGCTGTAGTGAGTACAAGCTATGTACAGGATATGAACAGGATATAAATATGAAAAACTATACAGAATATGAAATAAATAACTTTACAGCAGCAGGTTGTTTGTGTCGCACCACTCAGCCAGACGATCCACCTCCTCCCTGTAGGCGGCCTCATCGTTGTCACTGATGAGACCAATCACCGTGGTGTCATCTGCAAACTTAATGATGGTGTTGGAACCATCAGCAGGTCTGCAGTCGTGGGTGAAGAGGGAGTAGAGGAAAGGGCTCATCACACAGCCTTGTGGTACACCGGTGTTCATTGTGATGGTAGATGAGCAGTGGTTATCCAGCCGGACATGTTGGGGGCGGTTGGTCAGGAAGTCCAGTAACCATTTGCAGATGAGGGAACTGATGCCCAGGTCTATCAGTTTCCTGATGAGTTGTGAGGGGTGGATTGTATTGAACGCTGAACTGAAGTCTATAAACAGCATTCTGGCGTAGGTGTTGTTGTTGTCCAGGTGTGAGAGGACAGAGTGCAGTGCGATGGAGACTGCATCCTCTGTGCTCCTGTTCTGGCGGTATGCGAATTGGTGGGGGTCCAGGGTGGGGGGGAGACAGGATTTGAAGTGTGCTAGGACCAGCTGCTCTAAGCACTTAGTGATGATGGGGGTGAGTGCTACTGGGCGGTAGTCATTGAGGCAAGATGGGTTGGAGTTTTTGGGTATCGGGACAATGGAGGTGGATTTGAAGCAGGCCGGTACCACAGCGTGGGCCAAGGACAGATTGAATATGTCTGTGAGCACTCCTGCAAGCTCCCCAGAACACGCTCTGAGAACACGCCCGGGGATGCCATCGGGACCTGCAGCCTTGTGGACATTGATCCTGCTCAGCACCGCTCCTACATCGGTGGGGGAGAGAGTCAGAGGTTGGTGGTCTGGCGTCATGTCTGCTTTGGTTGTGGTTGTGGGGTTCCCTCGCTCAAAACGAGCATAAAAGTTGTTGAGCTCGTTGAGGAAGGAGACATCAGAGGATGCGGGGGAGGGTTTGGTGGTCCTGTAGTCTGTAATGGTCTGGAGTCCTTGCCACATGCGTCGGGGGTTGGAGTTGGAGAAGTGTTCTTCTACCTTCTTTTTATAATGGTGTTTGGCTTTTTTGATGCCCTTCTTTAGATTAGCCCTGGCTGTGCTGTAGGCGTGTGCATCTCCTGACCTAAAGGCGGTGTTGCGGGCCTTCAGGAGGAGACGAACATCCCGGTTCATCCAAGGCTTCTGGTTGGGGTACATGGTGATCCGTTTCTGGGTGGTGACACTGTCTGTGGTTTCGGAGATGTAATCCAGTACAGATGAGGCGTACTGGTCCAGGTCTGTGTGGGTGAACATATTCCAGTCTGTGTTTTTAAATCTGTCCTGGAGCACTGCGTCTGTCCCCTCTGGCCACACTTTAATTGTCCTGTCCTAATTGTTGATCTCAAGACAGATGAAAAGAGAGTTTGTAGGTTCACAAGATTATGGATGCCATTTTAGGGAGCTGAGGAAACATGCAAGTACCACAAATATGCAATTATTCCTAACACTGCTTTAAATGCACGGACTAGTTTCCAAGAAGCACATTTTGTACCTGCATGTTTGTTGTGATTATTTTTTAATTAATGATAAAACGTGAGGGCAATTTTTAATGGTTGCAATGTTTGTAAATGGTTATAATAAATTCCAAAAGTTCCAGTACTGTCTTCCCATTTTCACTTATATTTAATTAATTATGACTGTTATAATTTCATGTCTTACATGACACATGACATGCTATTCTGTGACAGCAAATGTTTTTCCTCTAAAAATGAGTGTTAAAAAACATTAAAAAAATACACTCTTCCTGCTCCCTGAAACATTAACTAAGGATTAATCATCCATTTATTAATGTCAGACAAGCTATTTATAGATTGTAAATTTATCTGTAGTGTAGTTTGTTGGAAACACTTAAGAGGTCATTCTTGACCTTGGTCAGTTTTGACTCTTAAATACTGTGAAAGCATGAAATATGAACTGTATGTAAGGGTTAACTTGTATTTTGTAGTTACTCGAATAGTGTTGCAGATATAAACAAAACACTACATTCAAAGAATATGTATGTAAATATTAATGATCAGCAGTAAACTGTAAATATAGTTGTATGTCTTTTAAGAAGCTGACATTTTTAAAAGTGTTTAGCTTTATCTTGCAGGGACTTCACTTCCCAAAGGGGTCCACACTTTTGAATTCAGGCTCAAACTCCCAGAGGGGTAAGTGGGAATTTAATATTCATTAACATTTTATCTTCTTTTTTTGGCAAATGTACACTTTCCACACTGGTTTTGTTTTACAGGAGCATGCCTTCATCCTTCAAGGGGGAAAATGGAAAAATTGTGTACATGCTTGAAGCAAAGATATCCAAGAGCTGGTGGTGGCCTTCTAAAGTTAAACGAGAGATCAACTTCATTTCCAAGACATTTCAGCAGTTTTGGGAAGGGATGGTAAACACTGCACTGATAAGTGTTAGAAATGTAACGTGTGCTAAATGAAAAGTGTTTGGTATAAAAGAAATCACATTAAAAATCACAGGCAATAAATCATAAAAATCTTCTCTGTCGATGTGGTTTTTCATAGAGTCCACAATCTGGTACAGTGAGTAAAAACATAGGTGGGCTCTCCCGGGGATGGGTCCAAATGTCTGCTACCATTGAGAGGAATGTTTGCACTCCAGGTAAAATAAAGGTTCAAGTTGCACGGCAAATATTGATAGATTTAAAAATGCAGTTCGATGTTCTGATTTGATTTTGACAGGTGAAACTTTATCTGTTGTTGCCAAAATCTGCAACTCCTCTTCAAAGAACACGAGGCCCAAATTCAAGCTTGAACAAAATACAGTGTACCGCAGCAAGTACCACACTAAGAACTCACTGATAATTCTGTTCAAAGAGGTCGGGGCCACTGTCAGTCCAAACTCAGAGCAAACTGTCTCCTGCCAGTTGAAGATTCCTGATGATGCCATCTCCACTATCCATAACTGTGAAATCATCTCAGTTGAATATTACATAAAGGTATTAAACAATTTCTTGGTGACATCACATCCCCTCAGAAATAAAACTGCATTTTTTGTAAACATGTGTGAATAAATATGCTACATGTGAAATGTGTGTCTGAACTATGTATTAATTAGAACACATAATAATAATTCTTTACAAGTTTCTCAATCTCTGACTGTTTCCCAGGTGTATCTGGACATTAGCTTTGCCGTTGACCCAGAGGTGGTGCTTTCACTGGTCATCGTTCCTTCCAGATTTGCAGCCATTCAGCCTGGTGAGGCTGTGGGGGCTTACCCACCTGGGAAAAGGGCGCAGACATAACGAGCTGGGGAAACCATGGAATAAAACACAAGGAAAAGAAACTAGGCATAGGAACTCACAGATACAGGACGGGGACACAGGGGGTAAAGACACGGGGGGAAATCTAATAAACTAAACTGAACAACCGAGGAACCATGGAATAAATAATGAACAAAATACAAAAACACAAGAAAACTAAGAATGCTGGGTCAAAATGACCCAGGACAATGACATTTATTGAGTGTATGCAGGGTAAATTAAAAGAGTAATCTGACATGTTTAATTATAGAAATGTCCAGTAATAGTTGCAACTTTTTATATATTTTGCATATTTTTATTTTGAAAAGTTGTGACTTCCTACTACAGTTTCCTAAACAAAGCAATTATCAACACCTGCTTACTCTGTATAAAAGATGATGTGCCAGCAGCAGAGAAAGGGGAAGCATCAAAATGGAAAGAACTGACGGATGCTGGGGGAACTGGTGTGGCATGGGCATGGGGAAGGCATTCCCCAGTGAGACACAACAGTTAAAAGACTGGTTGCTGTGATGGGTTCCAAAGCATTTGTCTTAAGACCCCTGCACCTGTGCACTTAATGTACAACAATGGACTGCTAGCTTGATTTTATTTTTTGCTGTTTTTAACTGCCTTCGGCTTTTTCTGAAATTATAAATAAATCAAATGTTTTTAACTGCTACACTGTGTTTTTGTACTCTTTGGCTACCATCCCTTTCTGTTAGCAGCTTTACTCACTGGACTTATTCGAAGAACTGACACAGTGAAAGGTCGGTGACTGATTAAGGAATCATTAGGAGGCAACAATACAATATAAATACACACACAGTACCCCAGTAAACACCAGTGAAGAAGAACACGCAGCACAGATAGAGAGAGGGCTAAGCAGAGCAAGGAACAAGTTGGCAAGGGAGACCAGAGAGGCAGGTGAAGATAGGACAAGCTGAGAATACTCATGCTGTATTGCTGAGACGGTTTCAAAAATAAAGTACTTCCCCTGAGAGACGATTATGGCTTCTTTCTCTCTCCATTTAGGTGTCAATGTTTTTGAGGAGGTTTATGTATTTATTCTGTTATTAATCTGATTGCAAATACATTTTCCTAATCGCTACTCTGGTCTCTGTACTCCTTGGTTGCCTTTCCTTTATTTAGCTGCTACCGATTAAAAAACGGTGTGTTAAAAAAAAAAAAACTTTTATACACCTCTCCCTCTTTTTCACATTGCACAGACAGCCGTTTCTCGGAAAGGCAGCGGTGTTCACTTAAGTTGTTCATCTGGGTTCAGAGCAGCGACCAAACCGCACGCACACATGGTAACGCTGCTCACACAAATCACACAAGTGTATAACCTACTTTTCCCTCATTTACGTATTTTTTGACTTGCAAATGTGGATGACCAAACTCTGCAGTGAAGTTTTACTTTAGATGTGCATTATGGTGTTGAAATTGCACTTATATGCTTGCTTACAATTCTTGAATGAGCAGCAATAACGTAAATAAGCTCTTATGTAACGAGCACGTTATTTATTTTTATTGAAGACATATTTACATGTACCCTAAACTACAGGAGGGAGTATTAACAGATTGTTGAGTAGTGTTATGGTTATTTATTTATTTTTTGTCAGCGATCATATACAAACACAGTCTTCTTAGCGAGATGTATGAATCTTTCAGTACGACCGTGACTTCGATTTAACGAGTTCATGTTCAGCACTATTCAGTAGGCTAGTCTATTTGCTAAACTACGTAAATTGCAATAAGTTTTCAAATGTTTCATTATACTGTATATCATACTTAAATCAATGCGTGGAGCATCTCATCTCTTAACTTTTGTTATTATCTGAAATCATAAGTCACGATGTCACTCTTTAGGCGGAGCCTCCCGTCATGCACCTTAAATCGGTCTATCGGTGCTAAGAAACGCATCGTCTTCAACTCAGCTCGGAAATGTCCTCGATGAAGGACTTAAACGTGACCTTTGAAGCTATCAACGAAGACGGTAGTTATTCTGAAGGAGATACTATAGTGGGCAGTGTTAGTTTCAGGCTGACAAAAGAGGTTAAAGTTAAGAGCCTTTCTGTAAAAGCCAAAGGAGACGTCAAGGCAGAATGGACAGAAGGAACAGGATATTTCCAGATTACCCACACTGCAAAAAGGAGATATTTTAAAGTGAAGGAGTACTTAATTGCAAGAAATGGTAAAGGTGAGAGGCTTTAACACACTTGGAAGAATGCAAGGGTTAAATTGTGCAGCCGACATAAAGAAAACACTACATTTAAGGAATATAACCTGGCTTCAATGATCAGCAGTAAATTGTAAGTATATCACTGTAGCTCTGTGACAAAGCCGACATTTGCTGACCGTTTCTTGCAGGCACTGTACTTCCCAAAGGGGTCCACACGTTTAGGTTCGGGCTCAAAATCCCAGAGGGGTAAGTGGGAATTTGAATTATTAATACTGTCATACGATGCTTTGGCAAATGCATACATTTCCCACTGGTTTTGTTTACAGGAGCATGCCTTCATCCTTCAAGGGGGTATATGGAAAAATTGTGTACATGTTTGAAGCAAAGATGTCCAGGAGCTGGTGGTGGCCTTCTAAAGTTAAAAAGAAGATCAACTTCATTTCCAAGACGTTTCAACAGTTTTGGGAAGTGATGGTAAACACTGCACTGATACGTGCTATAAATGTGATATTTGGAAAGTGCTTTGTGAAAAAACTCACATTAAAAATCACACGCATTAAATTGTAAACATGTTTGTCTATGTGGTCTGTCATAGCATCCACAATCTGGTACAGTGAGTAAAAACATAGGTGGGCTCTCCCAGGGACGGGTCCAAATGTCTGCTACCACTGACAGGAATGTTTGCACTCCAGGTACAGTAACTTCACGCTGCGCAGCGAGTGTTGATAGATTTAAAAATGCAGTTTAATGTTCTGATTTGATTTTTACAGGTGAAACTATATCTGTTGTTGCCAAAATCTGCAACTCCTCTTCCAAGAACACGAGGCCCAAATTCAAACTTGAACAAAAAACAGTATTTCGCTGCAATGAGTCTACTAAGAAGTGGGTGATGAATCTGTTCAAAGAGGTCGGGGAAACTATCAGTCCAAACTCAGAGCGAACTGTCTCCTGCCAGTTGAAGATTCCTGATGATGCCATCTCCACTATCCATAACTGTGAAATCATCTCAGTTGAATATTACATAAAGGTATGAAACAATTTCTTGGTGACATCACATCCCCTCAGAAATAAAACTGCTTTGTTTCTAAACATGTGTGAATAAATATGCTACATGGGAAATGTGTGTCTCAACTATGTATTAATTAGAACACATAATAATTCTTTACAAGTTTCTCAATTTCTGACTGTTTCCCAGGTGTATCTGGACATTAGCTTTGCCTTTGACCCAGAGGTGGTGTTTCCACTGGTCATCGTTCCTTCCAGATGTGCAGCCATTCAGCCTGGTGAGGCTGTGGGGCCTCACCCACCTGGGACAACTGTGGTCACAAGTTAAAGCAACTTCGCTTCCCCTGCCTTCCACACTGGATTTGGCTCTGAGCCCAAAGTGTCAGGTCACTACCCCACCCCAGATGCTACTCAGCATGATAATATAACAAGTGGCAATTCTAACTAGTGGTCACACGGTGCTACTGCACAGGGGATTTCAGCTCCAGTTTTTAAAGCACCTTTAATGCAACATCCAGGTCCTACTCTGACTACTTTTCTACAGGGGGAACAACCTCCATTATATACGTCCATTTACCAGCATCAAAATGAAACACTGTGAGTGTAAGTGAATGGGCCAAATATTAATAGCAGGGGACACCTCAAAAGTCACAGTTGGGTATGGGTTAAACAGGGTTCAGAAGGCAGAATCATAAAGCTGCCCCCTTCTTGTTGATGATCAACTGGCAGGACAGAAGAGGCCTTCCAGCTGTTGTCCCACAAAGGAATTAAATGTGTTATACAAAAACTGTGTTTTTAATATTTAATATTTTGGAGGGAAAATAAGACTAACTGGACAAATCATGAATGTGTTCAGTTGCAGAAAGTTTCTATGTCCTATACCCTATTTAGACGTAGCTGGCCATATACTATACCAAGTAATCAGAGCTGTACCCCAAAACTGTGACTTTTAAAGGGCCTGAAAAATGGGACTGGGGGTTAAATCATGTGACTGAGCAGTTTTCACCTCTTGATATCAGTAGGGTAACCAGAGACACAAGAAGTGACAGAACAAACAATAAGAGAAGTAAGTGATTTTCCTTTAGTCAGTCTTCTACTCTCTATACTCCACATAACAATTTGTTTAACAACAGACATGTTTTTAATTATAGATCACATTTTTATATTTGTTATTATAATTTTGCTTGTTTTTTCAGTGTTTTGAAAACTGGAATGTAAATGCATTGTCTGTTGTTTTAAATATATATAAAAAACAATGTCACATATAATTTGTGTTTATGCTTAGAGATTTGAGGTGAAAGGTCTGTTTAGCAGTGTTATCCTTAGGAGTATGCTGCACTTTACTTTGAAAAATATTGAATTGTTTATGTTGTTCTATGTATGGTGGCATATCAAATTCTTGAGGCAAAACACTTAGCATTACTCCTAGCTTATGGTTTTCGTGATGACCAACATGGTCTCTGTTAAACTACTTACTGTTTTATACTGCAATGCCTTCACTGTCAGCTGAAACAGACTCAGAAGCACTTTTCACATCTGATTACTGTCAATGGGAAGCTTTTGTTTTGAAAAATTGCTGATAAAATCTTATAACTGAGAGCTTTCATTATTAAAATTAGATGTTTCTGAGCACTGTGATCATAGCATGACAGCATCTTGATAACATCCAATAAAATAACTTGATGGATGGTTAAAGGAATAAACTGCCACCAGGTGAATGTCTAAACTTGGATGTATGTGTCACAGTGCTATCAAAGGGATAGAGGGTCATTCCTCAACCTGCACAGCAGCTGAAATGTAATGTGTTATTGTAATGTACATGAAACAAAGAAGCTTTATAGAAGGTTTTTGGTTATAATATAATGATTACTTATTAGTCAAAGCTGAAAAAATCAAGAGTAAAGCCTCTAATATATTGTAGAAAATCAGCGGTTGCCTTCTGTGGTAAAACAGTTATTTCCTAAGATGAATTGGAACAAATTGGAATATTAAAACATTATGAAAATGCAAACGGTTAATTGGATTTTTTGATGAATCCAGGGGGACAAACACATTTTGGCTGTGTGTGATGAGAGAAGAGATTGGTTTGCCCTGAGCAATAGTATAGCAAGTTGCCATAGATAAACGCTGGACTTACGAAGATTGTAGCATAAAGGTGAGATATATTGCTTTTAAGAGCTTTGAACAGTGGTGATGACCATTTTTACCGCACACAACATTTCAGTAACACTCTGCCATTATATGCACAATTTAACCAAGCAGGGGCGTGGGGAGGGAGAGAGCGAGCGAGCATGGAAAAAACATCTCGCCAGCACAAAAGTAGCTACGATAGGTAACAGAGAACTGCACAAGAGTTTAGACTCAGAATAAAAACACTGTAAAGAACGTTTTGACTCATCTACACATGTTAGAGCAGGTCGGTCATTGTGAGTGCTTGCATTTATTTATGTCCTTCCGTTTTTGCTCTGAGCTCATAGTTTTCCACTGCTGCCTCTTTGGGAGATGCACCAATGTGTTTTCTCACACCTCTGTGTGTTTGTACATTTCATCATACAAAAGTGGTAAGTGTGGTCAGAGATTTAGGGGGCAGGTTGTTCTACTTTCCATTGTTTGCCTCACTTTTAACACATTTAGGAAGAGTGTTACCTTTTCCATTAAAGACGATCACTGATTTGTTAAGACATTGTTTTTTCTTTTCTTTTCTCCACTTCCAACGAGAGTTACACTAGGTAATAATGTCAAGAATAATGCTACATACTACTTTTATAACATACGTTACGCCCTACTGTGGGAACTATTTAAGAAAAACCATCAAAAAACCACTGAATGCCCACACGTCAACTTGCCCTACATGCGATGCATGCAAGGAGCAGTTAGGAAACCACAATAACTTACCGCAGCATTTCATCTCCTGTGGGGAAACAAAAAACAAGGTTAGGTCACACTACAGACTGACAGTTGGTTCCCATCTATTGAGCGATACTAACCAGTATAAATACTAAAAACAGCCAGGCAGTCTGAAGCAGCAGTCTGGTGTGAAAATCAGAAAACTGGAATATATTTATAAAAACAATCACAAAGCTCACAGGGGGTATTCCTCCTGCTTTACCAAACTTTACCAAAACTGTCCTAAAGATTAAACACAGCGCTCAATACTAAGCACCATATTGACTCAGACCTAACACTGTTATCTTTGCCCTACCTCTTTAGCAATGGACCACTCTAGTCCAGTCACGCCACCAATCTCAACAAAGGATTTCCATCAAATACTGACACCTCAAATTAAGAAATCCTAACTGCTTGCACTCGCCTATGGGTAGCGCTAACTCCTAGATTCCAGCTCTCACACAACTAATTAATTAATAATCTACTTACAATTTTATCTGTTGGAAATCCACCACTAGATGGAGACAAATAGGTGAGAAAAAGCAAATGTTTGTACTGGATGTTTGTAGAGGATGCTGAGTATTTTTTTATTTAGCCTCAGAGCTTTGTGAAAGTGAGTAACTTGTATGTAAATGAGGAAATATATGTACAACAATCAGAGCTTAGAGAAGGATAATATATAGTTTCAAATGTGGGCTGCGTAAAATGATGTGTTTCTTAGTCTGTATATGCATGCAGAAATGAGTTTTGTATGTGACTCACATATTTATTATATGCATGACTAGGGGAATTTAATTCAGCTGTGTTTCACTGAATCGTGTTTCTGATAAAAGAAACCAGAACATCAACAGTATTGTGATGATCATCACCATTTACAAGTGGTAAGCGCTGTGTATGGAAATTAATATTTTAAGATATTACATAATTTAGTATTCCTTGACGTTCTTTTACTAACCATTTTGTGCTTGCAAAATTTATCAATTTCGATGCTTGTCTCCATTTTCGAACTGAAGATGTGAACTTAAGCAGTAGATCAATGGCTTACAATGGATTGGACTGTGGAGAGGACAAATACATACATTTGAAGCCTGACAGCATCTGGTATATACACAACTTTGGATAAACTGGGCTGTTTAAAAGGCCATTTGTATAAACTGCCCCTTTAAACAGCCCAGAGGAAGAGACATCTGTGTAACTGGTAGAGTCTAAAAACCCAAGCACAATACTACTATTATTATTATTATTATTATTATTATTATTATTATTATTATTATTATTATTATTATTATTAATAATAATAATAATAATAATAGTAATAGTAATAATAACAATAATAATAATAATAATAATAATAATAATAATAATAAAGTCAGCAATAAGTAGGATACCTACTGTTTTACCTACATGTTTTCTTAGTTACTGATGTTTAGAGAGGCCACACTTGTTATGGTTCACAGGAGTTGAGGAGTGAGCGATGAAAGTGATGCTATGGTATTTCTCTGGACTGGTTGTTTGCTGCTCTATGAGTTCAGCAGAAGAAGGTGAACCCACAGCTGAGAGTGGTTCCCTAGTGGGTGGGGGGATCATATTTCAGGTTCAATATTATAGTTACGTTCTTCCTAGTCTGAACCTCAGACAAGAACTGGCCAGAAGAATTGAGCTTTTTGAAGTTCTGCTTAGAGAACTAAGACAGAAACACCATCACCTGTATCTCACAACACATCTTAATGATTTGCCTTCTCAGTGTTGCCATAATATTTTCGAGACAGGGAGGAAGCAAAACTGATTAGACTAAACACTAGACGAGAGGCCATCAAAATAAAACGGGAAACATGAGACAGACTAAGACACCGACTTGACACTGAGACCAGGACACATGACTGACAAGGGGTCATAGGAGATGTACGAACATGTGAACATGGGGCACAGTAACAGAAACCTAAAGACTAGAAACTAAGGATATAACACACAGTAGCAGATCAGTAGGGAGCACTAAAACCACGAATAACACTAAATTAAATAATATAAATTAATAAACACACACACACGCACACACACACACACACACACACACACACACACACACACACACACACACACACACACACACACACTAAACTCAGGACCATGACACAACGACATTATTGAGATCATTGTAATGTGTACAATAAACTAAGCAGTCACAACAGGCAGAGTAATTGCTGAAGGGCCTATCGGGCAATTATAACCCAGCGTGTCCACAAAATAATTTACACTAAAATCTACACTGCAATCTGGAAGAGTTAAATTGTTTCGACTGATTTTTTTTTTTTTTTTTTACCGTTCAGACCAAACTGCATGCAGACTTTCTTAGAAACAAGTCTTTTCCCGCATAATCACGGGCGAGCCAAAATCAGTCCACGTCTCAGAATTCAGCGCAATTCGGCACAAAGGACACGATGGTTTCGTTTCAACACCCAAATGGGACGAATCTGAATCATTGCTGACGAAACAAAACAAACTCTCTCTGCTGAATGGGACGGAATATCTCCGAATAATCATACCGATACCCAATGCTCGCATCACACGGCAAATGCTTTTGCCCAGTCTGACTCCGACGAGTGATTTTGGTGATGCAAAAGTTTATAAGAGCATCCTTCAATTTTCTTAGCCCGGGGTTGGAGCCTATCGCTGTTGTCACGGGGTGAAATTTGCAATACTCTATACAGTTTTTGATTGATCGCTAGTCCATTACAGATGGACTAGCGATCAATTACCAGTACATCATAAGCATATTTTAATAGGTTTCGGGGTTTTACTGGAATATACTTTAAAAACCTGCCAATTTGCTGTGAATGTGATCTTCTTCTTGTGAACATCGTTTGTGGCCTGGTAGTTTTTCTCACATCACCCTAAACTGCGTAAATATATGACGTTTCTCTTTATATGATATTTAGATGTTGTGATATTGGGTAGAATCATAAATTACGATCTCACTCTTTAGGCGGAGCTTCCTGTCATATCTTGCTTCAGTTTATTAGTTCCTAGAAAAACGCTCTGCATTTCACTCGGCTCTGAAATGTCTCCGATAAAGAACTTAAATGTGACTTTTGAAACAATCAGTGACAACAGCAGTTATTCTGAAGGCGATACTATAGTGGGTACAGTCAGTTTCAGACTGACAAAAGAAGTCAAAGTCAAGAGCGTTTATATAAAAGCTAAAGGGGACGCTAACGTAGAATGGACAGAAGTAGGTGTACCTGTCGAGAGACTGCAAAGTGCGCGCAGGAGATATTTCAAAGTGAAGGAATACTTGGTTGCAGAAAACGATGAAGGTAGGATGTCAAAGTCAAACAGAGTTTGTTGTACTTAAAGGTGTTTGTAGCTATGAAATTTATCAGGAAATTTGGCAATGTGTTGTATTAAAAAGCAAAATTGCTACAGTTAGATTCCTTACTTTAAAAAAAAAGAAGTTTTTTTTTCTTTTTATGAAGTGAAGAGTCTGAGGAAAGATATATCCCAAAATAATAAGAACAAAAATCTAAATAAATAAATGAATAAATAAAGACATGTTATCGAGGTGTGCATGATAGGATTCCAGGTCAAACCACAAAAAAGATTGAACTAATTCAAGTTGGTTAACTTGTCTTTTATTATCTGTTATTGGCAGCTATAGTTAAAAAATATTAACACTTTTATCTGTAATTCCAAACAAAACAAAAGCCAGACAAAAGGAAGTATCAATGGGTTAAATAGTGTAGCAGAGATAAAGAAAACAGTTAACTTTGAGAATATGAGATTGAGATCAAATGTTAATCAAACGACTCTTGCAGGGACTGTTCTTCCAAAAAGAGTGCACATCTTTAAGTTCAGGCTCAAAATCCCAGAGGGGTAAGTGAGAATTTGCAGCATCCAACATTAATACATATCTTGCTTTTGCAAATGAATGCATTCCTAATTAGTTCTGTTATACAGAAGGATGCCTTCGTCCTTTAAGGGAAAACATGGAAATATTGTCTACACCTTTGAAGCCAAGGTATCTAGGAGATGGCGACTGCCTTCGAAAGTGCTAAAAGAGATCAACTTTGTGTCAAAGTCCTGTCCACACACTCCTCAAATGATGGTAAACACTAGAGTGACATGTGTTAAACATCAGATTTTTGGAAAATGTGTTTTAACTATTCAATAAAAAATGTTTCAGATTCAAAAACCTGAATTACCTTTTACACTTTAAAGTTTTTTGTTTATACATCTTGGGGATAGTCATCAGTTCAAACATACCAACAGTGCAAATGTAACATACAAGAGAATTCAGCGTTGATTACCTGGACTAGATCTGAAGCCTAAAAACAACATTGAGGTATTTTCTTCTGCATTTTCTCCACATGAGGCATTTAGTTGATCTGGAAAAATGTTTATTTGGTTTGTTATAGTGTCCACAGTCCAGTTCAGTGCGTAAAAAGATGAGTGGTCTCTGCAAGGGACAGGTCCAGATCTGTGCTACCATTAACAGAGGAGTTTGTTCTCCAGGTAAAGTATCTGCAACGTGCTCTAGCAAATGTTGATAGACTAAAAAAAAAAAAAAAATGCAGCTTATTGTTAATATTTGCTTTTGACAGGTGAAACCTTGTCTGTTGTCGCCAAAATCTGCAACTCCTCTTCCAGGAACACAAGGCTCAAATTCAAACTTCAGCAGGTAACTGTGTACAGTTGCCAGGACAACACTAATAGCAGCAAGGAAACGCTGTTCAAAATGGTCGGAGACACTATCCGTCCAAATTCAGAGCAAACTGCCTCCTGCCAGCTGAAAGTTCCCAGCGATGCCATTCCCACCCTCCATAACTGTGAAATCATCTCAGTTGAATATTACATAAAGGTATGAAACAATACATGATTTGTATTACCTCAGAAATGAACCTGCTTTTTTGCAAACATTTGTGGATAAATAATAAAAAGTAAATATGTGTCTTAACACAACATCTTTATTGCAGATTATAATGCTTTACAAGTTTCTTCATCTCTGACTGTTTCCCAGGTGTATCTGGACGTTAGTTTTGCCCTTGACCCAGAAGTGGTGTTTCCACTGGTCATCCTTCCTTCTAAATTTGCTCCAGCTCAGAGTCGTGAGGCTGTGGGGCCTGAGACAGTTGAGTCTCCAGCTTACAGCGAGTTCACATCCTCTACTTTCACCACTGGATTGGATCCTATACTCACAGGGTCAGGTGTTTATCAATACCCCACCCCAGATCCCACTCAGCATGCAAATATAACAAGTGATTATAACCAGTGGCCACAAGGAGCTGCTTCACAGGGTTCAGTTCCAGCTTTCATAGCACCATCTGTGCAACATCCAGGCCCTACTGCTCTCCATGGAGAAGAACCTCCACTATATTTGTCCATTTACCAGCATCAGAATGAATGAATGACTGTAGAAGCTGAACTGGATTTATTAAGCGAATAAGCCTTAAATAAACTGTAAGCAATTTCTTTAGACACTTGGATAATTGTTCAGACATTTTTTCGTACTGAGAATGTTACCTTGAAATGAACTGAATATACTTTTTGGGATTCCTAACCTGGATAATTGAGCATGTGTCAAGACATTTTGTAAATCCTACATATGAATATATTCCTGGTCCCAGACTGTCTCAAGATGTACCATAATGTTTCTGACTTTTTGTGGGTAACATGTATCGGAAAATGTGACATAGAGCTGGGCTTTTAGGAGTTATGGTGAACAACTCCAGTCCAATTGACATCCTCCACTGATGTTGCTTTTTTTATTTTTTGTTTTTTCAAAGGCCAAAACATGCATTGCCTACTTTTTGTGCTAGTATTGTGTTTGCGTCCCCCATTGAAGATAAAAATAAATATAAGCTTATTAAAGTTTGATAAAACTGAATATTTTAACATTTAATTTAGATCTTTATTCATTCATGTTGATTCATTGGTTCATATGTGCAACAAACTTTTTTGTTCTTTTTACCAAAACATGTTTTATACCCAAGCTTAAAGATCATTAAGTAGGAAATAATTTTGAATCATAAGCCTGACATTTATCAGCTGAAAACAGGACAAAAAATGTTTTGCTCCAGCTGTTTTTATGTGCAGGGAGTAGGGAATTTTATCCCGATAGCATCCTATGTGGTGAATCTTTACAGAGAAAAACACCACATAACCATTCAGCCCCACAAACATTCCTCAAAGACTTGTTGTCTTGCTAAAACAGATTTACACCCCTTTAAACCTAATTAGTATTCCATGGAGTCGTAGCACCTTGGTTGCAGGCAATAACTCATGTGTGCCACAGTGGCAAACATTGCATGTTTATCAGTAAAGGTGGTATCGGTTGCAATGGTTTTCTAGTGGAAGGAGAAACTGTACTGTTAGCATTTGTAAAAAGGTCTGCCAGTCATGGGTGGAGAATAGGGACAGCACTTGTAAGAGTGATCTTGAATAGTTTAAACTCCTCTGGACAGTTGTGAAGCATTTCATTGCAAACAAAGAAATCTAAATGATACTTAAACATTTCATTCCTCCTTAAGAGGATTAAAAAGTGTCACATGGTCACTATTTATTGTATTTATTGCTCATCTATTGATATTGTGAATGCTTAGCTCCTCCCACCTGCTGCTGTTGCTCAGACAACACAAGCACATGACCATAGGATAGGCTACTTTCGCCTGCCACCAAAATGGGAAAAGTGCTACTGAACGTCTGTTTTTTCCTCTTCATCATTTTCAAAGGTAACATGTGTCGCTGTTTACCTCAGTAATATAGCTGTTATTTTTAAAAAACAGTTTTAATTTTAGCTGTTCGAACTGTTGTAAACATTTCTTAAGTAGCTGAAAGGCATTTTGCAAGTGCTGCCCCCGCGACCCGGCCTTGGATAAAGCGGATGAAGATGGATGGATGGATGGATGAAGCTGATAAAAGAGATAATAAATTTAATCTGTCTATACAAACAAAAACTGTGGGTGAGAAGTTTAAGGTCATGCCCAAAATTTCTTGTTTTCACTGAAAGCTCGTACATATATTGATAAAAAACGCTGACAGGGTTTGAACCATTGATTTTTACGTTAAAATGTTTTAGTTTTGTCAAACTATCATATGTTCGCAGCATTCATGCTCTTCCAGACCTTTTTTTATTGTAGCTGTAACTTTGTTGAAGTAATGTGGATACATTTCATTCCTTTCTATGCGCCCTGGGACTGGCTTTGTTCTGTTATGTGTGGGTTCAGACAAAGATCATAGCTTACAGCAGCACCCGCAGGTTGCCGGATTTCATTCCCTTGTAGATGTCAGCATTTTTGGGATCACTGCTTTTGTTAATGGTACCTAATGAATTGTGAGTTGGTTTAACAGAGAAACAGGTCTGCAGGTGTCATTTTCTCAAAAACCACCAGAATTTTGTCCTATTTGTAAAGCAAAGCAGGTGCAGTTATGACTCCTGTATTACATCAGAACTATGAAAAAACAGCAGTGTTTAAAATGAAGGGCATATTTATAGACTATAACTGATTGACACCTCTAAAGGCTTTTATTTAAACAGCTAGATTTTTTTATATGTAATAAAGTGTGAACTTCACTGCTTGGTCAGTTAGTCTTGGTTTCAAATGCATTACACATAGGTTCAGTCAGTGGTTTCAAAGCACAGCATTGCAGAGCTAAACAGATGAAGCTCCATTGCAGGATTTATCAACCTAAAACAATAACGACAACAAAAAAATAAACATGTGTTTGTTTATTTAGTTGTTTTACTGTTGAATGAAGTGCTCTTGTGTGGTTACAAACTGCATGTTGAGCCATGTTTTCCTGGATTTGCATGTGTTTGTCCACTTAAGTAGTAATGTTAATGTGGTTGACACACAGAAAATGAGTACAGCAGAGAGCAGTTGTAGGTTACCTAGATAAGGTTGTGGTTCTCTACAGGTAAGCATGTGGGCTTGGTACTGACTGCTAACCAGTTATATTACCTTGTTTTAAATAATAAAATATACAGCTTTTTGCATATCAGACATACCAAATGCATCTGTTAACACACATTTATTACATATAATTTATGGGTACTTTAATTATTTATTCTTTTATGTTTTATTTGTATGTTGTCATCCACAGAGCTGTCTGCCTTAAAGATTCAAAACAAGCTGCTGGGTAAATGTCTGCAGGTTACAGAAGGAACCGAAGGAGGTAGAGTGTCACTGGGCGAATGCAGCCCATGCTCACCTATACAGGAATGGCGTTGGCACCAAGAGAGCCAGGCTGTCAGCAACTACCACACTGGAGAATGTCTGACTGCACCAAGAGAGCAATATGAAGGTGTGCATCTGCAGCCCTGTGTCTTCAGAACTGCAAGTGGCAAGGATGGTGATAGAAGAGAGCCAGGAAGCCAGGTATGGACATGCTCCAGAGAAGGCCACCTCACTGTGGTAGGGAAGGGGCTCCACCTTACTGCTACAAAACAATCCACTTTGGTCTTCCTTTCAAGAGGACATAAGAAGGTAATAATATTAAGGATGGAGAAAAGAAATTTTCCACGTATGATAATAGCATCTTAATTACATTATTTTAAATGTATTTAAAAGCTAGAGAATATTGTTGAATGTTTTCACAAAGCTGAAAGATAAAAACGTTTGCCTCTGGTTCTTTAGAAGCAGGGGAGCAGGTGGAGAACACTTGACAGCCAGACGCTATGCAATGGCAAAACCAGCCAACATAAAAATATCAATCCTCACCTACATCTGGGGGAATCGTTGGAACCAGAGATTCTTTCCAGTCATATATCTGATGTATACAGACAGGATGAAACAGGTAAGAATATCTCAGCCATAATTTACCCAGTGTTGTGTATGTGCATGTAAACACATAACCATTTTAGAAGTCTTTGATTGAACCACTCCTATTCGGGCCTGTTTTAGACAATGACTTGCAATAAGATAAATTTATGCAAGACATAGTTTAGGCTTACAATCGGGGTTAAAGTAGTATTCTGGCACCTTTAGTTAAAGTTGTTCTTCTAGTGATGGCATTGAGATATTTGCTCAGTCATTAGAAAAACATGACATCCCATAACTGCTTACACCTTTGACACATCTTTTTTTCCCTCATCCGTGGGGTGTATTCATAGTGCAGACAAAGGAGTGTGCATAAATGGAGTAACAACAGCAAGTGGCAGTAGTAACTTGAAATAAAGCTCAAGAGATACCATCAAATACACAAACTGTTTTTGTGAAGCTTGTCTCACAAAATGTGTCTGCAAGAAAATGTGCAGTTGTCAAATTTTCAAAGGAGAGAAAAAAGTTGTAAATTTACAGTGTAGAACTGGAAAAAGATTTAAGAAAGAGAGCAGAGAAAGATGAGAAATTATTTTCAAAGGTCTATTCATCTCACTGTTGAAATGCTAAATACTCAAAGAGCACTGAATACTGGAGCATGAGCATACATCAGCTGGTCACAGTTTGTACACAAATAAATGTCATACTATTAGAGTACCCAAACTACCCATGTCACACTTAACCCTTGGCTATAACAGTTATTTGTTTTTAATCCAAATGAAGTATAATATACACTTATGTCACATAATAATAATGATTCTATATTTTTTTTATATAGATTTGACTCCTTCTTATTTTAGCACCAGATCCCCTGCAGATCCAATGATTTTTCTCCATGTGGACAGTGGTAAGATCTGCAAATAAAAATAATAAAATAATACTAATAGAAGAGTGAATGTCCAGTTTTATTTATGTAAATATTTGATTTATTGTTGATGTTTGTACACTATAGAAAGCAATATTTACTTTTCCAACACTAGATGGAGACAAATATAAGAGAGACAGCAAAGGTTGTAGTGGATGTAGAGAAGTTTTTTTTTCAAACTGTGTTTCGACAAAAACCGATGATATGTATTTGCAGCAGTTACTAGTTAGCAGAGGAGTAAATATGAATTGCATAAAACAAATGATGCTTTTTTTGGTTTGTATTCACATACACATGTTTATAGAGATTTCCTAGAAAATGGCAATGGTGGTGTTAAGTTTATTATCTCTGTTCCTGGGGAGTGTGACTCTTTTCTTCAGTATTTACGCTGATAGGTGAGTGGCTAAAACACATAAAACATGCATTATTTATATAGATTCACTATTGGAATAAAACAAGTACTTCTTTACTTTTTAAATACTTAGTAATTTAAAGGTACACTCAGCATTTTATAGACTATACTATACTGTACTTATATAAATATACTTAAAATAGTTTGAAATGATCATTATTATTGTTATTAAGTATTGGTAGTAGTAGTAGTACACTGTGAGAAAGAACAGGAAATGTCTGCTATACTTATTAAAGGATTTGCAAACATGCGTGCAGTATAAAAGGCAAAGAGTCTGTATTATTTTAAGGAGTTTCCATCCATTCGCTTCTGTTTATCCTTTTCAGGGTTGCGGGAGCCTATCCCAGCTGTCATAGGGTGAGAGGCAGGGGTACACCCTGAACAGGTTGCCAGTCTGTCGCAGGGCTAACACACAGAGACAGACAACCATTCGCTTTCTTGTAATTTCTTTTAGTAGTATTCAGGAATAATTCACCAAGCTTCTTGAAGGACATTCAAGGCTCTTCTTTGGATGCTAGGTACCTTTTTTCCTTCCTTTAAGATGATCCCACAGGTCCAGGCTCTGGGGAGGAGTCTTTTGGTGTTTGGGTCATTGTCATGTTGAAAAGTTAAGCTGTTGTTCATTAGATGCTTTACAGCTGTTGTTGGATGGTGAATCAAAATCTGATGGCAGTTTTTTGGATTCATAAATCCATCAATGCTTTCACAATTCCAGACATCATTGGCTGAAATGCAGCACAAAACCATTACAGAGCCTCCACCATGTTTTCCAGATGGCTGTAGGCACTTGCTATTGTACCTCCCTCTTTACCTCCTCCGTACATGATTTCTCTGTTTCCATTCTTAAGGAAGGGTCACCACTGAGATCATTTCTGATACAATATTGACGAACAATTTTATGCCTGTCAAACTGTGATATCTTTTTTTTTTTTTTTTTTTTTTTTTCCTACATTCAAATCAGAGATGGGAACAAATTATGTGCTGGTAGTAACAAAGTGCCTAAAGATACAAAAACAAATGGTCAGATACAATGACTGGATTAAAAATGAGCAAAAAGACAGCCAATGTCCGAGGAAAAACTTTGAAGACCTTCAGAAAGCCTGGAGAAATATTGCTCATAACAATATAAAAAATTACAAAACTCTCTGTCTCATTAGAGACAAGGTATAAGAAAAAAGGGGTGGTTCAATACTTTTGCAAGTTTAAATTGTTACACTAAATACAATCACATCCAAAAGAAATCTGAAACAGGAATCTGTGTAGTCCTGTGAAAGAACACACTTGATAGGATAGGTAGCCTTTGTCAGTGCGCCCCAGGGTGGCTGTGGCTACAATGTAGCTTGCCATCACCAGTGTGTGAATGTGTGTGTGAATGGGTGGATGACTGGATATGTAAAGTGCTTTGGGGTCCTTAGGGACTAGTAAAGCGCTATATAAATACAGGCCATTTACCATTTACCATGTTTTAGCAAATTCATCCCAGTGTCAGATTTTGCAATGCTTGGTACCAATAATTTACAGAATATTAATTATTTTCAGAGAAGAATCTTTTAATTAAAGCTTCTTCTCTGTAAAAAAAAAAAAAAAGTTTTGCAGCACAGCAGCAAGTTGCAGCTGATCAAACCACAAGACTACTGGAACAATTTTCTTTGGACACGTGAAATCAGTACAACATGTCATACTGATAGGCATGGCTGGGTGATGATTTGTATTTGTTTTACAGCCTTTTTACCCCGTCAGACCTGGACACCTTGCAGTCGTTGAGTGAGCTTGGCTGAAACTGGGTCATGCAGCAGGATAATGATCAGAAGCACAGCAGCAAGTCTAAAAACAAAAAACAAAAAACAGAAAATGATGGTGGCTAAGACAAAGTCCAGACCTCATTCCAAATGAAATGCTGTGGTGGGACCTTAGGAGAACTTTGCACAAATGAACACCAGCAAACCTCAGAACTGAACTGAAGCAATGTTGCAAAAACGAATGGGCCAAAATTCCTTCATAATGAGTGAGAGAATGAAAGTCATGCAGAAAACAAATACTTCACATTGTTGCTGCCAAAAGTTGTTCTATGAGCTACTGGAATGGGGTGTGTGTAGTTTTTGAGCAGACAGGTACAGTGGGGCAAAAAAGTATTTAGTCAGCCACCGATTGTGCAAGTTCCCCCACTTAAAATGATGACAGAGGTCAGTAATTTGCACCAGAGGTACACTTCAACTGTGAGAGACAGAATGTGAAAAAAAAAATCCATGAATTCACATGGTAGGATTTGTAAAGAATTTATTCGTAAATCAGGGTGGAAAATAAGTATTTGGTCACCTCAAACAAGGAAAATCTCTGGCTCTCACAGACCTGTAATGTCTTCTGTAAGAAGTTACCTGTATGAATGGCACCTGTTTGAACTCATCATCTGTATAAAAGACACCTGTCCACAGCCTCAAACAGTCCGACTCCAAACTCCGCCATGGCCAAGACCAAAGAGCTTTCGAAGGACACCAGGAAAAGTATTGTAGACCTGCACCAGACTGGGAAGAGTGAATCTACAATAGGCAAGCAGCTTGGTGTGAAAAAATCAACTGTGGGAGCAATCATCAGAAAATGGAAGACATACAAGACCACTGATAATCTCCCTCGATCTGGGGCTCCACGCAAGATCTCATCCCGTGGGCTCAAAATGATCATGAGAACGGTGAGCAAAGATCCCAGAACCACACGGGGGGACCTGGTGAATGACCTGCAGAGAGCTGGGACCAAAGTAACAAAGGTCACCATCAGTAACACACTACAACGGCAGGGAATCAAATCCCGCAGTGCCAGACGTGTTCCGCTGCTGAAGCCAGTGCATGTCCAGGCCCGTCTGAAGTTTGCCAGAGAGCACATGGATGATACAGCAGAGGATTGGGAGAATGTCATGTGGTCAGATGAAACCAAAGTAGAACTTTTTGGTATAGACTCAACTCGTCGTGTTTGGAGGAAGAAGAATACTGAGTTGCATCCCAAGAACACCATACCTACTGTGAAGCATGGGGGTGGAAACATCATGCTATGGGGCTGTTTTTCTGCCAAGGGGACAGGACGACTGATCCGTGTTAAGGACAGAATGAATGGGGCCATGTATCGTGAGATTTTGAGCCAAAACCTCCTTCCATCAGTGAGAACTTTGAAGATGAAACGAGGCTGGGTCTTCCAACATGACAATGATCCAAAACACACCGCCCGGGCAACAAAGGAGTGGCTCCGTAAGAAGCATTTGAAAGTCCTGGAGTGGCCTAGCCAGTCTCCAGACCTCAACCCCATAGAAAATCTGTGGCGGGAGTTGAAAGTCCGTGTTGCTCGGCGACAGCCCCAAAACATCACTGCTCTCGAGAAGATCTGCATGGAGGAATGGGCCAAAATACCAGCTACTGTGTGTGCAAACCTGGTAAAGACCTACAGTAAACGTTTGACCTCTGTTATTGCCAACAAAGGTTATGTTACAAAGTATTGAGTTGTATTTTTGTTATTGACCAAATACTTATTTTCCACCCTGATTTACGAATAAATTCTTTACAAATCCTACCATGTGGATTCATGGATTTTTTTTTCACATTCTGTCTCTCACAGTTGAAGTGTACCTCTGGTGCAAATTACTGACCTCTGTCATCATTTTAGGTGGGGGAACTTGCACAATCAGTGGCTGACTAAATACTTTTTTGCCCCACTGTATATAACTATATCTATATAGAGATATGTTCAATGGAGTTTATTGTTATGAGAAAAAAAACCCAAGAAAGTAGAATCGTTAACATTTTTTGATGCTTTCACAATAGAAAAAAAGATTCTCGTGATTTCTTGTATAAATACTTGAGGGAATGCTTGTTAGATGGCAGTGGCTTAAGCCTTCAATTGGATAAATACTTGGGAAAGTAATATGTGGTTTTTTCTAGGTTCTAAGCTTTACGACGATTAGACGTCCCTGCCCAGTGGTGGCTAGTGTTGCTTACTTCCATTAACATAGATATCCATTTACCTAATGCTTATAGGTATTTCACTAGTGTAATTTACCATTTAACTTTGTCTTTTTTAGTTGTATTCCAAAATTTCTAAATTGCTGCTCTTATTTACATTTTAAACAGCATCACAAACTTTTGGAACTGATTCAAAAATACTGCATGGTTATGGCTGACATAAAATATTGTACAATTATGGCTAATTACTGAAAACCACCTATAGAGGGGGTTTGTCTTGTTGCATGCAAACATTGCAGCCAATTTATGGTGCATTTGGTGCAAAGTAAGAATACCGTTGCTCAGTGTAACCATTTGTGTTTTGCAGTGTATACGACAATAAACTTCTTGAATCTTGAAGTTTATAATGACAATAAAAGTTACAGAAAACATGGTATTTTCTTGTGGCACAGAAACTTCCCAGCAGGAGGAGTCGTTCTACAAGACAAAACCAAAGGCTATGTAAAAGTGTTTGTGCAAAGAGACCTGGCTGTTGTTGATCCCTCCTTTTTGATAGATCTGTGTGTAGACCAGACAGTGTCAGGGGAAAAGAATTTGACAAGAGAACAAAGAAACTGAACAATATATAAAACTTCTGTTTTGCAAAAATGCACTCACAAGTTTTCTATGTGCTTTAAATGTACAAATATATCCTTTTTCTTCCATCAGAGAAAGTAAGTCTTGCAGCTCTCCTGCCGTGGATGTGTTTATCCTAATGACAGAGCACAAAGTTTACTGAACAAAATACAGCAATCCATCCCCTGTTCCAAACCACATCCACATGCCAGATTAAAAATTGGAGGTTATATATATCTTTTTTTTTCTCTTTTGGTGAAATGTGTCAACAATTTTGCTTCTACAGCTTACAGCTTTTCATGCTTGTATTGGATTGGCCTTAAACCCAACCCAGGGAGGTATTATGAAGCAACTTCAACAAACCCAAGATATTTTTTATCTTTGAAAGATAACAGCCACAGTGCCACTAATCTATGCCAAAAGTGAAGCCAACTCCTTTTAAATATTGATATTGTAGTGGCATAGAAACCGTCTTCTCAGTTGTTGGGTTTTTTGTTTTTGTTTTTTGCTACAGTATATTTTAACAAATCATTTCATCATAAGTAAAGAAAAAACTCTATTATAACTTTTAGAATTTGTTTATGCTGGCATGACTTCTATGTATTGCTACACCAGAAAGACTCAAACAATTCTTTTCGTATCTGAGTCCCACCCTAAAACAGGTCACAGGTAAATCTGTCCAGGTTTTTGTAATATGATTGCATTTATCTAAAAAGGGATTGCCGCTAGGTAATCAATCACTGGCAACAGTAAAACCACAAATTTCTTGCATTAAAAATAATTCAAAAACAAAATATGTGGACTTGAAATAAAAGCATGTGAGAGGATGAAGTAATGATTTCAGATTCACAATTTATTTCAGGTCATTTACAGACATAGTGTAGAAATGATTGTAATAACATTGTCTGGCTACACTGACCTATAGATACACCCTTAATTTAGCATGGCTCATGTGCACACCTTCAAACATCTTTTAGTGAAAGTGTTGACACCGAGTGATTGTCATTTTAAATCCAGTCTGCCCGAGTACTGAGAGAAAACAATGGAAAATGTATCACCGCCTGTGTGCGAAACTGTGTGCAAAGTCTTTATAGGTGGTGGCTGGTGGTGACATGCATGAAAAAGAGGTGTGTGAGAGAGTTAGTCAGCACTTTCAGTACCTGGAGGATTACCAGTTTTCACAGGTTTTATTATATAATTCATTTTTTTACTTGGTTGTTTTGAAGCAATGGAGCTCTTCAAACTTCTGCAATGTAACATATTTGTATTTGTTAGTGCTGGTTGAAAAAACAGAGCACCATCAAAACGGTTGCAATATTTAACACAATACAGGATTTATGGTACCTGGCTTTGGATAAACGATAGATGATTGGTGGAACATAAAACCATTTGCTTTTCATCCCATATTGATTATATCACATCAGACAGTAAAAAAAAGATGACACAACAATTCATGACACCACTGCACATTTAAAAAAAAAAGCAGATTATATAAATACTAATGAGCCATTAGACCAGGGGTGGGGAACTCCAGGGCTGGTCAACACACCTGAATCAAATGCTTAGTTCATTACCAGGCCTCTGGAGAACTCCAAAACATGTCGAGGAGGTAATTTGGTAATTTGAATCAGCTGTGTTGGACAGTGTTTCCATACTGTCCACACCAGTTCACCAGTTCATTTCACACCTGTCTATGATTAGAAAATAGGAGACGATTAGAAGGAAGGAACAGAAACAGCTATAAAGAAATGTTCACATGTGGCTTCTTCTTTGAATGACAGACCTTTAACCTGAATTTGTGGTTGGCAAACTGTGTGATTTCTGCAAATGATCCTAAACCCATGTAGTGATTATCGTGACAACACCATGCCTGTTTTTGATGCAATACAATCTGAGGGACGGAGGATCATGTATTGATTTAGATTTCTCATATTCTTGGTAACTTTTGATATATTTACAGTAGATAATGAACTAAAACTTGTCAGAATTTTTCCATGGTGGAACATTATGTTTTTTAGATGCCATTATTGAACCTCCGCCTAAGATGTTCATGACCTAGTCTTGCTAACCTGTTGCCAATTATCCTAGTTAGTTGCAAAATCTCTCTCCAGATATTTCTATTTAGTACCATTTACTTATCGAGTCTTTTTTCTTACCCCCATCCCAACCTTTCTGAGACAGGCTGTTCCCATTAAGTTACAAAGGAGCTAATATTTTCTAATTGAATAGTAAAATGTCTCATTTAATATAAATGTAAACATTTTAAACATAAATTTGCTTTCTGTGTTTTATTGTGACTAATTCATGGTTGTATGATATTTGTGAATCATTGCATTTTATTTCTATTTGCATTTTACACATCATCCCAACATTTTTTGCAGATTTAAAACTGGATATTCCAAATACATAGACACACTACACACACACACACACATTGTTCACTTTGATACTAATTGTGATTTACAGGCAAAACACAAGGCTTCAAATATTTTAAGATTACACACTGAAATACTGCTGAGTTTTAAATGTGCTTTGTGCTGCATTTTAGGTATCTGGGTTATTGCATTTTCCATAGCCTTTAAATATTCTGTTGTTGATGATCATGTGGAGAAATAAATCACTGAATCACAGGTTAGCCTTGGCCAAAGTATTGAAGTACTATAACCTCTGGAGCTTTAGGGTATATAGCATTTATCACACATGGCCTGCACATGGTACCAACATGTTCCATACTACGCATAGCAAAACAGACCATAAGTGTCTGTTCATGTGTGAAAACATTTTTATTGCTCAAACATAGAGTGCAAGTTCTTTGAACTTACCCGGGGAATTCATATAGTGTTCTTACTTTGTTTACTTCTTCTTTGCTTTAATCCATACTGACAGACATTATGATATTAGGTTAAAACATCTGTGTATTTGTCAATGTCTCTGATATCTGTATTTCATCTTTCCTGTGAAAAAATGTTGTCTAGCTGGTAAGTCTAGCCAGCTGCAAATGCTTTGATAAAACTCCAGCATGAGCAAATAGTGTGGCTTAAAGGATATAATGGGGATTCAATAGGTACATTCGGTACCAAACCATGTAATAATGAATGAATATACTTGGTATGTGAAATGTTATATTGAAAGTATTATATTGTTTTAGCATGAAAACATTCTGTTTTGGGTAGAAGGGTTCCTTCTTTAACTCGAGCTTTCACTGGCGGTAGATGTAATACTAAAAGCTTATGTGTCTCACCTCTATGATTACTCCAAAACTTCTTGTAAGGTAGAAGACCTGCTAGAACAAGCAGCATTTTTATGGCCAGTAAAAGCAGGTTTTTTTTTTTTCATGGACAAATAAATGTGATCTTTTGCTTGGATTCATTTGGTGACGCTGAAGATGTATAAAAGTTTTTATACTTGATTTGTATCCACTGCTAAGAATTGTGGCAACTAGAAAACCTCACGAGCACCTCTTCAAATCTAAGGGATGGTAACATTTAATGTTTAAATGTTTTCATTTTTAAGTTTCAGAGCTATGATGTCCAGCTATCATTTTAAGAAGAAAGAGCAGCATTGAGAGCGCACTCAGTGTTCTGATAATAAAATTGCAATGTTTATTTTACCAGTGTTTCCTAGATCACTAGATTAATGATTTTCTGCTGGATTAATCTCATCTTTTTGCCACAGTTATAGACTTTTGTATATACACTACCAGTCAAAGGTTTTAGAACACCCCAATTTTTCCAGTCTTTTTTTAATTGAAAATTCTGCAGATTAATGTCTCTAATGAAAGCATGATACAAATAAGCAATTGGAGTTTAAAAAAAAAAGAAATTGCTGAATCAATTTATAGACCAAAATGTATTCTAAACTTTTGACAGATCAAAGTAGCCACCTTTGGCAGAAATAACAGCTGAACACACCCGTGGCTTTCGTTCTACAATAGAAATCAAATATTCTTCAGAAAGTTCTTCCGACATGTGTTGCAGAAGTTCCCATAAACGTGTGGCACTTGTAGGTTGCTTTGCTTTCACTCTTCTGTCCATTTCATCCTAAACCAGCTCGATGGGGTTTAAGTCTGGAGACTGTGCTAGACACTCCATCTTTTCAAACTTACCATCTTGTTCTCTTTTCCTGAGGTAATTCTGGCTTAGCTTGGACTTTGGGTCATTATCTTGCTTTAGGATGAACCTCTGACCAAGTAGGTGCATACCAGAGGGTATTGCATGGCAATGCAGAATGCCGCAGTAGCCATTTTGGTTCAGGGTGCCTCTGACTCTGTACAAGACAATGACCCTGAATCCAGCAAAACAGCCCCAAACCATCACACTCGTCCTGTCAAACCTGCAACTTAAAGTCTTCTCCTCACAGTTGAACCTGAGACTTGTTTACTATGACCACTATTAAACTGTGCTTGAAAGTGTTGCCCTGTGAGCCACCTATCACGCAAGCTGTTAACTCTCAGAAACTTGTCCTCTGATTCAGTTGTGGCTTTGTATTATCAGTTGTGGCTTCCTGTCAGAGTTTGGACCAGTTTCTGAGTGCCTTTGATGGTGAAGGAAATTGTACTGACACCTTGAATTTGGCAGTTTCTCTTTAGGAAAGACCTACATTTTTAAGTGTTATGATGGTGTGTCTCTCTTCCATTGTTACTTGCCTCTTTCCTGCAATACAATACTGTTCACCTGATGCTCACAAGGGTATGGTACCACAGTCTGTTCCAACACTGCTTTTGTGCAGACAAGAGGGGGTTGTAAGTAATCCAGAAAAGTTGGAACACCTGTAGGAATTAGTAGCGCCAGCTTTCAAGGTTCGATCAACCATTGCTGCAGAACAGCTTTAAATTGTTAACCCATTTTGTGTTCCCTGTAAAAGGTCTTTTGTATAGTTTGGACATGTACAGAATTTTTCACTTTTAACGTTACTTTTTTTTAAACCTCTGGCAGTTCACCACTTCCCTTTGTACCATTTCAAGCTATTCACTGGACTTAAACAAGTTGAATTGTAATAAATAACTGGAAAAAATTGGGGCATGTAGTGTACATTTTATCAAAATCTCTGGTGTAGATCGCCCTCCTAGGGATTAGTTTGTGTTGAAGAAGAGTCATGTGATGCATGAAAGGCACCTTATGAGCGCAAAGAGTGTCTGAAACGGAAAAAGCAACATAAGAAAGCTGATAACGGCTGTTGTCATAATAGTTATTTCCAACTGTGAAGCCAGCTAATGCAGAAACCCCCCCCCCAAAAAAAACAGGCCGACTCAATAAAATTCAGATGTTAACATCTGTCATTAAGACAGAAAAAAGAAAAAGGTATAAACCTATCCATTTGAAAATATAGGCTGTTTTCAGGAAGGAAAAACTCCCTTTTAACAGGAAGAAACCTCTGGCAGAACCAGGCTCAGGAAGGGGCGGGCCATCTGCCACGACTCGTTGGGGTGAGAGAAGGAAAACAGGAGAAAGACATGCTGTGGAAGGGAGTCAGAGATTAATAACAAGTATGATTCAATGCAGAGAGGTCTGTTAAGACATAGTGAGTGAGAAAGGTGACTGAAAAAGAAAATTCAATGCATCACGGGCATCCCCCAGCAGCCTACACCTATTGCAGCATAACTAAAGGAGGATTCAGGGTCACCTGATCCAGCCCTAACTAAAGAGCAAAGTGCTCTAATGGGGTTATGTGGTACTATAAGGTCATTAAGATAAGATGGGGCATGATTATTTAAGACGTTGTACAGTGTTATTACAAAAGTATGAGCACCCTTGATAATTTTCATGATTTTCCTTCATAAATCATCGGTTGTTTGGATCAGCAATTTCATTTAAATAATAATAATAATAATAATAATAATAATAATAATAATAATAATAATAATAATAATAATAATAATAATAATTTGACAGGTTTGATGGTTTCATGGATAGCCTGCTTTAAGTCACACCATAGATTTTCAATAATATTCAGGTCTGGGGACTGAGACGGCCATTCCAGAATGTTGTACTTGTTCCTCTGCATGAATGCCTTAGTAGATTTTGAGCAGTGTTTAGGGTCATTGTCTTGTTGAAATATCCAGCCATGGCGCAACTTCAACTTTGTCACTGATTCTTGAACATTGTTCTCAAGAATCTGCTGATATCAACTGGAATCCATGCGACCCTCAACTTTAACAAGATTCCCAGTACCTGCACTGGGCACACAGCCCCACAGCATGATGGAACCGCCACCACATTTTACTGTGGGCAGCAAGTGTTTCTCTTGGAAAGCTGTGTTCTGTTTCCACCACGTGTATGGCCTCGTGTTATGCCCAAATAACTCTAGTTTCATCAGTCCACAGCACCTTATTCCAAAATGAAGCTTGTGCAAATGTGCTTTAGCATACCTCAAGCGACTCTGTGGCATGTGTGCAGAAAAGGCTTCTTCTGCATTACTCTCCCGTACAGAATCTCCTTGTGCAAAGTGCGCTGAATAGTTTAACGATGCACAGTGACACCATCTGCAGGAAGATGATGTTGCAGGTCTTTGGAGCTGGTGTGTGGGTTGACTATGACTGTTCTCATCATCATTTGCCTCTGCTTATCTAAGATTTAGGCCTTAGAACCGTCCCTGTGGTCTTCCATTTCCTCACTATGTTGCTCACAGAATTAAGAAGCAGAAAATCAGAGTTCATCTGGGTCTTTATGTCTTTACGACATTCCTGCAGTTTAACTAATTGGTGTGTGTTATCTGTCTTCATCGTAAGATAAAGTTGAGTGTAAACTGCATAGCAGTGAAAATGTATGCTATGCCTTCTAATGATGCTGCCTAAGGGAAGCATGTATAATGTAAACAGAACTGGTCCTAGCACTGAACCCTGTGGAACTCCATAATTAACCTTAGTGAGTGAAGAGAGAAAATACAATCCTAAAGGCAGAAAAAGCACAAACAAGCACAAATTCTGCTGGTTGAGCAGCGACTGAGTTTGATTCCCTAACCCGGGCCTTAAATATTTTAATGTATATGGGTTGTGTGTCTGAGGTGGGGTTCATTTTGAACTGTTTTTATTTTATCAAGTATTGTTTAACTTTTGTAGTTTTTGTTAAGGAACGGTTGTTAGGTAAATTGTGAAAGGATTTTGTTAATATTAAGTTTAACGTATAATTTATCCTTTTTTTGTGTATAAACCTGCTGATTTCGTCCCTTTTGCTTCCAGGCTGAGAGCTGAAGGTGGTGGAGGGTTTCCCAGCTGACTTTTATTATGTGCTGTGTGTGTGGTTGGTGCCAGATTCTCTTCGCAGTTGAGTGCATGCTCACAAGTGTCTGGGGTGATCTATTTATCTTTTTTATTTGTTGAAATCGTCTCCCCGTCAAGTTGACCATCCTCAGTTCTGAACACCAACCCCCATTCCCGTTATGGTTGAATGTGTAGAGTTTTAAAAAAAAGTTTTCTTTGAGTAACGAAGTATAACTTTTAATTGTGAAATCACATCTCCTGCCTCATATTAGTGGAACAAACCTGTGTACCTTACTGGTGTTAGTACTTATTTCTTTGGGTGAAATTCCAAAGGTGGCGTTGTTGGTAGCCCTAGCTATAGTGAAAACAGTGAGTATGAAGGGCAAAGTACTGAATTACTCTTTTATACATTGCTCCCACAATTGTTCATTATTGTAAGATATATATTTAGTTTGTCAGAAGGGGATAGGCGCAAGCTAGTCTGTCTGAGAAGTGAACCTTTATGTGTCACTTTAGCTTATTTTTATGACAATGTTTTGTACTTTTTATCTCATGTAATCAGAGTACAGTCACGTTCAGAAATGAGAAGCACTTCTGACAAACAGGAAAAAGGAATATCAGGAGAGTAACATGAACCACACTTACGTTATGCAAAAACAAAAAGGAGAACTTTACTGCAATCATTCAAAAGCATTTCCCCTCAACCTACATACAAAATTTAAAGAGTCACTGTCCAGTCTGGCACCTAGTAAAGGACAAAAAGGATATAAAAAACACACTCATCAATAGACACCGATGAACGTAGGCAATATGTTTCTATGAAATAAGACTTTTTTTCACACTAGTTTCAAGCATGGAAATGGAATTTAATATCTTTAAATAACATTTATTTAGAAAATTTGGTCAAAAATGAAACACGTGTGGATATAAGAAAGAAGCAGATTTAGTTACTTCAAGATTGTCTTTGTAAAGGGTAGAAAGATTATATCCCTATAACCCTCGCTACAATCTCTCTACCCAAGATAACAGAGGCAACAGTTTGCACAGGTATGATAATGTCACTGAGTGGCGCCTACATTAAGTGAAATGTACTACTTTCATTATATAGACAAGATAGACAAATGTTTGAACATGCTTATGTTTGATTGTTTTAATATCCCACTGAAATGGGCTGAGAAAAGCACAGAACAGGATTTTTAAAAATATTTTAATCTAACTAAGTATATACAGAATATAAAGTATGTAAAACTCCATAAAAAGATTATCTAAAATTAAATTGGTGTAAAGCATACAATACTGTTAAGTCTGGTGTTGTAGATACTAAAATCTGAAAGTTCATGTCATAAAAGAATTAATGTAATTCTTTGCTTCTGAATTCATATTTAAATTCACACAGTCAGTCTCTAAACTATGACACATAAACATGCAACTGTACAGAAGGTAACCTGACATCTATCTGGGGAGAAGTCCCAACAGAAACAATTGTTTGAGAACAATAGCTGTGTCAGGAGGTAAGTGAGGGTGGGATACTATGTATTTAGTGCATGTTTTTTTTAAGTGACATCTCTCTAACGGACTAACACTCATTTCTTTCTTTCACAGCCTCTCTGGAGTTGTCTTTGGAAGTCACATTGGTGAGTCGGACAGTCTCCTGCTCTGTGCTCTCTTTCCTGTCACGTACTTCCCCTTCCATGTGGAAACCAACCATCAGCTGGTATATCATTACACCAATGAAGGTACCGAGGAATGGAGCAAAAACAGGGACCAGGAACCAGCCTTGTCTAACCCTGGACAGAGACAGAATAAGAGTTAGTAAGTGTTAGTAGGGATCACTGTAAAGGCAATGTGAAGGAAAAGTAGTTCAAATCTGTCCACTGACGTGAAAACCTCACTCCCCCAACCAGCTATAGCGGTGAAAAGACGTGGTCCGAGGTCTCTGGCAGGATTCACTGCATAGCCAGAATTAAAGCCCATAGACAATCCAATGACCAGAACCACAAATCCCACAGTGAAGGCCTCCAGCCCTTGGGGGATAGGGTTGTTGTGAGGATCCACAATGGCCAGAATGCAAACTATCAGTGCTGCTGTGCCAATAATCTGTGTGGTAAAAATGAAATGTAAGAGGGAATCCCATCTATATTCTGTTCTTAAAATTTGTGTATAAAACCAGTTTGCATTTCAAAAGACTACCTGATCAAAGAAACCGTTGACAAGGGTGAGATGGTTTCCAGGATAAGTAGCAAAGATGCCAGCTGTGGCGTCAGGTCCAGTCACATTAAAACTTGCAGGATGGTCCCACAGGGCATCTAATGGGATCCAAATAATAAGATGTTTTTTTTTTTTAATTATTGCTGTTGTTGCTGCTTAAATAATAAGATATGATAATTATATACACTCAACAAAAATATAAACGCAACACCTTTGTTACTGCTCCCATTCCCCATGGGATGGACGTAGAGACCTAAAATTCATTCCAGATACACAATATAACCATCCCTCCCAAACAGTGGTCACAAATCAGTCCAAATGTGTGGTAGTGGGCACATCTGCCATATTGAGATAATCCATCCCACCTCACAGGTGTGCCACATCAGGATGCTGATCTGACATCATGAGTAGTGCACAGGTGTACCTCAGACTGCCCACAACAAAAGGCCACCCTGGAATGTGCAGTTTTTTGCGCTATTGGGGGTCTGGGGACCCAGAACCGGTCAGTATCTGGTGTGACCACCATTTGCCTCATGCAGTGCAACACATGGTCGCATGGAGTCTATCAGATTGTCAATTGTGGCCTGTGGAATGTTGGTCCACTCCACTTCAATGGCTGTGCGAGGTTGTTGGATATTCGTGGGAACTGGTACACGCTGTCGTATACGCCGGTCAAGCACATCCCGAACATGCTCAATGGGTGACATGTCCGGTGAGTATGCTGGCCATGCAAGAACTGGGACATTCTCAGCTGCCATCTGCCCTGAACAATGTGAACCATGATTCATCCGTGAAGCGCACACCTCTCCAACGTGCCAGACGCCATCGAATGTGAGCATTAGCCCACACATGTCTGTTACGTCGACGAGCTGGAGTCAGGTCAAGACCCCGATGAGGACGACGGGCATGCAGTTGAGCGTCCCTGAGACGGTTTCTGACAGTTTGTGCAGAAATTGTTTGGTTGTGCAAACCAATTGTTCCAGCAGCTGTCTGGGTGGCTGGTCTCAGACGATCTTGGAGGTGAACCTGCTGGATGTGGAGGTCCTGGGCTGGTGTGGTTACACGAGGTCTGCGGTTGTGAGGCCGGTTGGATGTGCTGCCATATTCTCTGAAACGCCTGTGGAGACGGCTTATGGTTGAGAAATGAACATTCAATGCACGGGCGACAGATCTGGTTGACATTCCTGCTGTCAGCATGCCAATTGCACGCTCCCTCATTGCTTGTGGCATCTGTGGCATTTTGCTGTGAGTCAAAACTGCACATTCCAGGGTGGCCTTTTGTTGTGGGCAGTCTGAGGTACACCTGTGCACTACTCATGATGTCAGATCAGCATCCTGATGTGGCACACCTGTGAGGTGGGATGGATTATCTCAATATGGCAGATGTGCCCACTACCACACATTTGGACTGATTTGTGACCACTGTTTGGGAGGGATGGTTATATTGTGTATCTGGAATGAATTTTAGGTCTCTACGTCCATCCCATGGGGAATGGGAGCAGTAACAAAGGTGTTGCGTTTATATTTTTGTTGAGTGTATATATATATTGTATATTTATCTAATAATTATATAATAAGATAATTCTGACTCATCACTAGAAGTCTTCACTTACCATAGTACATGCCAAAAATAATAGCAGCACCAAAGAAAGCACCAATTGTCTGAAAGAGGAAGTACATGGGAAACTTTCTCCAGCGCTCTCTTCCAAGCAGACACAAGGCAAAAGTTACTGCTGGGTTGAGATGGCCGCCTGCAAATGCAGATGTTGACATTATGTCAGTGTGTGCAGTCCATAATCACACAAAATCACAGCCTTGCCTAAAGTAAAACAAAAAAAGCTCTAAATACATGTTACATAACATAAACATCAATAAATCAGTTTGCTTACCTGATATTTGGCCACAGACCAAGATGCCTAACGTAGCAGCAAAGCCGAAGGCAAAGTTGACAGTAAGGAACATACCATGGGAACCACCGCTCAACACCAACTGGGCCACAGAACCGCAGCCAAACATCTGGAGAGAGAGCAGAGAAATCAAGTTCAATTGGGTCCCAATAAATGAATACATTAGTTTTTGGTTGTTTCTCGTGTAGAACAGTTAATATAATGAAAAATTCAATGTGTGTTTTTGTTTAAATGGGTCTATTTAAATTTGACTAAATGTTTTCTGTCCGTTTGTTGCATTGACTTTTGTTTGAAATGAAGAAAACCTTTCCAATTGCTCTGAGAAATGCATTCTGCATATCAAGACTTTACAAAGTTTTGTGTACGACATCAACCATACTCAGCATCTCACAATATAAGTATTGTACATTAGAGGCCCTGTTAGTCAGTCAAGGTGAGATTAAAGAATGTGATCATTATTTGTGAGACCTGTAAAACAAAAACCCACTGAATGAGACCTGCTCTGAATGAAATCCATTGTTTTAACAAGGGCAGGCAGGAGAAGACTACACTACATGTACAGAAAGGTCAGTATGTTGACCTTGATCGGAGGGGAACTGTCATTATTCCCAAGTGATTTATCCAAGAAGGGGGAAAAACAAGTCCTAATCCACTTGGAAAGAGGATAAAGATGGTTTGGGAACATTTTTCTTTATCAACAGCACTAGGGTGAGGTGTTCCGGGCACGTCCCACCGGGAGGAGGCCCTGGGGCAGACCAAGGACGCACTGGAGAGATTATATCCCTCAGATGGCCAGGGAACGCCTTGATGTTCCCCTGGATAAGCTGGACGAGGTGGCTGGGGAGAGGGAGGTCTTGCCCCTCCGCTTAGGCTGGTGCCCCTTGCGACCTGGCCCCAGATAAGTGGAAGAAGATGGATGGATGGCTGGATGGAACAGCACCAAACAGGATATGTCAAACTGTGTGTTCAGAGTACCTCGTGATTATATTTGTGCATATATCCATGAGTGTTCTTTGGATGTGCTTGTAAGTGTAGTATGTAAGCGTCCATGCTTAGGCTTCTGTGCTCTAAGCCCCATGAAGAGGATTCTTTTCACTGAGATCAGATGATGTTGAGGTTAGTCTGAGGGAACCGCCTTTAGAGGGACTGGCGCCTGAGGAGTGCTCATTATCACTGTGCTCAGTGTAAACTCTCCTCCTACGATGAGACCAGCCGTTGCTGGAAAAATAGGATATAGCTGAGTCTTATGCTAGAATTGTGCTTAGCTGTTTTATTTTTAGGAGTGTGAACAAAGTCTTTTTGATACTTCTTAATGTCATAGGCACTGGATTACAAATGATCAGCCATTAGCTTGTGAGTGTCCATTTCCTGATTTAGATCGCATTCCACCAGAAAGGTCTCATTTAAATCTGATACTAAATTTGGACACAGGGAGAGCTACTTCCAGCTTGCAGAAGCACTTCTAGAAGTGCTCATATTCAGTGATTCTGTGCTCTTTTCACAAATTACAGTTACTTCATATGTTTCTGTCATAATGTAGCTTAACTGCAACCTAGCAACAAACATTCAAGTTGCCGATTCAGCATTTCATACATCTATAGTGCCAAATGTTAGCACAGTCAGGGAGCTTATAAAAGAACTGCAGAGCAGTCAGCCAACTGAAACAGACACTTAGGATTTGTCTGGGAGTGAGAGGCCTGAAACCGGTCTCTGTGGGATCTTTTTAAAATCAGGATGAAGAGCCTTAGAGGAATTCCAACAGCTACTCTCCAGATGAAAGCAGACTGCTTTTGAAGTGGAAAATGGATTCCACCTTCACATGGGTTTAGCACACCAGTGGCAACCAAAGACACAATCTGCTGCTGTGAGAGGATTTTTATGAAATCAAGTATAATCAAGTGTGCCTTATAATCGAGTGTTCATATATTTTCACATAACCAAGCTTATTGTTAAAGAGAACATAATGCATTCCTTACTTTAGTGTCTGAGATGTTTGACAAGTATACAAGTATGTATTCTTTAACCCAGTGTGTGTGATGTCAGATAAGTGTGATATACTTCTATGTTTTTATTCTTAGTTTGTGTGCAGAGGTCAGATAAGCTTAGGTAATGTCTGGCCTTTTCCCTTTCGGTTAAAAGAGGAAGTACTATGTAACCCATTTTGCCTTATAAATAAAGCAACCAGCCTGCACTGAGTGTGTGTGATTTTGCTGAGAGGCACACACCCATGCGCATGTCTTAATACTCTCTGAGTCGGTCTGCAGTGTCTTATTTCTCTTACTTGTGAACAAATGTCTTAACCCCTGACATTTAATTGGTCCTTCGTAGCCGGAGAACTGACTGTTATTTTTAACGTCTAGTTTTCCACAGACGGTCTTCATCGGATCCTGACGTCGTGACGCCTGCGCTGGAAAAGAGTCTGTGCACAGCAAAAGAAAATCCGGGAGCGTGAATTCGATCTCCGGTCAGCGTCTTATACAGGCCTTCACGGCTCCAGGACCCGATGAGCGCCGGATTCAAAAACGCAGCGCCACAGTAAGGTGAATATGAAACACTGCATTCCATCAAGCGTTAAAATACGTTGATATTGAGATTTTCCTTTAAAATAGTGTAAACCTGGTTAGCGCCGACAGATCTCATTCCCACTTTTTCATGCCAAAGAAGGTGTCAAAAAAATGCAAAAAAAAAAAAAACAAATGTCTTAACCCCTGACAGCTGCTGATGCTGCTGCTGCTAAATGGCTTCCAAGGTCAAAGCCAGTTTAGACTCAGTGATGAGGCATTTAAGCACGCTATACTAACAGAAAAGTTACTCAGTCAGTTCATGACATATTTTAAATGCCTTTGACTAGAACTAATTTTTTCCATATGCAATGGTCAATTTGTGAGCAAATCTACCATGAATTTCAGACAATATTAAAACACGCACGGCTGCACACACCCAGTGAGCATGAGTTCATCTGGAGGCATTGAAAATCACAAACAAAAATTAAGAAGAAAGAGGAATTTTTACGCAAGATATTATTGCATAAGAAAAATGTGGCACCTATTATTCTGCCACTGAACGTGTCCTGATGAATAACTTCACCACACCTTTGTGTACTATCAGTAGTCACACCAAGAGTTACACCATTACAGGTCAAATATTTCTAATTTCCCATAATGATTTAACATAGATCAATCCAAAGTGCTCAAAACAAATGTAGATCATATATATGTACATACACGGGATATTTTAATCAGGGGTAGCCTGCTTCTGTGAGTTTATTATCAGGTTATTATCAGGTTTACAGATCACATTGTGCTGCAAGATTAATCATGTTTAGTCATTAAAAGAATACGCTGCCTGCTAGAATTTAAATTATTAACTGTAAAATCCATTTTATTCTTGGCGTCATTTCAAAATAAACAACTTTTAATGGTATACTCTGGAGTCTATATTTCTACAGTATATCTATATATTTCAGTTAGCAAGCAAAAGTTGTCCACCTCACAGTTATTGTTTTGATGCCTATTTTAACCTTTATGTTTGAGACAATGCAAGATAAAATTCTATTTCATCTTTTGTCGGCCTCTGTCTTTAATACTGATACTGAAAACAAAAACAACAATAACAAATGTGCTGTTCCTCATACTGAATTATCATCATTACTTTGCATGTATTAACTTCCATGTTCATGTGCACATATATAACTCCTTTTTATGTGAAGAAAGGGTGAGGTTGCGCCTCTGGGATCCTACACACAAACACACACACACATATATATGTATATAACAGGTGAGCAGGGGTTATTCATAATAGATAGCATTATTTAAAGGATGAATACTGTTTTAATGTTGTGTTGAGATTATACATGAATTCCATGCATACACGCACAGACACAGGTGCACACATTCTTACGCTTCCACACACAAACATGCACTTACCACAAGGATGAGAGTGCCAAGACACTCTGCCAGGGCTTGACGAAGCAGCAGGTTGCGGATCTGGAAGAAGCGGGACAGTTTATCCAGATAATGCTTTTGCCAGCCCATGTCTTCTTGTCACAGGTTGAAGAGACTGTGAGAAATGACACAAACACACACACACACACACACAGTTGGTAGAATTTCCTGAGTGCCTGTGAAGCTGAGAGGACTGAGTTCCTCTTTTATAGCCAATGGTCTCGGATGGCCATTCTGAGCTTGGACCCACCCCTCTATACCCCGCCTCTGTGCTAGCTTGGTTTTGTCACTGACCTGTTCACTCCCTCACCACCTGTCACGCACAAACACCCATACACACACACACACACTCTGTACACCTTTTTTTCTTCCTCAGGACATTTTTGCATTGTAAGGTAAATACTTTAATATTACCTTTACCCTCCTTTACAACCAAAAATAGTCTAACCAAATAAAATGAAGTTATATATTTAAACTTAAATGTATGTTTAAGTTTACTGATGATGCTTGTTCTCTGTCCCTCAGAATTGGGATTAGAAGTACTCACTGTATGAAAAATAAGATATAATTATGTATTTACTAATACGCAGGTATCCTGGGTTTTTTGTTTGATTAAAAAAAGCAAATGTTGGAAAGAATTCCTATTTCCACTCATTGGGAAACAACAAGTGGAAGCAAATCCAAACTTACCTGGTTGCCACAAGAGCCATATAGCATATGGAATGCTATATATATATATATACACATCTTGACAAATGAATCTCCATTATTTTCAAAGCAGTATATTCTGAACCCTAGAGTTCCAGAGTTATCGGAGCACACACACAAATACACACACATGTGTAATTCATGCTGTTTGCCACCAGTACTGGATCATTCCCAGCTAATCACACACATCTTCTCTTCTACTCTTTCTGTCACCTTATTTTGTCTGTGCTTTTCTTATGTTCCTCTTCTGAAACTTCATCACCATACATTATGTCTCCTTTGTCTGGTTAGAAATGTGAGAACATGTGCTCTGTAAGGCCTCAGCTATGCTGGTATCAATAGGAATCTGGATCCCATTCTAAAATACTCATGTTTTTGTCTGTGTGTGTTGTTGATGTTGCCAGTTTTTGCATGATAGTGGAGTCCATCAGCTGGAATTTACCCAAGGACTGCTAAACAAATGTGCACACGTTTATAGACACATAAAACTGCTTATTTAAAATGTCAACTTATGAAAAAAATTCCACTTTCAGGCATACAGAAAACTTTTTCTCCATAATTTATGGAGATGTTATTGTGTAAAAGGCAATCTGAGTCATTGCCAGCCAGATATGTCAACTCGAACATGGTTAAGTCACGTGCAACATTTTACAAGGAACCTTTTTTTGAATAGGAGTAGGCGTCCCCTGAGGAGATTACTGAGGAGAATGCTTCCTAAACCAACTTTGGGGAAAGCAGGATTCTAAAATGGTAGAATTTGATGTAAATTATATGAAGGGAAATTGAAGATTAGCAGGGGGGACTAGATGATTCAGCAGAGAAATTTCTCATTACATTGATATTGACTGGTGTTATTTCTTCTTGTTCTTGTATGTCCCCCTTTTCCACCTGCGTTTTCTACACACATCCACATAGTTTGCTCAAAAACTGTTAATTTTGCTAACAATTAAATGTTATTTGGAGGCTAAAAGAACATCATTTTTGTATGTATTCAGTTCTCAGCTCAAACACAATTTTGAAAGACAGTGGAGCTGCATTTTTCAGCCATGTGGTTTTATCTAACTTTTCCTGGAAGAGTTTGGCTCAGAAACTGGACAGTTAGTGCGAAAGTGAAAAAATGGGGATACCCACAAGAATTTAAGTCCTCTTTTGACATCCTTACAATTAAAACTCTAGTATGATGAGCAGGAGAAAAGGCACAGAAGCTGCCAAGAAATACACAGCCTTTGTCCTGAGTCTTCCCCCCTCACTGTTTATAGGCCCACCAAAAAGAAAATAAGTCGCAGATTTTGGCTGAAAAGGTAGCTCCTTGTACCTTTGGACTCTATTGTATGATTTTTTTTCATGCTGTTCATACTACTGAATTCATCTGACTTCAAAACACTTAAAATATTCTTCTGTCTTCACTTTTCTAAAGCCTGAAAACAGGAGCCCAGAGTGAGTGCAGATGTGGCAAAAATATGTTGCCTACCACAGCTTCACTATTTCAAACTTTTTAACTATTTACTATAAAAACATCTACGCTGATATTATTGAAGTTTTTGATCTGTGGCTCTATGTTCGACGTGTGTGCCAGACGTGTCTCGTGTAGGAGTGGCAATACTGTAGTTGTTTTAGAACCAGAATTCAGTAATATACAGGTTCCCTGTGTTCAGAATACAATGACAGCATCACTATACATTATTCACCTGCTTTGATCAAAACCCAAAGGCAGATGTATGAATTTTTTTCGTCTGTTAGCTCAATAATGAAATCTATTGATCTGAAATCTGGCTTACCATCTGAGAATACATAAAGCAATTAAATACATGGATTTTGTTCATAAATTCTTCATTTATACAGTACTGCGAGAACGTCTTCAGCCACCTCTCGTTTCTTTATACTTTTCTGGGAAAATGGGAAATAGGTGTAGTGATTTACCAAAAAGCATGGGAATACAGCATATGAGGTATGAACAGATTTTCAACAATTCTAATATGTTTGAAAGCCAGTGTTTGGTGTGGCCACCTTTATTCTTCAACATCTGAACTCTCTTTGGCAAGCTTTCTTGTCATTTCTTCAAGTAGTCTTCAGGAATAGTTCTTCAGGCTTCTTGAAGGATAACTGTCTTTATGCTCTGTTCTCTGTCATGATCCCACAGTGCTTTAATAATCCAGTAATCTGAGCTCTGGGGAGGCCAGTTAATGGCTGATGGTATTCCACTGCATGTTCTTCTGTCTGCGTTTGTTTTTACTGCACTGGCAGTGGTGTTTGGGATCATTGCCATACCAAAAGAAAAAAGAAAAAAAGAAGCCATTGCCAATAACAGACTTTTAGATGGCATTGTATGGTGGATAAAACCTGAAAGCAATTTTCATGTTTACAACTCCACTGAAGTTAGGAGATCAAAGCCAACTTTGTGGATAATTAGTTTATTAATGCTCATTGAAGCAGTTCAACCTTTAAGATTAAGCATCTCTCAAGAAAATCGTGGATGTAAATGGGCAGCATTAAACAAGCAAGGAGAAACAAGCTGACAGAGGAAACTGGCACAAGCACGGGGAAGACATGCAAACTGCACCCAAAAGGAATTTTGAAATATTTTTGCCACAGGGCAATTGTGTTAAACACTAAGCTTCTATGCTTATGGTTGTCCTTTTGTTTTAGTAGGGAAATCAAGTTTGACCAAGATATACTAGAATTTAGCTTCCGCTGCCTTTTTGCTGTCTTGCTTGCACAAATGTTAAAAGTTGTGACTCCAAGCCATGTTTAGTTTTTCTTATAATGAGCAACAAAGGTGACAACTTAAAAAGAAATAGAAAAACTTAAAAGCAAAACAGTCACAAGTTCCATTGCTCTTCTTGGTAATCATAGCCTTTTTTCTTTGTCTAAAATAAAACACAAACGGTATCTTTGCATCAGCAGCAGTGATGAAATAGATCCCGTTTGCAGAGTTTTGAATGTCTACCAACAGTTTTAGGTTACTAAAATGGTTACTCATACAGTACTTACACATAATTGCTGCATATGCTTTCAGTCATAGATAACTGTATTCTGTTCATCACTTAGTCAATTAAATAAGAGGAAAAAGTTTTAAAGTTCCATTAAAATGATTAAAATGTCCCCTCGTGTGGAAGGAAGGAAATCCTCATGAGAAACTTGAGTACATATAAATCTAATTATATCTAATAAAAACTATGATAAATGACTCAAAAGTTTTATCATAAATGTTTCTGAATAACTATTTTTTTAATAAATGACTTCAAAACAATGACATTTAGCTTTATAGATGTGCAAGTGTTATACACCTATAGATGTATATAAATCAAGACAATTAAATGAAATTAAGAGGCAAATAAACTGAAATACAAACAGCATGTATGCATTTATTGGACATGAAACAAACACAGATGGATGAGAGAAATATAGCCAGAACTGTTAACGGATATGGTTAACAAGAAGCTCAAAATTCATTCATGTTTTCACTGTTTTATTATTTTGTAATGGAATTGAATTTGTGCTGCGTCTAAAATGACCATTTTTCAGTCCTGGCCTCCACTGACTTGACTAAGCCCTTCCCCATGATTCGGAAGTCCTCCAGTATTGCTTCAACATTGGGAACAGTCTTAGCTTCATCTCCAGTGACCTCCACGCTGCGAGCAGACACCTGTGACGTCTGAGGTTTTGTGAAAAAACAAAACAAAACATAATAACAAAGAAAAAGGAAACATGAGGAAAAGGTGATTAGTGTGAAGGTGTGAAAATGAACAGAATGAAGGAGAATAACTATTACAAAAGCAAGTTTTCCACACCCCCAAAAACTTGTTTTTTAACTGCCTTCATGTTTTTAAATGGAAGTCACTTTGCAATTACCTTAAAGGGGGTTGGGATGAATGCCTTTGGCTTCCATAAAACTGTGATTACTGTTCCACCACATGGATCACAGAAGAAAAGGGCCAAGTCTCCAAATGCCTCCTGGAAATTAAAAAAAATAAAACTATGTTACGCATGCCAACTGACACTTATTTGTGAAGCTCAAAGCAAAACTTATTAGAAAACTATTGAGTATATCCCCCCCCCCCAAAAAACAAACAAACAAAGAAACCAAAAACAAACCCAAAACCCACTTCAGTTTGACAAGCTTACTCAGTCAAAACAGGACTGTGATAGACATGTACAGAGGAAGAACGGGAATTAGTATGAATGTTGTGCAGTTTGGATTTCACTACCTTACAGTATAAGAACAGCTGAGTTTATCTCGGATTTTCTCTTGTCTGCGATTTAATTTTTTATTATCTGGAAGCGGCTCTGTTGTATCACACGTCAGCTTTCAAGCATAATATCTGCTTCACTTTTTTTTTTTTGTTTTTTTTTTTTAAGTCTGTCAAAAACACACTCAGCATTTGAAATGTTGAAAGACATTACTCACTCTTAGCTCTCCCAGGTAGAGGGACACAGGGTTGTAGTCGATGACTGGAAGGGGCCCTCCAGGCTGAGCCACACTGCCAGACATCACGCCCCTGCTGAAGGTGATGGCCGGAGGATCTACTGCCTGGTCGAGCAGGGGGACCTGCTTTGGGTTCAGGTGAATCACAACATCGTAAGCGTCCAGAGGAGGACGCAAAATCACCTACACAAATACGAAGAACGCATGAAAACACTGAAATAGCAAAAATCTGCATTTATATAGTGGATAAATCATGAAGGCAGTATTCACCCACCCTGACATCCTGCTTCTGGCTGCCATCTATCAGCTGATTTTCCAGCACTTTAAGACTCTCTGCAGCCACCATTATCACACGCTGCAGCATCTGAACACACATTCAAAAGTGGCTTTGAACATTTTGAACTATTAGCACCAAAAACACTGTCTCAGTTTTCAAACCAATAGTTAGCACTGGAATATATGTTACCCATATCTTGTAGCATAATTTTATCTGGGGACCTAATTTCATACGGGAACTGCATAACAACTGGAAAGCTGCAGCGAAAACACCATTTTCTGTATGGTTTCTAATTTTGCCAAATTGTTGAAAATAAAAACAAAAACAAACGAACAACAACTTTAAATACACCCCTTAAATCTGTTTTGAACTTCCACCACATTTTTAATCAAAGTTAGTTGATTACAACAACAGAGCAATCCAATTTCTTTTTTTAATTGAGAGAAATATGACATCATTCAACCTGAGAGCTCTTTCTAGTCCAGATATGAATTGTTTCAACCTCTATGACATTTTTGAAGTCATGGTCATGGAAGTCTTTATTGGAAAACACTGTCATTAGAAATAAACTTAATATTCAATCTGTTAATAGACTACTTTCATAGTCTACTCCCTGGTGGTTATTCACAGGAACTGCAACAACTACAAATTAAAAAAAAAAAAAAAAAAAGACTCATTACTGAACTCGTCTCTACAAAAATGTGCGTACTAATTCAACAATGACCCCCTCAGGCTTCACATTCTCAGGGATGTGAAGCCTCAGGATCCACAGGAGGTATACTAGAATCAATGTCAAAATTTGTAATTAAGTCCACAGTGACGTCTTTATCAGGACGTCACAGCACAAATTTCCTGTTCTCCAAGAACTATAAAGGAGGATGCTGGGAGAGGCAGGTCCTTAAAATTGTTGTTTCTAACAGGAGCAAGGTAGCCAAGCACAGGAAACCTATCTGGGTCAGCCGCACACTATGGGAGGCTCGTGTGCGTGTCTTTTCTGTACAATACTGTGTGCCACAGGACTACTTTACGGCTGCGGTCACGTCCAAGCAGAGGAATATGAAACTAAATATTTTACTTATTTTACTACCAAAGAGGATGGCAATGAAAAGCAGCTGGTGAGCTACACCTGATGGTTTTAAACTGATATAATTAATGATGTAAACATCGTTCTCAGATTTATTTACTTCAATAATCCTGTTTATCATTTGACCCTTTGAAAATTTTTATGTACCGTTTCAGATCAGTGATTTACACGACGTTTTGGAAAGACTTCAGAACCATCCGTTTCCAGTTCTAAGAAAAAAGCATGGCTATCTCCCTGTGGTATGCAAGGCAAAAACTAATACCAGCTGGAATTCTAAAACTGATCTAGTCAGTCTGTTTAGAACAATTTATCATCTTTTATAGAGGTACTGAATCACTCTCTCAATTTAATATGATTCCTGTCTTTTCAGTGTGATCCAGGAGAGCAGTGTGCACTAAGGAAAGGATCCCGGATCGGAAAACTATGTGACTGTTCTTTGCCAAGAACATGCAACTCTTTTCTACACCGCTGTTTATGATTCTCTGCACCTGCAAGAAACTTTTTAAACACTGTAAAAGCAAAAGGAGGGGAAAACACTTCAGATGTTTTTTAAGCTATAGTACATTCTTCAGTGTTCTTTTCTCACATGTTTACTAAACAAATGTAATATTTAATCATTTAAAATTCAGCGCTGAGAGCTGATCTATTAAATACTTTGTTATTTGTGTACTTGTGTGTCCACTGACCTGAATGCTAGGTGAGCGTTTGGTCCACATAGACAGTTTTTTGTCTTTAGGCGTAGCTATAAACATGACAGGCAGGGACTCCCGGGTGGCCATGAAGCCATTCTTGATCTCTGGGTAGTCCACAGCTACACGTGACAGAGAGGCGAAAAAGATTTGGCGTTGAAACAATAAAGCATATGGACGGATGTAGAAGTATGTTGGGCGAGTAAAAAGAAAGAGGTCAAGAGGGATTTGTTTGTGTCACACACACGGAAAAGGGATGTGTGTGAGAGAGCACTTGCCCGTGAGCTGGTTGTTGAGGTTGACAATCAGCGGATTGTTCCTCCAGTCAAAGGAGGAGAGCAGATGAAGGAAGCGAAGGAAGGCCACCTGTGGGGAACTGAGGAAGATGGAGAAATTCACTCACATGACCCATAACAAACAGAGGAAAACGTGTTTCCTACACAAAAAAAACAAGAAAAAAAAAAAAGCAAAAGTGGTGGCTACCTGGGAGCAGTAAAGGGAGCAGGCTGCAGGAAAAGCGACGCCACCAGCAGGTCTGCTGTGTCCTCTGTAATGTCGTCGCTGAACAGCTGAGCACTGAGCCAGCGTTTGGCCAGGCGACATGCTGCGCCAAAACATGGGTGTTGCTGCTGGAGCCTTCAAATAAAAAGACAAAACGCACCAGACTGAAGAAAATGAAAAGACACAACTAAAAACATAAGTCTGCTTTGTCACACAGGAACTACTTTGTATCACTTTCGAACTTTTACCCATGTAATGTGCTAGTAAGCAGAGGCTTGTGAATGGTGGCCATCTCCAGAGCCTGGGCCTCGTCGTTGTCTCTTACAACCAGCAGCCCCTCTGCAGTCAAGCTCTCCCGAAGCACCTGAGGTTCACGGTGGTATGCCACCTGGATTCGGAACACCAGGCCATCCTAGGGGCAAAGTGAAACATGTGCTGCTTTAGCCAAAGGTTTCTACCTGTAGAATGGGACTTTTTACTCCTGACTACCACCAAGTGCTTGATCTTTAATTAAACTGATGAACTTGTCTCTATTTCTTTAAAAGCGGGGTGTCTTACAGAAGTGCACTGAGAGAACATGCTATGATTTGATGCAATATAAATTATACCAAATTGAAAAGGCAGCTTAAATAAAAGGAATATTGTTACGTGCAATCAAACATTACAAAAAAATAAAATAGTCAAACAACTTCAGAGTATACACTACTAAGTTACCTACTGTCAAATGTACTTAAGAAACTTAAGAAAACACCAGCAAACAGAAAAACGCACACAAAACACAACAGAAGTGTTTTTGGGGAGACAATAATGTGACGGAACAGCTGCAGAAGCTACAGGATCTACAGTATTATATAAATAACATGATTAAAATGCATGGAGCCCACCTAACCAGAGGTGCTCTGTCTTGTGTTAAAATAAGAGAAAATAAAGTTAATATTTGTTGGTCTGTTTTTTTCCCCCTAGATCCCTAGTTGCTCTAAGAATAAACTTAAAGACAGAGTGGCTCAGTGACCCTTTTCTCAGTTATAAATTATATATATCAAGTTAAATTTCACAGAAAAGCCAGCTAAGGGTACACATAATCAAAAACATACCTTCCAGACATCCAGGTGGGTAGGACAGGGCCTGCATGTATAGCTATGGTGCTTTCTGAGTAGCTCCCCAAGTTGGATGTGAAACGCAGCTCGGATATGCTGGATCGCGAGGCGGTCATGAGGCCATTTCCCACTCCCTTCCATGTGACAGATTACTGCAAGAATAAGGCAACCAATACATTGGTGTATGACTTTGCATTGCTACATGTCTGTAGTACCCAAGAAAATGAAGATAAACGTTTTCGTTTGAGTCAAAGTGTATGCATAATACACCACGAACAGCAGCCAGAGTGGAAATTACTACACATCTAGGTGCAGTTTTTTCAAAGACCTTTTAAAATGTTTCAATGAATGAGCCACTAACTTGTTATAGGAGTGATATAGACAGGACATGGTTTGCCTTCCTTAGGCACCAGTGATCTGGAAGTTTTCTCTCTGTCAAAAAAGGAATACTCCAGTTTCAGTGGTCGTGGGGGAAAGACCTGCAAAGGCACAGTTGAGTATAAATTCACAGTTTAATATAAAAGACATCAATGTTTGATCAAGAGCTCACAGGCTTGGAGTGGGATCAAGGTGCCATTTTAAAATTATGCATTTTTTAACAACTTATACCTATTACTGCCGTCATGGCAGCAGTTTTCTGGTAAGAGCGAGGCATTTTACCTGTGTGTATCTGAGTGCAGGGTGTGCTCCTTGAACAGCAGTGATGGTGAGAGGCAGACCTTCCAGCCTCCATAGTTTTCTGCTCAGGTCATCATAGGACTGAACCACCACTAAGCTCTCCTCCTCTCCAGTGCCAGACACCTGAAGAGCATAATGTGTATTAATATTGAAAAAAGACATTCAGAGGCAGATGCAGTGATGAAAAACATCACTGATGCCCTCTTCTGGTGGTTTTCAGGATTAGACTTTATTTTTTAACACAAATAATTATTTAACTGCTAAGATAATTTAGCTACAATAACAAAATTTGTTACAATCTTTTTAAGTAAAATAATAAAAGAAAGTTGAGCTTTGACAGACAAATAATTATCAGGAAAAAAAATGCCAGTGGGGTGTGTTTTTGCATGTGGTTGTAATGGTTATAAGTATTTATATAACAAATCCCAACAGTTTTAGAATGTTCTTGCCATTTTAAGTTTATATAATTACTTAATAAATCATAATCAGACCATTATAGCTGTTTATATATATATATATATATATATATATATATATATATATATATATATATATATATATATATATATATATATTTTTTTTTTTTTTTTTAGGTATAACAAGACATAATACTATTATTATTGTCAAACAAACTACGCATACTTTCTAGATTGATCTGTATTGACCCAAACCATACTGTTAGGGGAAAATATGAACGGTATGTCAGAGTTCTTCTTGAAATTTCCATCATACGTGGCTAAAATAATTCAATAATAACGGTTTACCTCACTTCCCGTTTTGATGACGTCATCTACCATCGCCCCGACATACCGCACACAGGATTCGGGGATGTCTGCGTGCCTACGGGATGACACACACGTTCTCTCTTTTTTAACTTGAACCTTCAGTGAAATTGTACACATAATTGCTTCACCGCCAGGTTTTTCTAGGGCACATGCCGAAGTGAAACAGGTCACAGCCTGTTTACATTCCCCCAAACCCCGTTTTATTTTTTACCCCATCCCCGTTAGCAGTCAGTGCTAACATTTGCTAGCTTGCTAAGGCTTGGAAGACCTGAATTACGGTAAGTATGAAGCGCACAGGAAGGAGGCGCAGCTCCGTGTGGGACTGCTTTGAACAAACGGGGAACTTCGTCCGCTGCATGAAATGCAACGCGACGCTGAAATACTGCGGCGGCGCCACGACCTCCATGATGAACCACATGAGCAGGCACCATTCATCCGCGACGCCGATGGACGAGGACGAGAAACCCGTGATCTGCACCGTTCAGTGCATCGAGGATGAGAACGCTTCCAACAACTCGGAAATCACACAGGTTGCAGTCATGTCACCCAACATAAACGTCACCCCTGCTGAGCGGGACTCCAGCGAGAGGAAACGCCTGAAGCGGAGCTCCGTTTGGGATATCTTCATCAAAGTGGACGACGAGGTTCACTGCACGATGTGCGGCACGAAGCTCAAATACAGAAGCAGCACCACCAGCATGATGTACCACATCAAAAACAAGCACCAGGACGCAGCACCCAACGACGGTGTGTCGCTGGCAACGCATGCGGAGGTGACTGAGCTCATCTCCAGAATGATAGAGAAGGACATGCTCCCCATCAGCATGGTTAGTGGCGATGGTTTTCGCGAGCTGCTTGCATACACTGTGCACAGTTATAAAATGCCATCTGTTGGTGATGTTACACGCATTATTGAAGGCCGTTTTCATGAGAAGGTTGAAGAGCTTATGGTGCAGCTGGGTAGAGTGGAGAAAGTGGCTCTCACTGCAGACTTCTGGACAGGTCTCACCTTTCAGAGGTACATGACCATGTCGTGTTCATTTATAACAGAAGACTGGCAGGGGAGGTCAGCTGTGCTGCAGACGCACAAAGTTTCAGCAGGCAGCCACTCCACTGCAGACACTGTTACAGAGAGCGTGCTCAGCACCGTGCAGGCGTGGGCCATCGCCGGTAAAGTGACCTCATGTGTTCATAACGACACGCAGAACAGCTTATCAGTCCAAGCATGTACCCGTGTCACCTGGGACTACACGATTTGCTTTGCCACAACGCTTCAGCGAGCAGTCAGCGATGGGCTTAGTGAAGATTTACTCCGCATCGTTGTTGCTGCCGGGAAACTAGTTAAGCACTTCAATCGCAACTTGCTCGCGAATGAGGCCTTGGAACAGAAGCAAGTTCAGATGTGCCTGCCGCAACGCAAGCTCATCCAGTCGAGCAAAGACAGATGGGACACCATCTGCGACATGTTTGAACGTTTGCTTGAACAACGGTGGGCGATTAAAGCCGTCCTCTCCGACCGCAGCGTCACCAGCAGGCAGGAAGCTCAGACCCTTGAGATTGAAGATGACTGCTGGCAGATAATTGAGAACTTCACGCCTGTGCTGGCGACACTTAAATGGGCTACAACAGTCATATCTGCAGATACGGAGGTGTCCATTTCAAATATCTACCCGATCACCTTCAGCCTGGTTCAGACTCATCTCGTGCCAAAAGAGAATGACGTCGAACAAGTCTCAGAGTTCAAGCTCAAAGTTCAGCAGTCACTTAGAAATCACATGGAGGTAGGCACCGGTTTTGACTGAAACATATTAACAAGGATAAAAAAAATAATCTGCATTCCCTTTACATATATTTATGCCATTTTATTTTTACTTATTGCAGGTTGACTCTAACGACCTGGCTTCAAAACCGGCTCTTATCGCCTCCATGCTGGATCCCCGGCACAAACACCTGAGCTTCCTTACACCAACGGGGAGACTGGCTGCAAAGGTTAAGCTGCATGAACTAGTTTCGAAATTGGATGCAGTAGTAACTGCTACTGCAGGTGCAAAGGATGAGCAGCAGGAGACTTTGGTCACCCCGGATATTAGCCAGGCAGCTGTGCCCTCGCAAATTAGAAGTGACACCAAAAACACTATGGTGCTGCTCCTTGGCGACAACTACAGTTCTTCCTATGCCACCGACTCTGAGGCTCAGGTCGATTACTACTTAAGAGACATTGCTCCCTCGTTAGACATTAACCCTCTCGACTGGTGGAGGGTAAATGGACCGAGATTCCCCAAACTGGCAACTCTTGCGAGACACTATTTGTGTGTACCAGGGGTATCGCTGCCGTCTTTATTGTCAGAAGCAGGACAAACGTTTGCAACAATGCGCAGAAGACTGAGCCCAGAGCATGTTGACATGATGATCTTTGTAAACAGAAATGCATAACCTGCATGACCTTAGATGTTGAAGATGCTGGTGCCCTATACCAACAACAGAATAAGGTTACTGAAAGGTAACAGAAGAAGCAAGAAGTCAAAATAGGAAGATGTTGGCGTGTTGTACGTGCTTGTGTTCAACAGTGCTATAAGCCAAAACTTGTTTCAGACACTAAAACTTGGAAGTCATTGCTTTTGAGTTTTTAACACTGTTTGCCTGCAGCAAAGTAACAGTTGCCATTACTTCGCCGCAGGCAAATATTTAACAACATCTTCCAAGTAGTTCTCAAAATTAAAACCAATCACTTTGTTTTGTCACCTTGCTCAACTTCATACTGGCACTTCAGCCCTGAAACAGCTTGCAGTGAACCAGTAGTAAAATTATGTAAGAAGTATTTGTAGAAATATGTAGTCATAACAAAGTCTTGACAGTCAGCTTCAAATGTCAGAACAAGTATCTAGAGGAGAGTGCTCTACAATCATGCTGAAGTCTTTTATATGCCATATTCACCTTAGCATAGGCATTGTGTTCTATGAATGGCAATGAATACCTGTTTGTTTGTTTTTTTAAATATCAAATAGACTAACTTTACAATTAAGGACAGGATGAAAAAACAAAGCCTCTTTCTTTCTTTCACCGTAGTTTCTGTAAGCATTACAGCTTACTGAATATTTCTATCAGTGTTATAGTTGGAAAAGATCACCACACCACACTGTATTAACAGTATTGTCAGTTCTTTAGTCTCTCAACTAAGCTCTGCTGAGATAAAATACATACAGCTGCAGCAAGTGTGTGATGATCTGTTTGGGAACCAGACGCTTTTGGCAAATGCTTTCTCCGTCCCACAGCACAGCCTCGGTGATGTCGCCATCCTGGAAGCGACGCAACTCAGAGCGAGGACCCCACAGCTGACGAAATTCAGCCGCCTAGCACAGGAACATTTAGATTTTTAATTTTTCTTAAATCACAAGCATGATTAAAAACAAAGCCACAAAAAACAAGTAACAGAAAATATAAGCACAATTTCCATACGAACAACATGATCTCTTTTTATGTTAAAAGAAAAGCTGGTTACAAAGTGCAAAATCCAGCCATAGTTACACTCATGTGTCCATTTTAAGCTGCTTCCTTGTCACAAAGGGGGTTGACACAATGGGTCGCTCTACATGTTTTGAGTTCGTAGAGTTTTACGAAGGATGCCCTTCCCGTCTCCAGTGACCTTGCGCTTGGCCAAGCGAGTGTGTGAACCACTACACTATGAAGCCACGAGTAATACAGAATCACGTCCATAAGTGTTACATTTGTCTGCAGCAGTATAATATTCTTCAAGATGTTTACAAACACACTTGAAGTAAAAATACACTTCTTACACCTAGAAAACCATTCTCAAACTGAGCTGTGGCTCTGGAGTTAAAGTGAGTCATCCATTAACCAGTCGGTAGTTCAATCCTCTGGTTCTTTAGGTTGTAAGTTGAAGCCCCATTGGGCAACATTGCCCAAATAACCCCATGTTTATCCATAACTGTGTGTATATACAGTGGTCCCTTGTTTATCGCGGGAGTTACATTCTAAAAATAACCCACGATAGGTGAAATCCACGAAGTAGCCAACTTTATTTTTTTACAATTATAGATGTTTTAAGGCTGTAAAACCCCTTACTACACCATTTATACACTTTTCTCAGACAGGCTTGAACATTTTCCCTCTTGTTTAAACACTCTCAAAGTGCAAACCTTCGTAGAAAAATGAGTCCAGTATTATAGAATGAAACCAAAGGCAAAATGTGCAAACCGTTTCATCGACGTTGTGATTGTTGGGGAGAATACAGTACAGCACCTCAGAGTCACACTGCTAGCGATCGAAGATTTATTTAAATTTGACAAGCTGAACGCATTCTGTACTGTACAGGAGACACGGCACGAGACTGGATGTAGACCACTGTCAATCAATCAGGACCCAGAAAAGAAAAAAAAAAAACACCATGCAAAATTGCACAAAAAAATCTGCAAAACAGCGAGGCCGCAAAAGGTGAATTGCATTATAGTGAGGGACCACTGTATTACACACTTGCACATTTCAAAAAATACAATCTGATTTACATGGACAATGAGTCATGCATGTAGCATTATGAGTCAAGTGACCTTTTGTCTTCAACTTCAGTGGCTAAATCAAGAAATAAAGCCCTATACATGCAATAAATAAAGGCAGGTGAGGTTACCTTGGGGCTGTCTGCTGGTGGGCCTCGTTCTAGGACAGAAGATGACAGCTCTGTCCTTAAAAGCAAACCGAAAGATAACGGAGGCTGAGCTTTGTGCTTTGGGGCTTCGCTCTCCACAGACCACTGAAATAAAACCAAAGTAAAGTAAGTTCTGCAGATAGCAATTTTGAGATTAACTTCTTTTTACACGGATATTTCATAACTTTGAAACATATCCACTGTTACATTAGTAGTATTAGAGCCAATTCTTTCTGCACATTGGTAACTTAGATAATATGAAATAAAGCAATAATTCCTGAATGCAAGTCTTTTTCACCTTAGGGTCAGGAGAGAGGGAGTGGGTAAGGAGGTGAATCCTTTGGGACAATCCTTGCTGGAGAAGTGACAGAATAAAAGGCAATGCAGTGTGAATGTAATCCCCACTGTGGTCCATCAGCTCACTGAGAAGATTCAGTTTCTTACAGCTGGACTGAAGCTTCACCAGCTCACACAACCTAAGGGGAAATGAAACAGAAGAGCTGAGAGGATGAAGAGCATAATGATCTCTACTCTGAAAGTAAAAGTCCTCCATGTGATTTGTTTTACATTTAGTAACCATGTTTCCTAAAAAGAAGGTGCAGAACCCAACTGCTTACCTAGTATGCAAGGTTAACTAAATATGTTAAATATATGCATTTGTTTATAGAAACATACTGGAACACATGGTCACTTGTCCTTATCATGGGTTTGGGTGTCATGAGGAGGCACTGGAAGCCATCCACTGTAGGGTTGTCCCAGAACTGCATTGACAAAGATGCCTCATGCTGCAGCTGAGGAACCAAAGTGAAGAAAGTTCAGAAACAGTTGCTTAAAAATCACAAGTGGAAAAAAAAAAGTTTAAACACACCACTGTTCAGTTACCTGTTTGTATGTACAAGCAGTGATGTCAGCACACATGTTAAGGTGTCCCGAAGGATCAACAAACACAACCTGGAAAGCATCATGGAACTCTGAAATGGATGGCTACAGAGAAAAGATACGAGGGGGTTGGTTGAATCACAGTTCCAGAGTAAATGAAAGTGTGAATAAAGTACATGCACACAATTAGTGTTTTAAATTTGATTTGGATAACTCACAGCTGTAGAGTCAGGATCTTTGGCCAGGCTGATTCCATTCACTGTCAGATCTGTAGATGCTGAGGAAGAAGGTGCAAGGCATTCAAAACAGATAAGCAAGTTACCTTTCAATTACCAACATTTTAAAAAAGGACACAGGAGGACATCCATTAAAACTAAAATTACCCAAGAAGTTCAAGGTGTTTCGAAGAAGCTGATATGCCGTCATGCTGTTACTGATTCTATGAGTGATCAGTAGATACGCCAACAGCATTGAAGCTAGGAAGCCATTAAAACAACCAGTGCCCTATAAGACATTGAGAACAATAAAGATATAAGGTAAGAAAAAAATTACACCTTAAAGTAGGACATTTTTTAGCTTTAGCTTTAATTCAGAGTTTTCAGTGTTGTGAAAATGGCTGTCCCTCTACCTGGCTAGATTTTAATGGTGACTTGTGCTAAAACCATGATGTGGACCAGGCAAGGATCAGAATTTCAGTTTAAAAGTATCTGGAAAGTTACAGCACGTGTTGCATTACTAGTGCAATATTTATTGATGATTATTAGTTGCAATATTAATCGATGATGCAGAATGTGTATAAATGTTTTCATGTTTGACTCTAATCTGCTTCCAAATCTTACGCTGCTGGAACCTCAGCTACTAGAATACAGATATGAAAATTCATCAGATGTAGTTGTAGGCCATTGATCACAAAGAATAATTATTTAATCAATAATATATATTGATCTGGAGATAAACTAAAGTGATTTCCACATCTCCTTTATTAGGCTACGAGAACTTTTAATGTTTAACTAAATCAAAAGTTGCAGCACTTCAATATGATCCAGTCAAGAATAAAGTTGATTATAACCATTGTTGTAATCATCATCTCTGACTGGGGTTTTCGGTTTTGTCAAGCCATATAATGCAAAGTGCTATGCTGAACTTTGCAGTACACTCCTCTGAACTCTATGCAACAAGTGTGAGAACCAATGAGAGCTTCCTACCTGATCAAGCTCTCTTTGACGAAGCCAGACTTTAAGTAAAGCCACCCCATCAGTAAAAGCTGAGCACTGAGAGCTGACAGCAGAGAGGAACTGGAGGTGAGCCCTCGGCAATAAATCTCCCAGAACAGAGCTGTTATAATGTGGAGTCGGAGGTTCAGAGCTCTCTGTGACAAAATAAGTAAAAAAAAAAAGATAATTTAATTAAGGAGTTGCTGACTAATAACATGGCTATAAATATACAATACAATGAAAACAGTCTGTTGAAAATCCAGACACAGTTTGTTCAAAGACTCAAGCTGCATCAGAAGGCCAAAAAAAAGGTAACAACTTTGAGATCTCCTTTGCATGCTCCTTTGATGTTCCTGCTTTGCTTCTCATTCCATCAGAAATATCCAGGTCATTTTTTAAGCCTGTTTGATGTTTTTCTAGTTCATGACAGGCTACTTCTACTTCTGTAGTCGGAGGGTTAGTATTTAACTAAATTTAACATACAACTGTAAAATCATTGTCTGAGACAGTTTACTGAAGGGGATTTAAATACTGGGATGAACAATAACAATCTTACCAGACTGGGAAGTCTGCAAACCAGTGTACCACTCTGTCCTGATGTTATTCCTCTGGGGATGAAAACGGCTGGGCTTGAAGAACCCGGGAGCTGGACAGGCATGAACGCGGAGGGTGAAGCTGGAAGAGTCTTTACCTGGAATACAGAACACTTTTTATCTCAAAGTCACAACCAGAAAAAAAGCCTTTTAACATAGATGTTAAAATCCATATAATGTAAACGTAATGTCATTGAATAATGTTTAAAATGTATACAATATGAAATTAATTAAAACTTGAATACCTGGAGGGGTCAGCAGCAGAACAGGTCGAAGTCGATTCCCATGGAGACAGGAATACTGCATGGTCCCGATGTCAGAAGAGGAAGTGAGATGCTGGGCCAGGCCTGCCAGGTAGAGAGCCCTTTTCCTCGGATACCTCTGGTTCAGGACATCTTTTGGATGGAGGACATCCTAACAACAGACAGAATAGCAGACTGAAGGCTACGGAAACACAGCACACCATTGATTTTTTTGTAGAATACAAAAGCAGTTAGGATGACTTACATTTGGAATTGTGACAGCCAGGTCCACCATGACATTTGGTTTGGTGCAGGTACCCAAGGGGTAGCTCCCGATCAGATCAATGGAAGAAGGAGGCGCCATGTGGAATTTCCCTTTTGTTGTTTTAGGCACCAAGAGAAATGGGACCTTCACTGCACCAGACAGCCAGGACAGGTCACTTACCTGAGACAAAAATCATGTGTGAATTTGTGTGGAGTTGACCATCTATTGCCAATCACAAAGCTTTGGTTACAACTGAAGCACAACATACCTCAACTTCTGGTGAGTCTGGCACAGTCTGGATTAACTTGGTGACTGTCTGAATGAATGAATCTATTTGGCGTTTCCTGCGTTCACTCAATGCAACTTCTTTCAACAGCTCCTCCATCTATTATTGATGACAGATCACTATCAGTTTGTGTGGTCAGTGGTTACATACGACAACAGGGTTAAGAGATATGATCACACTCCTTTTTTATCATTATCTTTTATGGTTATGTCACTAAGTCTGGCGTCTCACCTGCATTTTGAGCAGACTGCAGTGAAACAGGCTTTCTGCCTCTTTCAGTTGGTTGAGCTCCTCTGCTGTAGGAGGTCGATACAGATCATTTCGAGATAGCTTCACTGGGTGATAGACAACCTCCTCCCCTGCGTGATCAGCTTTGCTTCTTTTTGCTTTAACTGGAGCCTCATTTTCCTCGTCCTCTTCTCTCTGTCGAGAGGAATCTGAGGGATTCATCTGTAAACAACAAATTATACATGTTGCACTGTAATACGTGTTACCAATATTCCCCCAGCACAGAATGTGTGAAACATGTAAGTTCGCTAAGTGGTTCCAGTGCGACGTAAATAGCAAACTGTAGGCATGCGAGCAGTACTCGTGCATCGCTGAGTAGAACTGCTCTTTTCTGAGCGATCGGGAAGCCAAACTTTACTAAATTTTCAAGTCTTACCTCTGCTGGTTCCTCTGGAACGGACTGCTTCTTCTTCATTTCTAAATTGTTTTCGACAAGATAAAATTTCAGTTATTTAGGAACGTTTCATCAACAGCGCTTTCCCTTCATTCCGCTTTCACATGTGCCAAGGGTTAGTGAAACTGCTACCCAACAAAATATTTCCCTGATTGGGTTAGAAAAGGTGAGGGAGCTCGATGATTGGCTCGCTTCTCTCTCTGGGCGGGTCCAATCGTCTTTCCCAAGATAGGTTGCACAAACAATCTTCTGATTGGTGCTCCGGAGCCGCTCATGCGCAGACACATGCCTATAATAATTTCGACACAGGTAAAATAAATAAATAAATAACATACAATCGATACGGTGATATTTATCTGCTTTAAATTTCTGTTAATATCTTTTTTCAAATCAATACAAATGTACAGAAAATGCAGATCCGCTATTTATAAGCAATTAATTGCTAAATATAGTAGATACAATTCTGTTATTTTGCCTCCAGGGAAGAACACAATTATACAAACACCTATCAGCATAATGTACAATACATTCAACAGCCCCACAAACTACAGCCTCTAAAGGATTATGGCGCTATTACATCTTCCAAATGGTGAAAAACGGAACATTATAACCGTTATAAACGTATGCAAGAGTATAATAAACAGCTTTTCACTCATTTTAAGTCCAGTCTTTGTATCCGACCATTTTCATAGATACATTTCTTTGCTTGGTAAGCTGCTTAATAATGGCCTATCATTCAAGCATAAAAATGCACCTAACTCAGAGGAAGAACCAGTGTCCTAGCTACACAAAGACAACATAGGAAAGAACTAATGTTGTTACAAGTGCTCTGTCACAAAAACACATACGCTGTTCTCATTTCTTTAGCAGAATTAATGAAAAATGCTATAAATCAGACAGTTTGAATGGCATAAAATAGTATTTTTGCCCCAGCGAAGGGATTCCCAAAGAGTTATTAAACTTGGTACATCTCAATATGGTGTGCATGTAAAAAGGACAAATGATGGACAAAAGAAGAAGAGGCTTAAAAATCCATCTACAGCATATGAACGGTGTCTAAAAGTCTTGACTTTAGGAAATGAAAAAAAATCCAGCAAAGAAGTGATACAGGAACAGAAAAATACCCCTAGCTCTTCAACTGATCCTTCTACTGTTTACTGCAGCTCCATCAGAAATGGTTTCAATTAAGGATGGCTGTCAAGAAGTCACGCTACTATCCACTACCATCCACCATACAGTACCATCTGGAAGGCGGGTGGTTGGCATCAGCTTCATTTTTCAGCTTGGCAATGATCCTAAACACACTGCCAATGCAGTAAAAGCATACTTCTGCCTCCCCAGAGCCCAGACCTTAACATTATTGAATGTGTCGGATCATCTTGAAAGAACAAAAGGCAGCCAACATTCAAAGAAGAGCTCTGAGTGCCTTGCAATAAGCCTGGTGAAGTATTAAAGACTACTTAAATAAATTACAAGAGTCTAACATTTGAGAGAGATCAGGTGATATGTAAAGTATATTTTACGAGATACGTAAATAATAAGGTCTCAGTGTTTATTTTTGCACACAGTATAAAAAGACTCCAATGCATATAATGTATTACGAATAAAACTTTCAGGTGCAATGTCGTTCCTGAGACAACTCACCTTTATCATGTGTTATTTTATATAGCAACATTTTTTTAGATTAGAAATACTGTATTTAATTTCTGTATTTCAAATGCAGAGTAGCTAAAATCACATGGTGGGAAACTGGAGTTTAAAAAAAAAGGCAGACTTGTACAATTATAGTAGTTTTTTCAAATTTATTGTGTTAATGTGTGGCTCAACCATAGACATTGCTACGTCTTCTAATCAGCTGTCACAGATCTTGGGCTGAAGCAGTGGGGTGACCCGAGGTGATGGGCCTCCTGCAACCTGATCAACAGAAAACAGCACAGGCACATCTGTCATGGTTTGAGGCAAACCACATGAAGTTAGAGGAGTGGACCCAAATGCAGACAATGAAGATGAATGTGGATGGTAACAGAAAACGAGCCTATATTTAGGGCTGAACAGATGTTAAAAATAAATGGCAAGGACAACTAGAAAAGAACAAACAAAACCTATACTGGCAAAGCTAACCTGAAACATAACTAGAAAAGCTGAGATGGAAGCAATGACACACAGGAGAGAACGCAGGAGTAACGCAGCCGATCCAACAAAGAGCTAAGGAGAACACACAGGGAACGAGGAAACAAACGGGGGGAGACACAGCTGAACCTAATTAAACATGCCGAGGCAAGGGGAGCCAAACTAGACACACTGACATAGCACACAAGACTATCAGAGTAAAACAGGAAATATGGCACGTACATACAGTCACAGACTCAGAGGCACAAGCTTAATGTTACGACATAACTGACACCTTACAGCGGGAACATAGAGACAGGGAGACTAGACATGAGATGTGGGACCAGGACAAGCACAGAGAAAACATTGGGACAGAGACTGAACAGAGAACAGAGACTGTTAAAATAAAACAGGAAGCACACGACAGGTACAGAGACATAGACTGATACTGAACAGAGGGAACACGAAGTACAGGGACAAGAGTGACATGAGACACGACTGACTAGGGAACAAGAGAATAAACACAAGGACAGAACTAAACCTACACTAAACATGAGGGGGACAGGAACCAAAACCTAAGAACTCGAAATCACAAACCAAGAACAACTGGAGAGCAAGAAATACAAAACTTAAACCAAAACACTGGTCGTCATAAACCATGATGAAATCAAAGATCAACAATTATAATACAAAAATCAAAACACTGAGTCTTCGACCCAGGAACATGATAGCATCACTCTCTATCGGCTTTAAACTGGTAGACTGGGAAGGCTGGTTAATTTGGACTTGTTTCTTCGCTTTGAGGAGCTTTTTATTTGGACCTCAACATTCATTGCTGGCTGACTCGTGCCTCTCTCTGTGCTGGAACCTGGTCAATGTCAGCCTTCTGTTACAAAGGAATATAGCAATATAGATATAGTGTAGATGTGAATACAAATAACTTAATGGTGGCATTTGAATAGAAGACAAATAGAAGAGACTATAAGAGTACCTCCTGTGCAGCAAGATGTTGTTGATGGATAAGAACAGGCACACATCCTTGAGCCCAGGCATCGGAAGTTGGTGGCACAGGCTCAGAATCTTCTGTTTTTGATCTTTCGACTGGTCCTTCTCCCTCATCTAGGCACAAGATTTGGTGCTCTACAATCTGTGTGAGGTACCTCTTGGCCCAAGATGCAGAGAAAGTTGGTAGCTTATTGCCAAAGACAGACAATATCACAGATGTGAAATGCAATATATATTATTTATGGATAAAAGCAAGACAAAGTATTTGCTTTATAACATTAATGTTGAACTGATTGTAAAAAAAAAACAAAAAAAAAAACAACAAAAAGCTGATAAGCTTCTCAGTTTTACCTGGCTCTCAGTATACACATCAAGACATCCTTTCATGACCTTCCTCAGCAGTTCATCTAAGATTTCCCCCACTGCCTCATCTGCATCCTCCTGAAGCAACATATTTGTCCACTGGGTCCGGGTCGAGTGACCTGGGATTATATCTTCCCCTTTCTGCTCTTGTGCTGCAGGTGAGATCACCTGTACAGATGACCTACGTCTGTGCTTGTCAGTTTGAACCTTGGTTGCAGAGCGTGGCATTTTTGCTCAGAGGCTGGTGTGAAATATAAATTGCAAAAAGTCAGATCATGGAAAACTAAAAAAAACTGGCATTATCACAAACCTAAATTCTATTTAATGATGAAGATCTTGGTGAGCTCACTTGGTTAAAAAAATAATCAAGAAACAGTCCTGAAACCTTTTGATTGACCTTTTGACCTTGTGATTTGGTGACACTGTAGACATTTAAAGGTTGCAATAAGGGACAGTCACACTTTTAGGGTTTTATTAGGAGGAGAGTAAATGCATGGGCATTATTTTGTGTTTTTATCCATAGAGTACAAAGCATGTTAGATAACAGCATGCCAGATAGCTATCATTTTTCAAGCTATTTATTTTCTTTGGTCAATGAAAAGGTTTATTTTATTTTTTATCTGTGTTATGGTCGTGTAAAGGTCAGTATGCTGGCAGTTGCAGACAGGGCATTCAAAAGCTCAGTTAGTGCACCAATCAGGAAGTTTGTGGCTTTAATTCCGTTAGATGATGAAAATGACGGGCCCAAAAGTCACAATTCTACGTCAACAGACACAATTTTTACGTGATCCCCACACTGGAGTTAAGAATACAAACAATGACCTGTATATTTAAAGAAAACAAAACAAAAACATTTTAATATGGTTTTGTCCCGCTGCAAATGTCATTTCTACACAGGCAGCCAACTGGCTACTGTTGCTCGTTCGGGGTGCAGAGAACTTTTTTATTTTTACTCCTGTTATTATCGTAATAATTATGAGTAGTTTGCACATAGAGTAGGTGTTTTAAAACACTCTTCACAGTTTCAAATATTAACCCTAAAATCACTGTTATCAAAACGAATGCTCCGTTATCCGGATACACGTTACAGACATACACGAAGCACACAAACAGGGGAGATGGGCACCTTGTCAGCGACACCTTTACTTTAACGTAGATAACCACACTGCAACTAAAAGCGCTAAATTTATATATCGCAACACAATCGGCGTTAGGTTTCTTTTTAATAAACAGTGTTGTCATGCCAAAACTGGAACATTTTACCTTTATCCTCAGATTCGTACTATTCACGGTTGCCCAGCAACCTAGCACGCATAGTTGACGTAGTACGTAGAGTTACGTCGTCTCTATGGCTGCAGAGGACGCATAGGTAATCCTGTTGCTAGCAAAAGCCAGAGAAGCCCTTCGTTTACATTAACTTAATTTGGAATAATCGATTGAGGCAACAGCTATGGGGGAGGGTTTTTTTTTAAAACTTTGTTTTACATATGTCCAATATATAAGGCTGTCCGGGTGTATTTATTATCTCGCTAAGATACTTAGCTTGCTGCTAATGTTAAGTGGTTAGCATTTAATTTGCTATGAATTAACGACAGCCTAGTGGTTAGGGCATGTTTTTGAAGAGATTACTTGCTATTTAATTATGGTATCTTTATTTTCTGTCTTCTTTCTTTTCTTTTTTAGTCCGCCATCAGATTAGATTACACATTGTTCGATCAACTGTGCCCTACAAAGAAGACCCAATGTATCACAAGGAAAAGAGTATCCAGATAAAAAACAGCGCATCAGCGTTGTACAACAACCTCAGCGTGCTGCGCATAGCACCGAGGCGCCTCACCCACTTCACCGTGGTCCATGCTAACATGGTCAACATGGTCAGCGCGTCCTGGGACGGCCTAAACTACACCCACCGTCAGCTGCAGTCCAAGGAGCCAAATGTTGCTACAAGCACTTCGCTTATCATGCAGGTTAGGTCACGGTGCAACTTCTTCTGCTCCCCATTTTACCTTATCATACTCACTGAGAACAGCTAAAAGACTGACTTCAGCAAAACGTCAGTATTGACTTCAGTATTTTCAGTCGTATTCTTTCTAAATGTACACGAAATGAATGCACTTGGTATACGTTGGTGAGTCCAAGGCAAAACAATCCCCCTTCAACAAATTTCATTTATTTCCAGTATATTATAAATAATTTGAAACAACCAACTTAAAAGTCCTACAAAACGAATGTTAAAGCATTACTCTAGAAATGTTGTAAGCATCCTTAATTTGGTAACAATGCCCAAGACCAAGTTGGCTGGTTATGAAGTGTTAAGACTGTTAACTGTCAACTGATGGTTTCCTGACTTTGACTATTCCTGACTATACTATTCAGATCACTTCCCCAGATTGTGGATATCTGCTCCACTCACCACTGTCTTGCTTTTTAATCCTCATGTTTTTCTCCTTCCTTAATTTTTTCACTTAGAAAAGAAACACACACACACACACATATATATATATATATATATATATATATATATATATATATATATATATATGTATATGTATATATATATGTATATATATGTATATATATGTATATATATATCTATATATATGTATATATATATATAGATATATATATGTATATATATATATAGATATATATATGTATATATATATAGATATATATATATGTTGTGTGTGTGTGTGTGTGCGTGTGTGTGCGCCCCTGTGTCTTGCTTGTTTGCGTACCATATTAAAGGCATTCTCTTGTATACCTAAGACAACTAATTTTCAGACAGCTACTTTTTCCCTCAATGTGTGAAAATGGCTTAACACTTTCTTCAGTTACATTACATTACATACATTACAATGTGTAATGCATATATAAATATTACAATTAATCACATACTCATACAGTACATTTATAGTCCTGTGATGTAGAATGCAGAGCTATAAAAGTAACACAAAAAACAATTAAGCTTAAAAATAATACATGTTTTTTTTGTAACAGGCTGCGTTTTGTGTACTCCCCTCTCGTGATCTCCTTGTGGTGACGTCTCAAAAGGGCATCCAGGTAGATGTTGTTATTTTCTCAGTTTTGATGTCAATAGCAGGACATGTATGAGGATAGTAACACAGTGGTGAGGTGTACAGCAGGACTGACAGATGGGTTCAAGGTGTGGGTGGGATCGTCACAGAGCCCTTTCTTGTTTGCAATGGTGATGGACAGGTTGACAGAGGAGATGAGGGTGCACGAGTGGGTGAAGACGTGTGTTAGAGGTGATTTGTAACAGAATAGCAAGAGTTAAAGGGAAACTTTACAAGATGGTACCGAGACCTGCTAAGATGCATGATTTGAAGACAGAGGCACTGACAAAAAGACAGGAGGCAGAGCTGGCAGCTATATAATTGAAGACGATTACATTTTTGCTGGGCATGATCAGACGGAACAGTATTAGAAATGAGTACATCAGAGGGACAGCTCAGGTCAAGCAGTTCGGAGATGAAGTTAGAGAGACAAGGCTGATATGGTTTGGGCATGTGCAGAGAGGTATAGTGGATATACGGGACAAAGGATGTTAAACATGGAGCTGCCGGTGAAGAAGGACATGCATGTCCCTACTGATAACCCTCTGCATGTAGGGAGAAAGTAAGATGGAGGCAGATGATCTGCTGTGGTGATCACCAACAGAAAAGGAGGCAGTGTTATGTCTTTTAATTTTATACTTATAGTGGCTATAATCACACATTATGAAACAGTAGTATTACATTAAGTTAAATTTAATCTGTCATAGAGTACCGCAAGCAATAAATATTGTTTTGTAGCTTTTTACTTATCTTATAAGTCTTATTTACTTATAAGTGTGTTCCTTTAGATGTATGAATCTGATGGCTCCATCATGGTGTACTGGCATGCACTGGATACTCCAGAAACACCTACAGGTAAATATGCAACATTTAGTTGTAACTATCCTACTACACATGTAGGGACTCACTAATAGAAGAACTTTTTTTACTCATTAGTGTGAAACCATAGTGTGCAGTGTGTTGCGATATAATGAGTTACAGTGAATCGCTTAATTGTTCCTGAAGAGGATTTAGATCAATTGATCCATCCCCATAACATCAACACCCGTGGGATGTCTTCATTATTTAGTGTTTTTTTTTTTTAAAGATTTACACCAGTATTATGACATCACTATGGCAATAAAGACGTTTTCAGATTTTCTTATGCTTGCTGATAAATACTGTTATCTGTGACTGATGTATTCAGCTTCATAAATTTCATACTCATTACATATTTGCATGTGAGACAGAAAATTATTAACCCTGAGTTCTTTATTAGATTTGGTGCATTCACAGACCTAATTTCTGTCCCAGCACAGGCAGTGTTTGCCCGAGGGATAGCAGCAGTGTACGAGAATTATATATGTGTGGGTAAGTGCTGGGTGGAATTTTTGTCTTTTCAGTTTTTGTGTAGTCAAAAGAGCACAGGTCTACAGTCTACTTGTCTCTTTCTCATTCTATAGGAGTTTCATCTGGTGCAATTTTAGTATTTGATGTGCCCAGTAAAGGAAGTAATATTACCTTGTCTGAAGTCCTGGAGGAGCACAAAGAATCCATCACTGACATGGCCTCAGAGTGCTCTGGCAGCCAGGTACGGCACATATGTGTGTTTTGCAATCTGTCACAGTCTTTGTTTGTACATGACAGTGTACGCCTCTTGCATGAGTCATAGATTAAATGAATAAATACCTTATGTAATAATTATAACAACTATGATCGTTCTATGAATTACAATATCCTTTTCTCTGCTCCTTTAGGAGTGCATAGCTAATCTTGTCACTGCAGATGATGGGGGAAATCTATGTGTGTGGAAGTCTGGGGAGGAGTTTCAGCTGCTCAACAAAATCCCTGGTTTTGAGTAAGTTCACTGAAGCTTTTTTCTACAGTGTTGTCTTGAGCCACACCTTTCGTCATATTGCTTTTAAGGACCCATTGGTCTTGAACAGTAGTTCTCTGGGTTTTCTGAAGTTATTTAAAAAGTTTTTGTTTGGACACTAGTTGCTTTTTCAGTCATTTTCAGTTCAGTCCTTGTACCCGACCATTTTCAGAAGGATGTTTTTTGTTTGCTAAGCCACTGAACACTGACCCATTAATTATTCAAGCATGACATTCTACCTAACCATTGTTGTGTTTAATAATAGACAACTGAGCTTAGAAGAAATTTTTAAATGGTATCTTTAGCCTCTGTTACTAGGAGCCTGTTGCAAAAAATATGTAGTGTGTTCTCATTTCTTAATTGATTTAATGAAAAATGCTTAAGATAGCACAGTTTGACAGAAATAAAATAATATTTTTCAATAAGATGCTTCTCAAAGAGCTGTTGCCAGAAAACCTGGGATATCTTGGCATGGTGTGCAGTGGATCCTTAAAAACTTTGAGGATACAGAACAAGCGGAAGAGAAAATAAGAAGTGGCACAAAAATCAATTTTACAACAGATTAATGCTATATTAAAGTCATATCATTAAGAAATAGGGGGGGGGGGGGGGGGGGGGAATCCAGCAAAGACTTGATTCAGGACTTGAAAAATGCTGTCTGTTCTGACCGAAGGTATTTTTTACACTGACTTATTTATGTGTTTTATTTCCTGACATTCTCTAATCTAATATAAAATATAGTTTCTGTTGGTTCCCTGATGGCATTGGTCCTCAATGTTTTCAGTATGAGCTGCTCATCTGTCAAGTTGTGGAAGGGCACAGCGGTGGCAGGTTACGGCACAGGCCAGATTCGACTCTACGAGGCAGTTACGGGAATTTTGCATGCTGAGATCAACGCTCATGCTCGCTGGATATACTCAGTAGACATTGCTCCTTTTTCTGGATTGGTGAGTTGTATCAAAAAGATGTATAATAATGCCTTTTTTATTTAGCTTTTTCACAGCTGAAAGTAACAGATTCATCTTTGTCAGTTTGACAATAATTAGTGAAAATTTGAAGTATATTTACATTTAAACATATTTTTAGTAGTAATATTAATAGTTTACCTCAAATCACCTGAAAGATGACCATCTCCTTCTCTACGCTAGCTTTTATCTGCTGCTGAGGACTCTCTTGTCAGAGTATGGCACATGACTATCACCCCAGAGACCAACAGTGTGGAGGTAAGTGGTCCCAAGACAGACTACAAAGCATATTTCCTGAATACATTTAAAAAAGAGGGACAGTTCATTGCAGTCTCCCCCAGTCATCCTACACACCTGGATGACTGACACAAGATGACTTATGTCTTACTCTCAAACAGAACCTGACTGTGTGTTTTTCTCATTTCCTCTTAGGTTGCGCATTTGCATAACGAGTGTGTGACAGATACACAAATCTGTGGCGCCAGGTTCTGTGATGGCGATGGCTATGCCTTTGCAGTGACAGGCTATGATCTGAGTGAGATTATCCGCTACATCCAGTCATAGGACTCTAACGTCATTATGGCTAAGTGTATTCATTGGTTTGTTTGGTATATGGAACAGTTTTTTGGAGGTATTTTGGTATTTGTTTGTACATCTGCAGGCCTGTATCCACAAAAAGCTGGTAAACTGTGTAAAATGTATTTTTTAAAATCATTTCAGTAAGTAGTAGTTATTTGAAAAATAGCACAAAGACACAATGTCAACTGTTGAAACTTTAAAAAATTATATATATTTTTTAGAAGCATATATGCTGATTTTAAATCTGGTGTAAGCAGAACATTTCAGAAATGTTGTAACAGGGCAAATAAACGATTGCAAAAGCTGTGTAAAGACGAAAGTCATATTTAAAATAAATTCCATACCCGGGACCTTCTCTGAGTTTCAACTAATTTAAGATTAACTGAGGTGAAACGTAAAGCTTATTTTGAGTCAAACCACTGCATCTGCCCAGCTAAGGAGGAAAAGAACCATCCTGTCTGTTATCAGCACAGAGTTCAAAAATCAGCATCTGTAATAGTGTCAGAGTGCTGTAGTGCACACAGCATTGCTCTTTACATTTTTTTCTTTGGGCTACTTTTTCACTTATTTTCAGTGCGATCCTTGTTGCTGACAATTTCCAGGGGAATGTTTTTTTTTGTTAAGCTGCTTAACACTGACCTGTAAATCATTCAAGCATGAAAAAGCCCTTAACTGGTGTTGTGTCAACAGAGAACTTAGCAAACAAGCTGTTTTAAATAGTATTTTTAGCCCTGTAGCATGGTGGAGTGGTGGTTAGCACTGTTGCCTCACAGCAAGGTTGAATTCCGCCATCTGCCTCGGGCCTTTTTGTATGGAGTTTGCTCTCTGTGTCAGTTTGGGTTCTCTGCAGGTGCTGTGGCTTCCTTCCACAATCCAAAGACATGCGTCCAAATATTGACTTTCAAGCTCTTTAGAACTGTACAGACTTTGTGTTTGTCTTACATACTGTATTTGTACTTATATTTGTAGATGTTTCAGTGCATCATTTAACCTATTTCCTATTTTCTCAGCATAATATAAATAAATAATGAATAGTTAATTACATACAATGCAGTAAAGTAAGTGCTGAATTGTTGAAGAGTTCCCCTGTTGTGCAAGAGAAGGAAAATAATTTGCTTGAATACTGTGGAAAGAAAAAGGGATTCGTAACAGTGGTAAACGCCTCTCCCAGTGTTTTATAATTAGCTTTGGGTTTTTGTTTTTCAATTCAGTGTTTCGTTTAAATCATTAGTAATACAATTCATATTTTAAGTATTTAACAAATCTTTAGAACTTTTAGAAAGGTTTGGTACAATGGTTTTAAAATAGTTGTACAGGAAACTATTGTGAATGTGTTTGAAGAAGAAATTTATGTGACTGTATCTTTAAAACATTATTCTTTTCAGGCATAATGTGTAAAATAACTACACCAGTAAACACTTTATAAGGAAAGCCGTGCTTGACTTTTTATTTTGTAATTCCAAAATGCAACAGGAGATGGGGTTGTGGGCTAATATTTTTAGCAAGAGGCTGCAGGACATGTAGTTAACTAGAGAGCAGTATGGAGTTGGGTTATTTTATTTTAGTTTCTTCTGGGTTATTGACAGTCAGACTCTTCCAAAAAGGCCAAATTATGGTTGGATACTGTGTGCAGACTGCTGGACACGGGCATTTTATATTGCTAAGTATACACGCACATATTACAGATGGAGGTCAACCTTTTTATTAAAGTGGCTAATTGCTGAGATGGGTTCATTCCTATCCCATGTCTAGTCTAACATCTGTCAGATTTCTCATGTCTAGTCTAACATCTGTCAGATTTCTCATGTCTAGTCTAACATCTGTCAGATTTCAGAATTTTAGTTGGTCAAAGTTTTTTTTACAGTCTATTTTGCTATCAGTTTAGATGACATATGCAACGCATTTATTGCCTTTTTAATTATTATTATTATTTTTCCTCCACCAGTGCGGGACCTGAAGCTGAAGCTGTGGTAGTTTTCAGTCTAGCTGTTTGTTTGTCAGTTGGCAATATTGTGAAAAAAGCACCAGGGCAAAGTTCATGGAACCTGGAAAGCTGCAAGTTACCTGGTTAAAACCAGTTGTCCTTGTTAGAGGAGTTAACACACGTTTATATTGGATAAAAGAACGTCTCAGTGTAGTTTACTGTTTGCACGAACTTTAATGAAAACACATACAATCTGCTTCTTTATTTTACCCAATGCTGTAGATTTGCTTTGCAAATAATGCAAGAGAATCATTACAAAGTACAACAGAGATAACGTTTTCTAGGATTTCCTTTTTTATTGAAATGACCTTAACTGAAAACTAAACTTGCCATTGTCTTGTCCTATACTACTCATTTTATGACAGGTCATATGAGCCTCTTTGTTTTTTGTTTTTTTATTAAGTTCATGTCGGGCAAACAGGTATCATAATTCCACCTTATCATGACAAGATAAGAAGAATCAGGTCAGCGAGGAATCGTGTGCTATTTGTCAGGCTAGAGCTAAGCATGTATTAAATCCCAGGGTTCTAGTCTTTTCTGGTTTGCAGTCAACACCGGTCACATAACATCAGCTGACAGGACTGTTTTGAACTCACACACGGCAACTTATGTAACTTAAATTTGGTTGGTGCCAACTTACAGCCATGTCAGTGATCTGGTTGCATCAAAATGTGAATCATATACGTGTGCGACAGTGTCATAAACACGCAGTCTTTATGGGATCAATAACTTTGGCTGTGTAATATTGTGTCATGCTCCCCAGCTGCCTGGAGTGAAGTGGATAACTAAACTGGCAGGAGAGGGATGGTGACGGACTAAACTGTCAATATGAGGTCCCAAATGACATAGATACTGAGATTACATAACTAACTGGAACAGTACACACAGAGAGATGCCAAGGTTGGTCAAAAGTGACACATGAAAGAAGCAACGAATTAACAGAAAACAAAAAGAACTGAAGGCCTGTAGGTAGAAAATGAGAATAAGACGTGAAACACGTGAAGACAAACAGCTGCAGTGATATATTCCTTGTTAACTGAGCCAATAGTGCTGCTCGGTTCTCCAGCCCTGTACACAGCCGCAGGGCCACTCATGCTGTGTACTGCCACAATACTTGTCAATAGTTGGCTTTTAGGTGTAACACACAGCTGAGCACACAATGTCGGGGAGATAAGACCTAAGCATGAACTATTCTATGATATAAATGTGGATGTATGTTAGTGCATGTGTGCCACGTAATAACACTATTGAAGCAATGTTCTCCTCATATTCCCTGGTAGACTGTCTGAAATCTTTTATTAATGAGAGTGACAAGACAAAAATAGATTTAACCAGACCCTCAATGAAAGGCCCTGATGTGTCACTTCAATAAAGTCACAGAGGAAACGCTGATGACAACACGAGTATAACTTTTCCCCTCTGAAAAGTAATCGTGGAACAATCACAGTACCGGCCTTTTGTCTAGTTATCTCAGCATTTAAGGCACGTTTGAGTTTCTATTTCTACAACTGAAAAAGCAAATAACCAACAAAACAAGTTCGTTTGGTGCTCTGCCCAAACTGCTGATGGGTTTCGACCGAGCCCGGATGGTATAAAAACCATGCTGCAATACAAGTTCATCCATCAAGGCCGGTTGAGGCATTATGAATTAGCAGGTGTGGTAAATACCACACCATGTATAACAACATCAGTATCTTTGAATCTGTTTGCTTTTTCTTCTTCATTATTGTTGTGGAGAAAAGCTATTTATTCCTTACCAATCCAACCTTGTGGCAGCTGCCTAGGACTGTGTCCCTAAGCCTGCTGGGATAGAGGCTCACCAGGGGGGATGAAGAGCCTAAAGCGCCTCCAGCTTGCTGCCACAGACAGACCAGCTCTCTGACGAAGCAATCAGAAAACCAGCTCCTAAAGACAGGCTGCATAAATAGATCTTCCATTTTAAACACACTGAAATATGAAGGAGGGGCACACCACAAACTGACGGAGCTGAAAAGAACTGCCATTGCTGACTGATGGACGTGCAGATAGATTGTGGCCTTAAGGCAGACAAGCAAAGACCAGCAGAACTAGTTCAAAATATATATGTAACTGATTAACAAATGCTAGTTTTTGCACAGTTTTTAAGTTGTATCTCCATAGATGTCTTCAGGATGGTTAGGTTCTTATCCAGGGAATTGAATCAGTTTTCAAAGCCATAGTTATAAAGACCTATGTTCAGCTAGAAGAAGACCAAGGAGACACATACCAGATGACCCCTATAAAGTCTTGATCTTAACATTCAGCCAGTGTGGGCAGTGACATTGAGACAAGCCTAAATCCACAAAAGAATTCATCCAAACTGGTGTTTTGGGATAGTGATTGTGGTATGGTGGACCTATATGGCTCTAATAAGAACAACCCATTGTTAAACTGATCATGTAGTTTATATCCCAACTTATAGCTAGGTGTCAAAGTACTCTCTGCGAAAAAGCACCAAAAGCAGACACTGAACGATAGCAATATTCCAAATGATGCTTGTTTATTCTGTATGAGATATTTTTCCATTTAAACATTCAAAAATGGATTGAAGACAGTTGGGGGGAGCACACATCATCACCTTTCAAATTGATACGGAAAGCTGTTAGCAAACAGCTCCTTATTACCAGCAGTTATGGGACAATATTAATATTAATTTAAAGTCTTGTTTCCGTCTTTCTTTTTCCATGCAAGGCAACAGTACAAGACGTTGCTAGCTGCTACATCAGTTTTTTCTTTTTGCTTAAACAAACTGTGTGCAGTCACTAAACACACCACTCTGGTCAAAATGAGCCGTAAAGTGCAGATGCTATTCAGGTGTAAATACTCTGTAGCTTTTATGACTATGAGCCATTCATCTCCACACTCAGACTCACAAACATAATTCATGCAGGTGTATGTACTGATAAATGTATTAAGCATCATCTAAAACAGTCAATCCACTCCAGAACTGCAAAGTGATAAAAAAAAAAATACTTACACTCTGAACTGTAAATTGCTGAAATAAGCTTTATTGCAGTCATCTTTTCATATTTGGAGCAATTATAGTTGTATATATTAAGTAATTTATTTCAAATGGACTTTACGTGCTTGATGTGTTCAAATTATTTGCCTAAACAGTTTGGTTTGCAGAAAAAAATTCAAGTGCTTCAAAACAGGTGAAACAGGCTGAGTAGTAGAAAGGTAGTAGAAAGTAGGGTGTGTAAACTGTAGTAGATGATTATGATCATTGGAATGCAGACGGACTGGAGACTCCATCCAGCCTTCAAACAAAAATATACCACTGACACAAATGGGTGGATATAAATTGCAGTAGGATAGATCTGTTCTATTGCAACAAACTAGATTATAGTTTGGATAACCCATTCACCTCTGTAGCCACAGCTTCCGTGCATCACAAGACTGAGACTGAAAGCTACACCCACACATGTCCAAACCAAGGCAAGCCACCTTTCCTGTCTGTGTGGGCCTCTAATTTGGGGAAAATGACTAAACATCCAGTAAAAACTGACTCACTATATCCCAAATGTTCTCTAAAAATCACGAGAAGTTGAGGTTTCATGCGTAAAATAAAGACACAGGTACATTAAACTTTGTCATTTTTTTTTTTGTCATTATTTTTGATTGTAGGCTTCCAAAAGGTTTTGGTATGTTAATAATATTCTTTGATCCAGTTTCTTTGAACTTAAACACATATATGATAAAATCCAAGTGAAATTATTTACTTATGTTCTTATCTTTCATAATTTAAATTAAGAGTCATAGAACATTTTAACATTTTAAAGAAACTTCTTATACATCTTTCAGTTATGTGGTAAAGATAATTACTACTCTTTTGCCACCCACAAGTGACTGTGTCGCATTCTAACTGTTTAGTTAATCATTAAACACTAAAATAAACTTTTAATTCTTTTCTATGATGCAACTCGGTACCGGCCCTGCCTTTCCACAACTTGCAAACTTGCCTGAATGATCTTCCCTCATTTCACTATTTAGCTTATTGAAAAATAGAAATTGAACACATAGTCATGCAGACGCTGACCATTTAAGTATAGTCCATTATATAATCACTATTAGTAGGACGGTCCTGACCTCAACACACAGACACTTTCTCTTTCAAACACGCACACACAAACACACCACTTGCATATCCCCAGTAACGTCAGTTTGATTGCATGGGTAGGCAATGGGACTTAAAAGCATTAGATTAAAGTAAAATAAACATGATCAGACCCTGCCATCTGCACTGGGATGGCATGGTTGCCTAGCAGTGGGCATTGTTTGGCTTGTCTGACGCTGATGTGCTGACGCTGGTGTGTGAGTGCGCGTGTGTTTATGTGTATGTGTCCATATGTGCAGATGGCACCTTTCAAATGATGATGACTTTATTTTCCAAACAGTGTTTCAAATAAAATCAGTCTTGTCTCAAATTCGGCACGCGACCTTTGAGCATACTTTAAATGTGCTTAATACAAGGTTTCATTATGGCAAATAGTTTGTTCTAAGAATAGCGACAGCTGGTGACAGCTGAATATTTTTTTCGTTTTCTTACCTCTTTTAAATCACACAGTTCAAAACAGATTTTATCATAAAGATAACTCATTTGACTGTGAGACTAAACTACGATGGTACTGCGATATGCCACACCTTCAAAGCTGGTGTGTTTTAGACCTTTGCTTTATGAAATAGATCAAAATTTGGTCATTTGTAATCCCTAAACACCTCTCACCCTCCTCTCATTACCAGCGTGTGGGTGAGAGAGTTATTGAGTCTCAAAATAGAGTCGCAGCAATAATAACAGCGATATCCTGGCAACCCTTATCGTTGTGCTCTGTCAGTGAGACTGCTAATAGGGTTAATATGAGAGAGATAAATGGATATCTTCAGGGCACAAACTAAATTCAAAACACATCAACATTTCCATCAGCTGTCATCATACGTTTGTTCATTATCTCTCTGGATCTATAATAGCCATGTGTACATTTTATTTGCATTGCTCGTGTTGCAGGGACACAAATTTGGTTACACAGTCACATTTTTTTGTTGTTGGGTTTAGGTTAGGTTTAGGGTGAAGGAAGTAAGGGTTACATATACATAAGGAAATGAAAATCAGAATCAGAATACTTTATTAATCCCGAAGGAAATTAGGGTTACAGCAGGCAGCACGCTAATGGCGCATGCGCACTTACAAAGGAACCTTCTGACCAACTTTACACAAACATCACATTGGGGAGACATGTCAGTAAGGTAGGCTGATAGGAAAAAAAAAACAACGAAAATACATAACATGAGGTAAGAGGAGGAGAGAAAAAACTCCACTCAGACTGAGCTCCTAGTGGGAGAGGGATGGTGACGGACTAAACTGTCAATATGAGGTCAGTACCACTTCATATAACATGAAGTGGTACTGACACGAAACTGTTGGGTGGTGTGTGCATACTTGGAAACTAAGGCCCAAAAGTGAAAATGCACCATCCATTGGTTATGTAGTATGCTAACTGAAAACCTAACGTTAAACTAAATCAAATCAGTTCACCAAAGGGTTCAAAAAGGAGCATTATAGCAGGCCCTTCCTCTCAGCAGTTGTTAGACTTTATAACCATGTATAATGTGTAATTAATTCATGTGTAAACTAAAAAGATTTAAATAGTAAAATTCAGATGTTGCTCTTGTGTAGTGCCAATGCTACCTCGCATAGTGTAGTCTCGTAGGCTCTCCTGTTTCACAGCCCAAACCGGTCAAGGATCTTCTGTTCCGCTCTTGTGTGAATTTTCTGTCTATGCAAGTGTCAAATATATTTGGGCAGTTCTTTCCTGACAAGTTAAACAAAGCTCAGTCTATCTAGGGTGAGAACATTTAGCGAAACCAATATTGCAACTTTAAAAAATTCTTTAGACACTGTATTAGCTTCTTCCCCATGGTAAGCTACTTTCTACATCAGGGTTATAGTAAAATTTCCAGCAATTTGCTGCCATTGGGGTCATCTTTACTGTTGCATACTGTTGGACTATCTAGACCATTTTCTTTCTTTTTGTCTTGGGTGTGTTGGCTATATGACGTACTGACCATATTTATCAAACATTCCCTTCCTGTTCTGTATGTCAATATAAATGCTGCGGAGCAACAGCTGCATACACATTAGAATCTTACTAGATACAATATAGTGCATATCCACATCTTCAAAACCTTAAACAGCTTGTGTCAGGTTGATTTAAATTCTAACTGTCTGGTTTTATGTCAGCGTAATATCAGCCTTGCTTTTGGTTAACTCACTAGAAACTTGAGCCTCTGTGACTCTAAAAGACTACTCACTTAAGTAAGTCCCACAATATCATATATCAATCTGCTCACAGTATGTGGGGGAGAGCGAGTCTGAGAAACAGACGAATCTTTGGTTTAGAGAGAAATGCTGAGTTCTTGTGCTCTGCTTTACCTGCAGCAATGGCTAAGAAAAAGAAGAAGAAATATCATTAAAAAAACAGCTGTCATTGTTTATATATGAATTGACCCAGTGGCAGCTTTCAAAAAGTCTGAAAGCTGCAACTAGTTTCATAGATATTCTCTGCAGACTGAAAAAGAGCACTTACAGCAGAGGATACAACTTCCCAGTAACTCCTGTCTTCAGTGATAACCCAGTACCTGTCCCTACTACCAAACCGGCCTTTTTCCTTCTGGCCAGTACGCAGTAAATGATATGTGATTAAACACAAAGTGGCAAATGAAGCGGAAGTACAAACACTGCAATCTGCTCATTTCTCCTGAGAAAACAGTTGTCCCTCAGTGAAAAATGCAGTGACCCACACACCCTTTCATTAAGGTGGTCACCTTCACAGCGCATGCTAAAGAGGAAACAAGAGAGAGGACTGCCATGACACCATACTTTCCTGTAGTCATACTATTAATTTAGAGCCATAAGGATAAAAATCACCCAGGTTTTAAAACTTGGTTACTATAACGCCCTCTGGTAGAATCTCAAACCTCCAGTTCCCCGTTGAGCGTCATAAGTAAAAAAATAGATGGAGAGGGATATAGTTATTATTTTTTTAAGAAAGAGGTGAGAAAACAAAGACAGGAAGATAAAGATAAAGAATAAGAAATTGCGGTTTGTCTGTAAAATGCAGCCAATGAATATTAGGGCAGAGGTAGCTGTGCTCATCCCTGTTTCCATGGTGACCTGAATGTGCTGTCGGTGCAGTGACGCCAGTCTGGAGCATTGCGTTGCATGAGCCACACGTGCCAATGCCCAGCTGACAGCAGCGAGCATACGCCTGTATCTATTCATAGCACCCAATTGATGCTCTGAAGGGACACGGGCAGCCTGGAGTTCTGGCCAAAGAGGCCAGGTGTCCAAACCTGGATGAGTACGGACCCAGACCGAATGCTACCCTTCATCCTTGATGGAGGTGCTTGGAGAGAACGTGGGAAGAACACATAGCAGGAGTTCTGTCATTGCCTCTTTGATCTTTGGCCTCACCAACAAATTGACCCCTGACCCCTTTTTTTGAGGTTTCTAAACAGATGACACAGGTACAGCATGCATATGCGCATGTCCAAAAACACAAAATCAAAAAGAGGAAAAGCAAAATATTTACAAACTCGATGGGGTAATGAGCATTTGTTTGAGGTACACTTATTCAGTTTTCAAAGTCACCTTTATTTTCTCTTAAACTGACTGTTCACATACTGGTAATATACAAACACACTGTGATTACCCACCATATAACAACTTGGTGAAAAAAAACAAACAAACCCTCATCCCTGAAAAATGCGCAACAAGTCCAGTTGTGAATTTCCCTCACTGCCAAATATTCCACAGTCAACGGTTAGTGGTATTATAACAAAGTGGAACCGATTGGGAACAAAAGTAACTCAGCCATGAAAGGGTAGGCCACATAAAATCAAAAGCAAGGTCACTGGATGCTGAGGTGCATAGTGCAGAGTTCGCCAACTTTCTGCAGAGTCAGTTGCTACAGATGTCCAAACTTCATGTGGCTGAAAAGTTTAATTATATATATTTTTGTAAATGTAAATATTGAAAATATGCTCCAAACTTGCTCTGCAACTCTGCATCCCCTCCACTGATGTTAAAGCAGACCGCTGCTGTCCATGTAAAACATTTGAGAAGTGTTCTACTGAGAAGATATTAAAAAATAATCCTATAATCATCTAGAATTTAAGCAGTAAGTCTCTTCTGAAATCCCCTGGATTTAAATATTTTACGAGTAGAAAACAATAACTGCAGCACATAGTCAAACAGTTGTAATTTGCCATCACAACACGTGGTCTAGAATGTGATATCTTTAGCAAGAGTGCTTGAAACACCAAGTCAGTGCCCCTTTTGTGAGCAATTGTTCAGGCTCAATTGGTATTTCTCTAACACCGCTTTGTGCGAGATCAAGCAGAAAAAAAGCAGAGGCTCTGTGGCAACGAGAAGCCCATTGTGGTCCGTCAGCCTAAAGTTAGCTTTCGGTGTGATGTCTGGTGTCAAAGGCCATTGTGGTTCCTGACATACTACAGTGAAGGGACAGAGCTGCTGAGTGCAAATGATCTGTGCAGGACTTTTTTGTGAGTGTGTAGCTAGTTGTGTATCGTATTGTTAAGGCATATTTTTATGTATTGGAGGTGCAACACATAGGCAAAATGTTTTTGTTTGTTGTATATAGCTGACATAGGACTTTCAGACCTTTGGGGTCAGCAGTTTCCCCCCTTTAGGAAAGGGACAGAGTGAGAGATGAACCATGTGGATCCCCTATTATGCCCCTATTGTGCCCATGCAGCTGCATAAATAGTGCTATTGCAGAGGCCTCTGGCAATTCAAAAGTGCTGTACAAGACACTTTGAGATAAAGGTTTGGTAGACCCGTCTACACCATTAGGAAGAGAAGAGACGTTTTGCCCAATTAAAGCAGAGAAGTTGACAGATTCAATACACTTATAGTCTCATGACCTTCAGTGTGGCATGTATTTGTATCTATAGCCATCTTTATTTCCATCTGCAGTCTAGTAGAAAAAGAAAGTTTACCCTCTTTCAATTGTAAGGGTTTTTGTATCAGGACATTAACAAAAAACTATCTGGAGTTTACCAGGTTTTAAAGGTGGGTAAACACAACTGCACATGACAAATTAGACTGTTTTTATTTATTTAATAAAAAGTAAGCCAAAAACAAAATACACCCTTACTGCTTAAGAATGTACACCAATCAGGCATAACATTATGACCACTGACAGATGAGGTGAATAACATTATCTCGTTGTACCTCTCACCTGACCCCCTCTGTACATATTAACAATGATTTTAAACCAGATATTTCAAATTTGAATTCATCTCTCCATAAAACCTGTTGCCACTGATTTTCAGTCCAGTTCTTGTGTAATTGGGCCTATTCCCCCTTTCCCCTTTCTTAAGAATGGCTTCTTGGTAGCAAAGCCCTTCTACTGACACTATTTCTGGTGAGGTTTCAGTGAACACTAGATGGATCAACTGAAGTGTGTCAGGTCTTTGCTGGATTTTTTTCCCTGTTTCTTAAGGATATGACTTTCCAACATTGTTTATTTGCTGTAGTCGCTCAAGCCTGTCACTCTTTCCTTTGTTCTTCACCAGTCTAGTTTCTGCAAATTTCCCGCCAAGCCAGAATGTCTAGTTTTTGGCTAATAGCTCTTTGGGAATCACCTTGTTGGTAAAATGATTCTTTTATGCCTTGATAACTGTTTAACATTGGCAAACTATTGAAATGGGTACAAAGTCTGCGTTTTTGTGAAGGGCTGCTAGTAACAAGAGCTAAAGATACAATTTAAAATAGATTCCCTGCTAAGCGGTCTGTTATGAGTAGACACAACACTGATTCATCCCTTGGGTTAGATGTCTTTTTATGCTTGAATGGTTCATAGGTCAAACATTTCTTTGAAAATGGTCAGGTACAGGGACTAGAGTGAAAATAAATGACTTTGTGTATGCGTATTATAGTTCAGAGAAGTTGTAGCATGTGTGTTCACAGATGTGTGTTGTATGTGTGTGCATGTGTTGTGTTTGTGTTATAATTCACAGTAGTGGTTCTTCCCAAGTGTACTAAGAGTGCGGCTACAGCATGATGTGACAACACTCGCCTGCACATATGTGAGCATCTGCTGGCCATAGCTTGAGGACGGTTGCTTAGGACTTGCATGCATGCTGAGGTAGGAGCAAGCCTGGGCAAGTTCCTTTCCCTTCACAAGACAATAGCAGCTCAGATGCCTGGCTGAGAAGGAGTTTTAGGGAATCTGTGAGAGACAAGGGCCTCTCACACTCACTCAATTTCCTGACATTTATGCTTTTGCCAAAAAGAGAATATACAGAGAAAAGACCTCTATTTACAGAAATGCTGATGACAGGTGGGGGTCAAATACTTCACTGACAATTCAAAAAAACAAGTTTATGGTGAAGAATAAATTGAAGTGATCATTTTTTCCTGTTGTGTTATATTGTACATTACCTTCCACACAAAGGTGTATTTTTATAAACACTTGTAATATTTTCAAATTTGATTTGATTTGTTTTGATGAAAGTGCAAGTACAAGTTGTAAGCTAGGACTGATACCATTTTATTTCATTTTATTTAACTTTTAGCAGTTATTCATATTATTATCACTGGAACTGTGTACCCTTTTGACTTTTATCCTTTTATCCAGTTTGTAATAAAAGCTCCCAATTTTAAGCATTTCACACAACTATGTTTAAACACAGTGGCAGTGAAAATACTGAATCTTAAATCCTGAAGGTTACACAAACTGACCCAAATGACGTGTTGCTTTGCTTATTTAGCCTTACATCTTCACGGTTGTTCAAAGAAGGTGAATTGTTCCTAGAAGACTGTTGGCTCACCTTGTTGCTAAAATAAAAAAATACAACTAGGTGTGAAAAAAATAAATGAGTTGACTAATGTTGGAAAAAAAAATGTAGACCATATATATACAGTCTTTAATTTTTGCTTGTGCTAATGGTTAGATTTGTCAATACAAGAAGAATGAAGAGATATTTGGTGCATATGTTTACTGAGGCTTGGGCGTTCATTGAGATTATGAGTCTGCTGCCTTAACAACAGGTTTGGTTTTGTATCGTAATACTTGTCCTTAACTTTTTAACTATTGCCCCCATAAATACCCCATACAGTGGTGATAATACTGATAACACTATCCCAAACACTAGTAAAAAAACAAACAAACTACTGAACCTAATGGTAAAATTAATTCTTAAAATAAAATGTCTATCTGACAGAACCAAGTGCTAAATGGGCAACTGAAGTGTCTGAATAACAAAGACGGAGAGCACTAATGGCAGCTGATTGACTAGTGATGAATTGTTTCTACTCAGAAAAAACTTCAACCTGTATTTGTGGAACAATGGCTCTGTAGCCAACATCCTCTCCAAAGAGTGACTATACAAGACCTTACAATAGTGTTTTGCTACGCCAAAACATCCCCCCAAATAGTTTTGAACTTGGGTGAGTAGTGGAAAGAATAAAAACAAAGGTGTAAACAGTTTCAGCCATATTATGAACTACATGGACTTCCACACACAGACTTGTTCAGGTGCATATGCTGAAGTCAGCTATGTTACTATCTATCTATCTATCTATCTATCTATCTATCTATCTATCTATCTATCTATCTATCTATCTATCTATCTATCTATCTATCTATCTATCTATCTATCTATCTATCATTCTGACAAAATATTTCAATAAGTGGCAAGAGGGGGTGGGATAAATCCAACTGCAACACCCATTATAGAAAATATTTTATAAAGCTGTCAAGGATAATCTATGAGGAGTTACAAATACATTAAAATGTTGAAAGACTGTGTTATATGGTGTAAAGTTGAAAGCAACCTTGAACTCTTTAGTGCCCTTCGCTCTATGTTCATGAATCAAACAAAACACCCAACTTTGAACTTGACCTTCATTTTGATCCCGGATACACACTTGTTAAGTTTGTGACTCTGCATCTTACGTGTCAGATTATTAGTGTTTAAAATGATTTTTTATTTATTTATTTAGGTGTTACAATTTTAATTATACTAGAATACATAAACAGTACTAAGCAAAAGACGTAAACTCACACATCCTATAGTCACTATGAAGACCACGATGCTTGCGTAGTGCTGACGTTTTTTCCCCAACCATCACGTTTACTATGGTAAAACACTCATCACTTCATACTTACACGGTGAGATCTATTTTATTTAAATGGCTACAAATTCATAATTCAGCACCTTAGACACAGAGATATAAGGCATGACTTTCTAAACGAATATTATAGCCATTTTCCCCTTAAGGAGCACTGTGGTTGTTTTACTACCTCCTCACCCAGCGAGCAGTCTGGTCTGGAGGCTGGCACTCGCTTTGCTTTATGAATGGATGGGTGTGGCGCTTGTGACAAGCAGTGATGCAGTCATCACTGTGCTCGTTGATAAGCGCTGGCGTGCTGTCCATGTAGGATGGTTTGGAGTGAAGCACAACTGGGTTCTGCCACCGCCTGGGAAAGACAACGCGGGAAGGAAAGGGGAGGAGAAGACAGAGAGAGAGAGACAGCGGCGACAGTCTACTCCCCAGCAAGGACCAAACTTCTGGCAAGGGATTCGGTGAGACGGGGGACTAAAAGATAAAAGTGCGGGTGAGATAGAACAAAGGGCAAATGCACTTTTATTTAGGGATATGCTGTTTAGTTATAGGCGGATTACAAATAAATAAAAATGGAAGAAATATAAATCAAGACAGAAAAGATCGAAACGGGGCTGATGCCACGAGGATGAAATGTATGCCAGAGACGCTCGTACGTCTGCGACGTAAAGTGTAATATTTTAAGAAACAAACAAAATAAAATAAATTTAAAAAAAGAAAAAAAAAAGAAATAGAGTAGTTCAGCCATGATTCTGCTGGGTAAAAACAGTCAGACAAAAGAAAGCAGGGGCAAGGTTCCCCTCCTCCGTGTGTTCCCTCCTTGTAGGTGTGACAGAAACAACAAAGGGACGTGGAAAAACTCGCATCAGGACCACAGGCTCACAACTACCCAGACAGATCCCGGAGCACAATAGCAGGGGTCTGCAAACAAGAGCATGTCTGCAGGTTTTGCAATATGCAGCAGTCTCCGTGTAATTGCATTTCTCCTGGCGTCTCTCGGCTACAACAGTCGGGAGTATTTTTCTTCTGTCAGCTCTGGCAGATCTTTACACGAAACGAAAGCGATGATTTGAGGAATTTCAAGTGCTGAACCGGAGGAGCAAGTGTTAAAGCATGTGAGTTATGATTAGATGTTGTCATCCCGAGGAATGCTCTTAAGTGATCGCAATTGTTTGTGCCTTGCAGTTTAATGGGGAGAAGCGAGAGACGAGCGCTGCCCAGAATAAAGCGAATGGAGTAGAGCAGCGGAGAGGTGTGAACTTAAAGTGGACGTCGAAGGGGGGAAATAAAAGAGCCCTGAACTGATTGCAGAAGCGAATGTGTTTCAGAGGTAGGAGATTACAGGGATTGTTGCACATGCTACGTGTATTGCCATGCCATTTAATCTGTATGCTCGCTACAGAGCAGTTCACAGTGCAAGACCACATGTGGACAGACAGCAAAGGGTTGCATAACGATTCAGTTAGTTTGGGCTGTTCAGTGTATTGCGCTATCGACATATCGCAGGCTGAACTAGAATAGCCTCCGTTTTGAACTTCTCCGAAAGCTTTTTGGGAGGTTACATAAGTTATCTTAGAGGGGGTGTACTGAACAAACACTTGAAAAGTAATTGAAATTTTACTTTATCTTTTTATTTGTAGATCTTCCTATAGAACCCCCCCCCCCCCCCCCCCCACACACACACACACACACACACACACACACACACATACACACAAAAACACTGATTTGCACAGCACTGATGAAACTTTGTGACCTACCTAAAAGGGCAGTTTGGGTTTTTGTTTTTGGCAAGTGGAAGTTCTACCTCATACTCTTCCCACTTTTCTTTTTGTGGTAAAAAGGGGGAAGAACTGCACAGATCATCTTGTTTAGCTGTGCTCTACTGTAAATCCCAGTTTCTTCTGCCATATGGTGATGTTCCCTGCAACTGCTAGTTTGCTTAGCTTGGTTAAATACAGAATTAGATGTGCTCACCACCTGCAGAAGTCTGGATACATGAGTCAAGCTTAAAGGAATAGCTGCAGAATGGAGTCACTTAGTGTCTACAGAGCCAAACAGTGATTCGCTGCAGTTACTGGCCAAAGCATGGAAAGAAAACTGGTTTCTCTGACAACAGTCGAAACACCCTCCCTCCCCCCCTTCATCAACCACAATAGAAGCATGGTGAAAATGTGGTGGGTGTAGGGATGGTGTGACAAAAGTTGACATCAGTTCCTCCACTTTTCCCTCGCTGTTCAGTGTTTTTTCTATCAGCTGTGGAATTTGAACCGTTCTTCCTTTTGGGGTGAGGCCCTTCCCTGCGTCTGCTCAGAGGAGTAGGATGTCTCAGTAGATGCGGTGCATATGTGTTTGTGAGTGTGTGTTTAAGTAAGTGTGTGTGGGTAACTGGGGCTTTCCAGTAGAGTTGCACACCAAACATTCTTGGCTGTCGAATGGCTGACTAGCGCGCCAAGTCCACACAGCTGGGAATCGTATAAGAAGAAGTGTCTTTGTGTGATCTGGGCAATACGACGCACATGCACAGTCACATGCGCGCACATGCTCATGCACAGAACTAAAACACACAAATAGTCTGCTTTAAGCCTGCACCTCGGCTCAAGAACAATTTGAATAGTTGGTGTCTGTGAGGTGCATGTGTGTGTGTGGTAGGTGTATTAGATGTAACTAGTAATAAAGTGACGCTCACACACACGCTGGTGGAATTCAACATAACTCTTCACACACACAGAATGGAGAAAATATAACAGAGACTCAGTCATCCTGCAACAGTGTCTTCTTTTCCCAGCACCACATGATGTTTGTCCTCTTTAGTAAGTTTTGAACAGAGAAAACATGGTGGTGGTGGAGGTGGTGGTGGTGGGATGGAGAGGGAGGGTGGGAGGGCAAAAGAGAATAAGAGAAGGGATTGTGCTGGCGATGCCAATTGTACAGTTTGTTTCTTATTGGCTGCTTCTCTGGTTGTTGTTGTTGTTGTTGTTTTAAATGGCGTGTCAGTGAGCAAAGAATGTGTATGCAAGAGCAGAATGCAGAGTGAGAAAGAACATAGGCCTTTGTCTGCTGGGAGAAGAGAAGAGAAGCAGATTGTATCAAATTAATATAGGAGAAATTGAGCTGTAGAGGGAAGAAAAAGGAGAGGAGTTCAAAGAAGAGGGACACGAAGAGGTTTCGGCCATGGAGGAAAGAGTAAAGCAGGCTGAGAGAGTGAGAATGAGAAATTCTGACAGAGTCCTATTCCATATTATTGTAAACATGAAGGCAGAACCCTTCTTTTTCTCAGATCTGTCCTGTTTTCTGTTTGAACCAAGAAGCTGATAAAGGAACGATTTCATTAGAAGAAATGAAAAGAAAAAAGAAAAAAACCAGATAAGTTAACAACTGGCTCTTCTTCTTCATCACAATCTGTTCAAAAAACAAACAAAACATCCCTTTAGAAATGATCTCTTTCCACATGTTGAACATTTGCCTTATGATAATCAGCTGCACCGTGTCCCTAGCACTCGCTGATTTCTTTGTACTTGCGAGTGTGGCTTGGTGCGATTACTTTACAGATTGAAACTGCTCATCTGAACAAAGTTCTTTTTGTACAAAAAACTGAATGTCTACATTATATGATGCATACGGGAAGCAAAACACACATTTGCAAGGCCAGAGAGTCTGTGCGTGAGGGAATATGTTTTAGTTGTGCGAGACTTGGATAAGAAGGTGTTGTATCATCAACAAGGACGGACCGGGGTGGGACAGGACCACACGATCAAACGAGAGGAGATAAGAGAGCTGGCTGAATTCAGAGAGGGTGTCTTTGTCCATTTGTGGTTCCTCAGATAGCTCCAGGCTGGATTGAGGCCAGGGGCTGACAGGGGTTGTGTCTAGAGATCTGAGATCGCTGCACTGATAGGAAGGCATATTACACAACATCACTGCTGAAAGAATACGATTAAGGTTTTTGGTTTCAAAGGTTTTATGCTGCAAAAGTCATTTTGTTTGTGGTATTTTAACTTTTAGATTTTGGCTTTTCCAGATGTGCCTTGGATTCAGTGCCCGTCATGCAGGAAACGCTGCCTGCCACTGCATTGTGTGGCTGCAAAATGACAGATTACCAGAGAGCTGAGGTAGGTTAGGGCCACCTAAAATTATAGCTGAAAAGAAACTTCCAAAAAAAAAAAAAGACTAGTGGACTGATATTTGAAACGGCCGTGAGCTAACAGTGGCTCTGACAGTCTGGCATGCAGAGACACATATAGATTGTTCTGCTTTTACACTCCTCAACCCATGCTATAGTTTCTCCATTTCTCTATTTAATCACATCTCTTGCTCGTTGTAACCTGTTGTCCTGTTTCTATTTTGCTGTGTGGAAACATGGGTGCGTGTGTGTCTGCATGTGCATCCAGGAAAGGATGGCGAGATATTCTCCCGAGACCAAGTGGCACCATTTGGTGGCTTGGCTGTACTGCGTCTCTATTTATGTTCATGCTTGTGTTGTGATTGTGTCCTGGTCGTACGGCTCTATCACTGTGACGACTACATCTTCCTGTGCAACTGTGCATGATTATGCATGCATAGTTTTGCATGTGTGCAAGGCTGTATGCAATTTGACCCCTGGAAATCTTTCTTTAGCATCTGCTCCTCTCATTTGTGGCAGAAAGCCGATCCCTTTTGGTGAACTGGCTCCAGCATCATATGACTGACCAAATTGCGATGATGTTTTGGAGTGCGCGTGTTCTGCAGTACAAAATGACATTGCATATCATAACAGGTTGCCTTTTGGCTATTGATGTATATGTGTGGAGTTGTGTGGGTGTGGCTGTCTCCTTGCATCGCCTACAGGACGCTCTAAGCACCTCCCAGGCCCGAATGGGCCCGCGCAGCTCCATAAATCTAGCTCGTGTTGCTCACACAGCAGTAATCTCTAGCGTCTTTTATTTTCGATGCCTGCAAGCCTGGAACTCTGTCTCCTTATCTTCCTGTTTGTTTTCACATCTTTCCTTTCCTGCCTGTCTATCCATTCATAACAGCAATTTGGCTTTCATTAACTAAGGATGGGGGGGAAAAAAACAAAAACCAATTAGCACCTACATTGCCAGAAGCTCTCCTTGGGTTACAGAAAGTGACATAAAGAAAAGGAGAGTTTCTCTGAAGTTTCGCACACATATTTGCTCATTTTAGCATTGTCCTCCACTCAATTTCTGTCCCCACTTGTTTTAAAGAGGACACTTGCAGTGTAAAGATGATTTTTCAGTTATTTCTTTAGTCATTCTAGCAGCTTTCCCATCACAGGGATGCATCCAAAAAATCTTTTAATGCAGTCAAACACAAGACCCACAAATATAGAAACAATGACTCACACAGTGAAGCTTTTAAACTCCAAAAACCAACATTTCCAAACCACACTGTATAGACATAAACAGACTGACACATACATACAGTATCTGTCTCGTCTAGTAATAGCCAAACGCAGATTCTCAGAGAGCAGAACACCCAAGGGTGCCGTTCCTGCTAATCCAGGTCAGACCAGCTTCAGTCTTGGCTGAACCACCCATGAAACCACAGGATTTTTAATCTGTAATTTTGCCTGTGCTTGTGCGGTTGGCTGTATTTAAGGTGTTTCCTTGCATGTCTTCTTTGACACGTACACATTGTTGCCCCGTGATCGCCCTCCACGTGCCATTTATTCGAGCGCTGCCCAATTTTTTGCTGTTTCAGAATGATGCAGCATGTCTGACTGATGCTCTCTCGGCTCTCTGTCTGTCTCGCTTTCTCACACAGTCAAGGACACACACACACACACACTCCAGAATAAATTAATCAGATATGATAACTGATAGAAGCAAACGCGATGTATGCAGGACTGCAGTGTCTGTGGTTTGTTTCCTCATGAAAATTGGAAATTGACTCATCACATATTATGTGGTGTGGCTAGACATTTTAAGCCATGTTCTATTTTTAGTTATTGCAATACAGGGATCTTTTCCTTCATTTAAATCTATTGAGGGGAAAAACAATAAAACACTGAGTCATGTAGGTTGAGGTCAGACACAGCGGATCACAAAATACAATTTAAGGGTTAGACAATAAAATCTGGTTTATCACCTGTGGTCTTCTTAAAGCAGACAGTTTGGAAATTGTTGCACTGACTGGCAATGAAATATTCTCGGTCTTTGTTTCCGTCTCTCTCTGTCCCACTGGAATACATCACCAGAGTTAACATAAATATTTAATCATTTTATTATCTTCATTCCTGTTTAATGGCCCAACATACTTAATAGCAATGCACTCAACAACATCAGAGGCCAGGTTATACAAAAATATTGACTTCTTGAGTCTTGTTAAGCTCCATTATGGTTTTCTGGTCAGCTGTCTTTTAGTTTCATCTTTGAAAGAGAATATCTTTGTGCTTCATCTTAACATTTATTTGGTTGAAATGACCTGTGCCCACAAGTGGCTAGGATTAGCTGGTATCATTGATGGTGGAGCATCCAAAAGAGCCTAACCCCACGCCCTTAATCAAACGATTAAAACTTGTGTGGCCGTGCTATGGCTTAGCAAATTAATGACATGTGGTCACAGTGCGTGGTGATAATTGCATGCTGGTTGTATCATCAGGCCATGGCACAGCGGTGTGGAAATAAATAAGAAGGAACCGCTAGTATAGATTTTTCCATCACTATTTTGGGATGCCTCTGTACACGGGATATCAGCTTTGTTTCTGCGCACACATTTGCTGTCTTGTTTAATGACATTCCTGCATTTGGAGATTGCATGATGACCTCCTTTGCGATACAGCCAAGCAGCGTGTGTAGGATACTCCAATTTAGTGCTTTTAGGTGAAAATCATATCTCTTCATTTGATGATTTTTTTTTTCTTTTTTTGAGATTTCAGGCCAGCTGACGGATTACATGCCACCTGCACTGCCTGAGAAAATGCTTTGACCACTCGGGATTATAAAACCCACTCAATGGGCTGAACTGAATAAAATTAAAAATGCATTGCTATCGAGGTAAATGCTTTATCTGTGAGATGCAAGGGTTTTACCTAACAATTCGTTTGTTTTTGTTTTGTTTTCTCAATTCTAATACAATGCGAGGAACTCTGCAGAGCAGCGCAACTAGATAAATGATATGCAGGTTATTTGAAGTAAACACAACAAAGGGCCTTCCTGTTATGCCATGGTGCTCTGTAATGTGGCTATCTGACTATTTCTGAGTCTCCCTGTGATTTTTTTTTTTGTTGCTGTTTACACTTATGCTCTTCCCCTCCTCTCTATCTTCATATCTGTTTCTTTATGTAAGCAAGTGTCTTTTAAATAGAAGCAGATGGATACTGCATTAGGCTGATAGCAATATGGATATTGCAAGAAAAATGGAAGCGAGGATGAAAATGTGCATTATATCAAACATAGAAATGTTACATTAACACGCTCATTTACAATATTTGACAAGGATCTTTCAGTTTTCAAAAGAGAACACACAAAGTTATATGTTTTTACAATTTAACAAATTAAATGCCACACATAGCAGTTGGAATATTTTTGATTATTAAAAGAAAATAATGAAAACTCATAATCCAGCCGACATGTTTGACCTGTGGTATGGGCTTTCATAGGTAGAATTTCCTAAGCTGTGGTGTTTGCAAGCCAAATAGATTAGGAATCTCTGATACACAGTATTTTGCAGAGTGAGCAGGGTTGATGTACTGACTTTGTGGAGTGTGATCTCGGCGGGCCTACAGTTCTGCTTTTCTGTGCCAGACTGAAGTCCAGAGGTGTTTGTCTTGGCTTCGTTCTCTGTTTGATCAGGCTGTTTTGAGAATACTGACTGACCTGTGCTGAGGCCAAATACATCTCTCTCCTCACAACTTTAGCATTTCCTTTGCCTCTGTCCCTTCTCTGTCCTATTGTCTCACAAGTTTAGAACTTTGAAACATTAAATTTAATGTTCATTTTCAAAATATTCTTAAACCTAGCAGTTTGAATTGGACCTTTTTTTCTTTTTGTACAAGATAAAGAACAAAATCAAAAATATATTTTTTTTCTTTTTATTCATGCAGTTTTCAAGGGCCCAGTTTCCTTCTTCTTCCCCTTTTCTTGTTAGTTATCTGATCTTAACCTCACTCCAAAGTTTAGTCTTATATGTGGTTCAGAGAGGTCACTAATACTTCTAACCTTACCACGGGTAGTAGGGAAAATGTCAAGACCCACTTATAGATTGCATGTATTGCGAAAGAGACTCCATCCTTTGATCTGCTGTAAAGTGCTGGTCAATAAAACTCTTAAATGCCCGGTGTAGTGCATAGCACTCTGCACAACATAAATATCTGCATTCGCATGCATTTTGGCTGGGCGCGTTAAGGCTGAGAGAGCCTAAATATTTCCCATAAAACTATTACAAAGCACTAAATACTTTTCCCTTTTACAATGCATCATTAATTTCTAGTGTTTGGTGGCATTTTCTCTCATTCCTGCCAATAGATTTCTCAAATAATGTTGTTACTGCAGTGACTATCAACAAGGCAACCATGGTGAACCACAGTTACCTATGCAATAAATACAAATATTTAGTCCATTTGATAAAGGATAAAGAAAGGTTTCTCTTGGACTTGTAATCTCACACTAATGTTCAACACTTGTTCAGAAAGAAAAAAAAGAATCTCTTTAAGTAAATGTGCCAACGGATCACCGAGAAGTGCTACGCCTGCAGCACCATGCCTGTTTAATGGGTGGCGTTTCCTCTTTTATAAAGGATATAAAAATGTAATTCTAACAACCGATCTGCTTACTCTTTCCCTGCCATCACAATATTATTAAAATTAAGTAACACAGTATCCTATATACAACACTTTCCAAGTAATTCCCGATAAGATCATCACTGATCCCTGCTGATGGATTTACTAAAGGGCATACTAAGACAGTATATCAAAAGGATTATATCAATTTCAAGCTGACAATGAAAATTTTTCATGGATTATACACTAAACTTGTTCAAGGCAGGAAGGAGAATAAAAATCAATCATATCAACCATGGTGTACTAAACCTGGGCCTGTTCTCTATTCTTAAGTGTATTTTTAAATTATATGACATGCTAAATATGTTGCTTGCTTAAAGGAGTCAATCTCCTTCAAGGCTAAAGCCTCCTGACACTGGTTTCCTGTGCTAACCTAAATTCTGCCCTCAGCTTCTGAAGTTACTCCAGCTCTGGTCCTACTTCCTTCCCAGCCTCCATCCCCATTTCCATATCTGTCTCTGTGTCGTTCCTTAACCTGAATCTCACACCCCAGCTTCACATAATTTCCTGCTGCCCCCCTGACCTAAGTACCTAACTCATCTCCACTAGTGTAATACCCTGATACCTGCACAGCCTATGAATCCTTAGGGTCCTAATCGGCTTAGCCATCACCTGTCATGGTAACTAAAGTAATCTTTTTTTTTTTTTTACTGGAGCATAATATATGCTCCATTTATCACAAATTAGTAAAAAGGACTCTTTATGTATCAACCTGTGCTCAGGTTTTCTGAGAGACGCCTTATATAAAAAGCTGCCAGCCCTGGTAAAATTAAAAAACACCCAGGTTGTACAGATATGTTTAGGTTAGAAATAGGGCTAAGTTTCCACCAAACTGAACTATCACTTTAAGAGTTCGGACCAACGGCTGAAGAGAGCCTTAATACGATTAGCCCTGGCACTTGACAGCTACAGCTTAAGAGGCACCTCCGTTGACCTGTGTGTCTGTCCAGCAGAGAGTGTACATGTGTATTTCCTTGCATTCATATATGATCTTAAGGTTGCCTTTTTAGAGCATCAGGGAGGCTGTTTGTCTGTCCGTGCACATACTCCTGTAAACCTGAATTGAACCAAAAGCCAACTTTTTTTTTGTAAATCTTTATCTGTTACTGCATGCACTGGAGCTCAGCAAGCCATGCCTGTGCAACCTCAATCCCCCAAAGTCAGAATGCAGGAAGTACATAACTTCAAAGGCAGATGCATAGTCTGTCTTTATCGCAGAAGGTTTGTGCCACTCAAGAATTTACTTTTTCACTCTTCTGCATGTCAAAACCCCATATCCACCTTGGCTATCACTCACTGCTGTTTTGTCTCAGGCTGTGATTTTGGATAAAACAGGCTTACAAGCAAGGAATTTAAAACAAGAAAACGATTCAGCAAACACAAAGCCGATGGAATCACTGGAATTTGCCACTGAAGTGTTTTTACTTAGAACTGAGTACTGGGTACTTGAGGCTGTGCCAAAGACACTATATCCACAGAGAGACTTGAGTAACTTGACTTGAATATGATCTGCCGGTGGTTGCGATGGGCTATGGGGTTGTGGTTGGGTGCGCTAGATGCCGCATTGCTCTAACTGGGTCGTTTTGGCACTCTAGGGCTGCTAGTTGAGGACAGCGAGGAATATACAGCACCGTGTTCTTTTTCACTCCAGGCACTTCATTGCGAAAGCCAGGCACCACACTGTGAAACATTTAAGTTGGCATTAATATCATAATCAGAGGTCTGTTTATTCTCAGACAGACAGCAGGCAGTTAAACAAAGAGACCTTCCCCTCTCTCCCCACAATAAACCCTCAGTGGTGCCGCCCTCCTCCTCTTTCCTTTTCCCAGCCTCTCGCCCTGTCCTAAAGACACTTCACATTCCCAACATATTCAACCATCATGGCCCACCAGCATCAACAGCACAAACTTGACCTGGAAATATATCTGTATTAAAGTCGTTGAACATTTTTCTGCAGCCAAGCAGTCAGACTCAACAAGCTGCCGGCCCACATGTTATGACACTGGGGGAATAATAGCTGCAGACAAGTATGTCAACAGAAAGTTTTACCTCTTATATTGGGTCTGCTGCAGAACTTGAACTTTAGCAATTTAGCAGCTCAAACAAATTAGTCTATATTTATTCCTTCCAGAGACTGAGGGGGTGGTCGAGTGTGCATGTAAAAGAAAAAAAAAACAGTCTCAAAAATGCTAACGTGTCTGAATCAAGCAACATGGTGTGTGTTTGTGTGTGTGTGTTTGTGTGTGTGTATGTGTGTGTGTGTGTGTGTGTGCGTGCGTTTAAATATAGCTGTTGTTTTTTAGTTTTTGTTTTACAAGGCATAAAAGATAACTAAGTATGTCTCCCTAACACAAAACACCATTTAAGCATTTTAATAGTCTATAATATCTTCTGACCAATCAATTGTCGCTTTCTTTAAAGGTTTCACTCGTTCGGTCACAAGCAGTGCAGTGACTTGTCTTCATTAGCGTGTAATAAAGCAATGACCACTGGTCCCACACATGTAGTTTTCCAGCTGGCTCATGATAAGGCATATTACTGATAACTTCGCAAGTAAACAATTTCTCCAGCCTCTCTCCCTCACTTCCTCTTTTGCGCCCTTGCCTGTCTGCCTCATTTTATACTTTGTCTCAGGCCTTATCTAGCGTTAAATGTTTTTCACGTAAACTCACACTGTGCCATCGCCCATCGCCAAATAGGCCGGCTGTTACAAAACACACTCTATTTCATGCCAGGGTGCCGGCTCTGGCAACACTCAGCCACTTCTCCATGCCACTCTGTGTATGTGTGTGTCTGTGTGAGGGAAAGAGAGAAAAAAGAGACAGAGCTTAACAGTGGGAATAAAAAAAACTGACATATTTGAATTTATGAGCTTTTTTTTTTCAATATTTTCCCACCATCAATCATGTACTGTAGAAATGCCAGTTTCCCACAAGCTCGTTTCACTAACGTTCACTTACTCCAGATTCACCTTTGACCTTTCATATCTGAATTTTCTTCCCAGAGAAGCAAATGCCACATTTTTTTTTTTCTTGTCCCTCACCTCTAAAACAAAATTGTATGACAAAATCATCCCGCTAGACACACAAGTGAATGCTCTCATCCTGTAGATCCACATATGGAGTGTAATGTTTGCTGGTGTGTGTGCTTTGATATGTGTGTGTGAGTCAGTGCCGAAGGTAGAATTTAATCTTTGATATCATTATCAGTTCCAGGGTGATGGTGGACTGTTTGCAAGACCCACTGGAGCTCTGACCTACTTGTGTCAGTGAATAGGTTGCATAGGCTGTTTTTTTGTTAAGAGTGTGTGTGTTTGTTAGAGTTTTGGGAGGGTGTGCACTTAAAGCGAACTCTGTGTGGACACAGGGAGTGTGAGAAGCTGGGTGTTTTGACAGCTTTAGAACAGTTCCAGCACAGTGTTGGGGCAGGGGGTGAGCCGGCCTGTTGGATATATGAGTGTGCGGCGAGGGTGAGAATAGGGTCAGCGGAGGAGTGGATAGGAGGGGATGAGATAAACGCAAGAAAACACTACCAAAAAATGCTCGTTTTGAATTTCTTTATGAGTAAACATCTGAAATGAATTGATTCGAAAATTTATTGTTTGTTATCCCTTAGCAATACATCTGAAGAGCAAACCTTACCCCTTACTTGCAGTTAAAATAAAACAGATATTAGTCTTGAACTTTACTAAGCTTAAACAAAATGAATTCTATCGAAATAAATGCATTTCAACATGCCATTCCTTCCTTTGGTTAAACCAGAGGAGCACTAAATATACTGCAGACAAAACTGAGCATTTGTCCAAGCAGCAAGACGCCTCTTTGCCGAAGCATTCCTGCCAAAAGAGTGATCTCAACCCATTCTCCCAACTTTAATCTCACCAAAGTGTAAAAGCTACGGGACTAAACTTCCCACACAGTTAATAAAAGACCCATAAAGCTTGTCTAACAAAACACAGTCCTTTTTGTTTTACTGTAGCTGAATGGGGCCAGACATCACCTCAGAATTGTGCTGCTTAAGAGTTCTCTCACAAGTACACCTCTCCCCCCCAAAAAAATAGGGGAGGGGGGGGGGCTCTCCACATTTCCTAAGCCCTCTCTGTGCCAGTGGTGTTGAACCCCTGCTTTCTCCAATGGCATTCCAGCCCATCTTTCATGCTGTTTCATTGTGGCCATGCCAGCCAGGTCAGGGGGCAGTATTTTCTCAGGGCTTCAAGACAGCATTGGAAAGATAGATATAAGACGTACCGTCTGACTATTTGTGCACTGAATTCCTGTTTGATTCCTGTTTGTTGTCGTTGTGTCTGCGTGTGTGCGTGATGTGCAAGAATCTACACGAACACAAACATTTTATATATGATTGCTGCACTTAGGTCAAATAACACACTGACCTTCTCTTTAAAATGCTTAATATAACTCAGTATGTTGTGACACCCATGGCTAACCTGCGATATAGAATCTGTCTCAAAGATGTAAGCTGCCTCTTTTGAGGTGGCTCCGAGTGACAGCACTGACTTGATGTAGCCGTAAGAGCCTGCGCCGCCTTTGTTTTAGAGATTACAGTACCAAACTCTGCCAGTAGATGTCCGTCTTCAGTCTTGCACAGCCTCCAAACAAAGTTGGCAGACTGGCTTTCAAAGATATTCACATGATCAAATTGGTGACTGTATCAGTATCCTAAGTGTGTCAAATAAGTGAAAGATAAAATGATGCCTATGACTATAGTGAGTGGCAGATGGACTGGTAAAAGCTCCTGCCTTGAAAGCAAACCTGCTAAAGTTTAAATTAAACATAGTTTTGCTTGAAGAAAACTGGAGGTATTTTGCTGACAAAGCAAAGCTCAGCATTCCAGCAGTAAATTCTTAGACACTGAGATCTTGGAAGATATGATAGCAAACGCTATGTATTCTCCTTGGTCCAGTCTGTGATCTCCTTTTTTACTGGCTTTAGTAGCAGTAGGCTACAGTTGCAACGTGGTAGTTGCTATGCCTGAAAACCCGGAGTAACCTTAGGAGAAAATTTCTCTCCATTGCCCATGAGTAATAATAACAGTCTTGCATTATTTACCTGGATAGAGCGTGTTTGCAAGGGTTAAAGGGGAAACGTAGTTAAATCCCACTGACATGCAGACAGTTGCGTGGATAACATTAAAAAAAAATACCCCGTGCTTACCTATGATTGATTATTAGGTAGTGATTAAAGGCAGTGCAAAGTGGATGCAAGGGCTGTATCTGCCAAAGGCAGCACGCTTTGTGGGCCGTTCTGCGTTAATAGGATGAAAAGAACATAGTTTCTGGGCGGGGATACGATGATATATACAGGACATGATTGGCCCGCGTGTTCTAATCGCTGAGGAGGCCTTAAGTGTTCCTCTTAAGCCTCGAGATTTAGGCTATTAAAGTATTACAGTAATAAAGTTAGTGCGTTTAAATTGCGTTTTAAATTCCTCAGCCACTGTTGCATGGTAATGGTCATCCCGGAGCTGTTTGACAGTTGTTCTTATTCACAGAAATCACACAGCGCAGTAAAGAAAAAACGCTAATTGCAGAATTTCATATTTTAATCAATAGACAGCTCAAAAGTTCCACTTTTAGTCATCAGTGACGTCTTCCGTATTCTCAAGTCTTCTTCCAAAAATGTCAGTTTGCGGGATATCAGGCTGTGTGTCTAAATCCTCAGAAAGATGGAGTGCAAACGTCTAATTTTCCAACGGAACTTGAACGCAGCACAGGAGAAGTTGGAAGACTGTGACGCGCAGTCGTGGAGGCGTGCCTCTGATGAAATCAGCCGGGGAAACAACAACAGAAAGGGGGTGGCTCAGACCAGAAGACTCTTTCAGCCAGTTGTGATTGCATTTCATCCTCCAAAGTGTCAGTTTGAAGATAACAAAGCATTATATTAAGTCTGCAGCAGCGAGCTGGTTCTTGTTGAGTTCTGTGAGGCGCTGGATTAAGGAGGCAGCGACGGGAAGTAGACTAAAGAGGAGGATGTGATAGGGCAAAGGTCCTGTCTGCAGTTATCTGTGCTCTTTGGCAAACAACGGGATCGCAGAGATCGCATCTTCCCTCTCTGTGCGTCTTTGTCCGGTTTCAGTGACCGGCTCAACCACCAGCAGAGTGGCATGTGGGTCAATTCCGGAACCGTCGGAAGGTAGGGACCCCTCCTGCAGGAATACTCGGTCACATGCTCTTCTTGCGATTCTGGCTGTGCACAAAGCAATCCGCACAAAGCCCCCAACATCTTTTTTTCCTCCTCCCTTTTACACTCCAGAGATTCATTAACAGCTGTTTTCTGTTCATAATGTTTCAATCACCTCTTCCATCTCTGTAACATCATCGTAATTATAACGGAGCCTGTTTTATTTCAACGTGTTATATTAATATTTCAGACAGAGATATTACAATATCACAAGGCGGGGTTATTTAAAAAACACCTGCAGACTTATGTTACTTTTTCTTTTTCCTATTTTTTTTCCTTTGACATTATGATTCTGTGTTGTAGTGAAGCGGTTGGGCTTGGCACATTACGCCAGACTTATCAGTGCATCATTTGGCATGTAGGATTGTACCTGCCCTTTTTTATAACATCGTTATGTGAGAGACAGCAGCACGGTGAATATTGACTCATGCCTTTTATCTTTATAGACTCTGATGACAAAACACAAGACTGACTGATTTGTTGAATCGGTCTCTATGAGAAACTATGAATGAGCCAGGTGGTTATGAATGGCTGCGGGGATACGGAGCACACGAGGTTCTTTCATTGATGACTGTAGGGATCCTACACCGCAGTATTTACAGGGACAGCGTGCAGATCGAAGCAGGGACAAAAGATAACGTGCAGCCTGAGAAGCCTGGCCTGAGAAGATAAATGTGACCTTGTAGGACCGTAGACACACACACACACACACACACACACACACACACACACACACACACACACACACACACACGTGTATATATATATATATATATATATATATACACGTGTGTGTGTGTGTGTGTGTGTGTGTGTATAAGAGCGTGTGGGCCATGACGTCATCTGAGGGACAGTGCTTCGCAGGTAGCTACGTGTCTGATGAAGAACCTTCTCACTCCTACCTGGAAATAAATAAATAATATTCTGGGAGTTTCTTTTTTTTTTTTTTTTATCTCACTTCGTTTTCATTTCCAGTCATTAGCAATTAATCATATCTAGTTGCATAAACATTTTGGCATGCACACGATATTGTGCAATCCTTGTCTTTTGGCCAGCATCATTTTTTTTCCCTCCTCAAGTGATGTCTAATAATGCTCACTGTGTGACTGTAGCTGAGCCATTTGTGGAAACACCAACTGCATCAGATCTTCTGTTCTGTGCGTCTCTCTACCAGCGTCCTACCAGTCATCCGCCCTTAACACACGGACGATGAGATGTGTTTTTGTTGGCTATTAAGAATTTTGTTCTTAAATCTTATGGCAGTACTGTAGGAAATGAATCAAAGATCAAGGTTGTCGTTATGTATACTCAAATGGCTTAACCTATTGTCCTGATTAGGCACTGTGCCCAAGCATTCGACTCTGTCAACAGCTTTAAGATAACATTCTGCAGCGCTGATAAACCCACATGGAAGAATAAGCCAGCATTATATGGCAGGCTTGAATGTCCTGATCCCTGTAACAAGCTGTAGTGGAAGATATACAGAGGTAAATAGTGCTTAGAATTGCTCAGATGCTTTATGGTTTGCTTTTATATGTAACATAAACGTGTGCTTTGGTGCGGAAAATATAAAGTATGTTGCATTTTTAAACAAGATTAGTACTGCTGGACTACTTTCCTCCCACCCTAATTATCTTTGGGTCAATAGAAACTCTTAATATGATTGTGACACGTCAAATGACATGCACCATAAGTATTAAGTTGAAAGGTTTTAGAATTCAAAGATGGCAAAGAGTTAAGCATATGATTCATGAGAGCTGGGGTTGGGTCACTAGCCACAAAAAAGTTTGAGAGCCCCTGCTTTACATCATGTTTTAAACCACAGTTGCATTCCCACAGGAATGGCCTGGACTATTTTCTCCCAGACAAACCTAATCCATCTCTACATCAGTAAAGTTGTAGTAATATCTAGGTCACCAAGTCCTTTGTTTTAAAGTTACAGTACTTGCTTTGTCTCAGGTGCCTAGAAAAATCACAATCACATTGTGAGTTTTTTGCCAGAAAAACAAACCATGTACAAAAAAGACAATGTGTCATGTTTCAATTTATTTGAAATATCAGTCTCAAATGAGCCGGCTAAAGATAAACAGTATGCAGTTGTATGCAATGATAAGGTAATAGATTTATGCTAATAACAACTGTATTTTGTATGTGGTGTTTGGATTCTTTATGCAATTAAAAGTCAAAGCCATCAGATGGCACTTTGAAGATCAGTGGAAAATGACAATTAAATCGCCAGCTTACCTGTTTGTTCAATCAGAATAGTCTTAAAAAGAAAATTGTGAGAATGGGTGACGAAGCATGAGAGATGAGAGAGACGTGAATGACAGACATGCTTTGAGAGACTAGATGTAAAAGTGTCCTGTATATGGAGTGGATACTGAAAGGTACAGGGGTGTGAACTAGAAATTGGAAGAAAACGAGCAAGAAGGACAGCAAGATAGATGAGAGAGGAAAGAAGTGGTGGGAAGTATAGATGGAGAAGAGTAGAAGGAAGACTGGCAGGGATGAATAGGAGAACTCAGAGACACAAGGGTTGGCCTGTCTGTGTTTAAAAATCTTTACTGCAGCAGAGAGAGAGAGAGAGGAGCGAGGCTTTTTCAACTAAGCTGGCGTGCGGCTGGCTCCCAAACAGCCTTTAAATCATTAAGCTAGATGCATACATAGCATCGCCTGCCGTGGGTCGTGCATTAATACCAGTACCATCTGCAAAGGGTAAGACAGTACGTGCAGGCATGCATGTGTGTATGCATGACTCTGCGAGTTTGTGAGTGAGTCTGAGGTCTACTGTCAGCCATCCTGGGAGCCTAGCAGAGACTACAGACGAGGTTATGTAAACAGTCTATGGCAGCTGTGCCTGTGGCTGTCAGTGTCTCAAACACCCACAAAACACACAATTGTAACTCACACACACAGATGCACAAGTGCACAAACCTAAAACGCATACACAAGAATGAATGAGTAAGCATTTTTTTTCTTGCAAGAGAGCAAACTTTTGACAAAAACAACTGTTATTAAAAGGAAGCTTACATGGTTGCACATGTTTAAATAGATTCTGCAGACAATTACACACGAGCACTTTGTGTATGCAGCCAAGCCTGTGATAGTTTAAGCCCCATAGCTCTGTGTGAGTGGCCAAGTGTTGACCCATGCATTAAATGGGTGGTTTTTGGGGTCACTCTTTTTTCACTTCTTTTTTTTTTTTTTGCATGAGTGGTTGAAGAGAGCACAGTGGCAGCCGGCTTCAACGCTGGCATCGGGATGAATTCTAGCCCCAAGGAAGAAGAGGCAGATGGGGGGGTGGGGTGTTAAGGTTTTGGGATAACTGGTTGCTGCCAGTGGATCACTATAGGTGTTACATAACAGAGAAACTGGGGAGGGGGGGTGGGGTGTATATTTGATTAATACTGCTCCTTGACTTACATCCAAAAAGGTCATAGAATGATAGATCACTGCTGAAAAAAAAGGGTGGAGGAAAGTGTGCCGTTGGGAGAAAAAGTGGGAGGAGACAAGGGAGATGGAGAAAGGTTACTAGAAGACAATGAGTGAACTGAAGGATGGAAGAAATGTGAACTGGAGCATTATATTTAGGGAATAAATGCAGAGTGGAAATAAAGTGAGGGACTTTGTCAGCTGGTCCAAAAGTATGCTAGAAAGGGTACGGCTGGAATAAAACAAATAACCCACACAGACAGAAGGATAAATAGAAGGATTTGGAAAAAAGCCAGTGAGTTTGTGTACAGATAAACTAAACAGGAAGATGACAAGATGTGTTTATCTTCTTTCATTTCTCCTTTAAGGGCTGTGTGGCCTTAAAGAAAAGCTATACAAAGACGCACATTATGCATGAGTTTCCTTGTCTCTTTGGGCATGCATGCAGGCTTGCACACATGCACGCGTGCACGCGCTGACTAAATCCATGACATTCCAGAATTAACTAGAAGGGTCATGTTTGTGTGTTGAGTGGGCATTTGAGTCCCTGTCACAGTGTTTCTATCAGTCTGCTGATGCCTACGCAATATCGATATGTCCTTAAAAGTGTCAGAAAAACATGCACACGTAGCGAAAAAATAAAACAGTGACTCATTGTCTCATTGTTTTACATTGCAAACTGTCTTTGTCCTTTTAGACACCTTTGCTAGCTAACATGGAAAAATCGCACTGGCCAGCAGATGAAGTCTAGACATCTGTGTACAGTTCACTATAGTTCACTGGCTAAAAATGAAACCTGAGCTCTACAGCTACACTTTCCGCTCCTCTGAGCTGCACAAGTCTCCTGCTTCCATAGTCTCTGGCTTCTGTTCATCCTCCAGTCATGCAATTAAAAATAATTGTTGGAGTCTAGGAACGCTTAGGAGGTTTAAATATAAACCTGTGAGCAGGTGTGTATCTGCCAAGCGCAGTGATGTATGAGTAGACAGTTGTGTTACACTTGTTAACCAACACATGACCGAACTTGCTTGGGGCCTCGGTGAAGATCCTCAGATGGAGGATGATATCTGGGAGTCAGGTACTGTTGATCCCCCTGAGAAACTGTCCACGCCACCACCAACGCTGCCTTCTGGTTATATCAGTGCGTGCATGCACATGCACGCACTCTCTCATGCACACACACACACTGACTTAAATAGTCCTGCAGGCCAGTAGTAAAGGATTTAACGCCGTACTCTGATATCTCCCTTGTATTTAACTTTCTTTCCTTTTTTACGGAATCACACACATTCACACATATCAAAGCATCAGCAGGAAAATTTGTGATTTGTTCTTCTGAAAAGCCTTGGTTATTGCCGGTCCCATCCTTTTGATCCCTGTAGCATTAATTTCTGGTTCTAATGCTGGGCTGACAGTGCCTCTCGTTCTCTCTAATACTAATAATCCCCTCCCTGGCTTTTTCTATCTTGCCATTCTTTTCTGGCTATCCACTGTTTCATTGGAAACGGAGAGGATTTAACAGTACTGTACATCACGTCTGGATCCCCCGTTTGTGACCGCCATTTTTGGTACACTCAATTCAAATGTCCTTTGGCACATATCGCTGACAACCACTTGTAATAAGTCAGGATTCACAGTTGGCCCTTTATCCTTGTTTAGTTTTCTAAAAACAGCACTAAGAAGCCTACTGCCATCACCATTAGCCAAAAAGCTGTTAGGTAACTGCCAGGTTGCGCTATCTTTTTATTGCTTTCTCTATCTCTCTCCTCTACCTGTTGTACGTGCGTCTGAAGGTGTGACAGCTAAGGTGGCAAGGGAAAAGGATATTTTTAACTCTGAAAGTCATAAATCCACATGGAGGGTTCAGGAAGCTGCTTCTTTGACAGCTCAGGTAAACAAAAGAATCTCTGTTCTGTACTTCCTGGCTGACGTAAACGGGACCCCCCTCTGACAGGAAATTGGAAAACGTCAAGCCTTTTTTGTTGTTGTTGACAAAGAAAATCGATGTCTTAGGTCTCGAGGGAAATAAAGCAACGGTGATATAGATGAAGTGAAGGTGTATGGCTACACTGAGAGCAGTTCATGGCTGAATAGCAGGGCGCACACATGGCTCATGTGTCTGATGAATAGATGCCATTTTTAGCTGCTGGTGTCTGTCACTGCTGGACCGAAGTGTTGCACTGGCATCCACGTCATTGGAACAACAAACCAGAGCCTTTATAAATGTTTCAGATGCTCTATTTACGGGGGCCTTGGTTTGGGTTTTGAATAAGTCGCAACCCCGAATGGACTGATTAGCTGGCTACAGACTGAACTGCGTCTGTGGTGTGGTGTGGCAGTGGTGTCGGTTTTGTAATAGCACAGATTTCTCCAGGAAAGTTTTAAAATGGGTATTAACATGTGTGTTGACATGTCAGAAATGTTTGTAAGCAGTTTATGGAAAGGGGATTTTGGTAAGCTTTTCAGAGTGATGTTTGGTTTTAAAAGAGGAAGTCAGGTGACCTGTGCAGTACTTCCGTTTTGCACCAAGGTTAAGTACAGAGGTGACAGGTGGTCATACATGGCTGCCACGCCAAGAGAAGACGAATGATGATGCATGAAAGACCAAAAATGCTCATTAGAAAGGTCTGGGGGTTTATACTTCCCTTTTTTTTGCACAGCCAACTTAGATTTCATCATCTCGTATTATGTTTTCTCTAAAATGAAAATGCTCTGAGTGATTCAAAAGAGGAGCAGAAAGGGGGAGAAAAGAATAGTAAACTCCAGGGAAGTCTCGTTCTTCTTCCTCTGTCCATCCACCTCCTCCCCCTTCTCTATGTTTCTCTCTCTGTGCTGTTACAGAAATAGCTCTGTGGTCCTTCTTTTGCTCAGCCTGTGAACCATGTGTTCTGTTGAGGGGTTTGGCAGAAGCCTGAATACACTGGGCAGCATAGCTATGGGGGCTTAGATCCTTAACAAAGCTCCCCTAGGCTGGGCTGGGCGACAGCTAGCGGCTACTGTGCCTGATGTTGTTGTCAGTGTCAAAATGCAGTGTCATTCTTCCTGTGGTTCTTTATCAAATGCTGTTTTATTTTTGTTTTTCATGACTGTTGAATTAACCACTTCTCATTTTGATTCTTTCTTCTCTCGTGTTTTCCAGGGCCCTCTCCATGGATATAGACACAGACTATGAGCGGCCCAATGTGGAAACCATTAAATGTGTGGTGGTAGGGGATAATGCAGTAGGCAAGACCAGGCTAATCTGTGCCCGGGCCTGCAATGCCACCCTCACACAGTATCAGCTGCTTGCCACCCACGTGCCAACCGTCTGGGCCATCGACCAGTACCGTGTATGCCAGGAGGTGGGTACATGCACACAGAGTCAAACACAGTTCAGAAAGAGCTGCATAGACAGATTTGGGTACAGTTCTGGGCATTGTACAGAGACCGAAACACAGGCTATAGTAGTTACACATATGTATAAAAAGTAAGTAAAGATTATCAACACTGAAAATGTTGTGCAGGCCACTTAGAAATATTTGTCTGTGTTGCAGGTGTTAGAGAGATCTCGTGATGTAGTGGATGAAGTCAGTGTGTCCCTGAGGTTATGGGACACATTCGGGGATCATCACAAAGACAGACGTTTTGCCTATGGCAGGTGAGCAGATACACTCAGTGAAAAAAAACACACACACGCACACATATACACACAAACACCGTTTGAAGCTATCCGCTTGCCCCAACTTCGTTACTGACCCGGTAACACCATTTGTTGGCTGACCACAAGGTTAACTATCTTAAAGCGTGTTGTTCTAGTTTCCCATTTTAATTGGCGCTGCCAAGGAATTGCTTTGTGTTGGCTGTGTAGTTTGTAAGGCATTAACACAATTTACGTGGGCTAACATATCACCAAATTCATTGTTGGCTTCTTCAGCAGAATGCAACCAATCTATTACACCCACAGAAACATGTCAGTGTAACTTTCCCTCACCCAAAAGTTGCTTTTTGTGTAATCCAGCTGCCATGCTTTTTTAGTTGAACTCTGCTCTCAAGCTGTTACATCCCTCCTCCCTCAGATGTGATTGGATCATCGCTACATCCTCTTATTTCCCGTGCCTCTATCAAAGCTGCTTCATTGGCATGAAATGCAAAAGTACTTATTGCCAAAGCAAAATTCAGCAGATAGAAATTCGATTCACACCGAGCAAAAGTTGGCCAGCGACATCAAACTGAACAATAAAAAAAAGAAAGGATACATTTTAACCATGCTTAAAAAGGCTGCTGTACTCTATATTGCACTCTGCTGTATGTTTTACCAACAATGGGTGGATCCTTAAAAAAGATCCTTAAGAAAAGCAAACAAACCCAGATCCCTCCCTCAGTCATACGTAAGGTAAGTTAAACAGAAGTGCCGAGTCATTGCGGTCATTGGCCTTCGTTTTGTTAAAATAAAGTTTCCTTAAGATATTCTTTGGCGAGTTGTCTTATTTTAGAATGTCTCAGGCCAGATTCAGATGGTTTACGCTTTAAAACCTGAACCATTAAATAAGAAAAAGACAGAAAATGTGAATTTGTTTTAGATCTGTTTTGCAATTTAGTGTAATTTAATTTAAAAAAAAACACTGGGATCACACTGATTAGGCTGGTGTATGCACTTTGTGTATCAGGTCACCTTGTCCCTGTGTCAGGTGTGTTTGAGTGAGAGGTGTTTATTGAGGTGTGTTTATTGTCAAGTAGCATGTAGTTCATTTGTTCATTTTGTTCTTGTTTTGCTGCTATGATACAAATTAGGCCAAAGTGTCTGTACATGTGCACATTGATATGCCTCTATTTGTATATGTTTTGGTGTGTGCGTGCGTGTGTGCATGTGTCTGTCTGCATGCCCTGTATGCTTTGTCAGCCTGCAGTCAGCTGATAAAAACACAACGCCAGCTCAGCTGTTTTTCCGTGCCCGGTGTCACTGGCTCCCCTCCCACTCATCCTCGTTCTCTCCCATTCCATTCATCTGATCCGCGCTTTATTCTCCATCCTGTCCTCAGGCTCCTCTGATTCACCTCACCTCCCCCTCCTCTCTCATTACCTTAACCGAATTTACATCATAAGGCTCTGTTGTGCCCTTGACACTTTGCTACCTCCTAACCCAGCCTTTTGTTGATATCAAAACTCAAAACATCACATTGTCAAATGATACCCAGATTGTCACATGGCTTGTTAGAAGAGGAACACTCAGTTTGGGAAAATAAACAGAGTGAAAATAGGTCAAGTTAAAAAGTTTTTCATTCAGCAGAGATTCAGAAATTTAAAAAAACAAAAAGTTAGAGATTGAAGCACTTCCAGCATGATTTGCCAGTGTGATACAAATCCACTTTGTTTGTACATTTAGAGGCAGACTGGGGCAGGTCTTCACAAAATGCAGATAGGAGAAAAATATAATCCATATAAAGGATGACCTGTTGGTCCATATATCACGTGTCCAAAAAGAAAACAAATTTTTATGCATTTATATTTGAATGCGTCATAAGCCATTATGTACTGACAATTTTTATATTCTAGATTAGTTACATAATCTACATTATGTTTGTAGTGTTAATAGGATCGCCTGTCAGTCCAGCAACAGCATTAATGAAGACACTACAACTTGTTATGAACAAATTAAAAAGACTTTACAGTTTGCATTTATATGGTGCCACTTGCTTTAGTAAAGTTGACCACGCAGCAAGACCTAGATCTTAAATGGAAAAACATACAAACAAACCACGAGATCCGATGCATGTACACATAACATGACCTCAAATAGCCTAAGCCGTGGCAATGATCCTTGTGCAAAGTGCAAATGGGAGTTCCTGTGTGTGTGTATGAGAGAGAGAGAGAGCATGAGCAGTGATGTAATACTTCAGTATTGTATATTACATCCTTGCCAGTGGAAGCTTTGCAGAGATTATGTAGTGAAAGTAAAGAGGACTATGGAACCCGTGTCTGCACTGCCGAAAATGTCACAGTTGATTTAGTGCAGTTCGGTTTCATTTCCTTTAAAGAAGAGGGGACGTCAGGTTAGCTGCCTTTGTGTGTTACTTGTAAATTAAGCTGTTTGTCCCTCTTCTTCAAGGATGCTTCCTGTTAAAAGATTTTCACGTTTTAGTCAAGTAGTCAGAGTATATTTGGATTTCTTACAGTGCTGCCTTTGTGTGCTCATTAAAGTGGGTCATATTTTCTAGAGCAAAGGTATTTTGCCAAAGGAAATAGACAAGTTTAAGTGGCATTTAATGATCCTCTCAGATTCATTAATGGGCTTTTCTCCCACTGTCTGATGAACAATGTGTGCCTGACAAAAACTGGAACATATGTATATTTAATTATCTTCAAGTTATCAGCGATGCTTAATCTAGTGCACAAATTACATAAGTCTTTAGTAGTCTTGTGCTGCTGGGATCAGAAGTCCTGTGTTGTTGCGCTGTTGTGAGGAGCAGATCATTTAGCAATTGAGCATTTTTGCCTCGTCAGCATTGCACAGGCACTAAATGATCCATCCCGCTGGCACGAAGCTCAGTCAAACATTACCTAGTAAGAGAAATGCCTGCACCAACATGTCACAGAAATTTCAACTCTGGAGAACAGCTGTAAGTGCTGCCGTCTGCCTGCTCAAACACATCAGAAAAGGAGAAAATGAAATTCCGTTGTGTGTGCGTGTGTGCGTGTGTGTGTGTGTGTGTGTGTGTGTGTGTGTGTGTGTGTGTATTTTGATCTATTCTTAGCTTTCTCTTTGTGGTCCATGTAGCCTTGAAGGGCTTATGGAGATTTACGTAAGAGAGAGCGGGAGAGAGGGAGAGAGAGAGAGGGGCAGGCCAGACAAATCAGCAGCCCAGAGGCCCAGAATCACAGACACACAGACCCACTCGTGCACACACGTCTTCTGACCCCAGCTTTCTCACTGGCACCGTCCATGCTCCTGCAGTGCCTTGCAGCAGCTCAAAAAAGCTTCATCCACACATGTATGTTTTAAGCATAAACTTGACAAGACGTCCGTTGAATCAGCACCGATCCTTTTCATTTCCTTTTTTTATCTCTGTCTCCTTGATGCCATCAAAGACCACATGTCTTCTGATGACTGGCATCTTCTGCTCATGACATAACAAATCAGCCCTCCTCTCTTTTTGCCTTTTGAGAGATCACTGATATTCTTTTCACCCCTGCTCTCGCCACCCTTTTAGGTCTGATGTAGTGGTGCTTTGCTTCTCTCTGGCTAATCCCAATTCCCTGCGCCACGTCCGCACCATGTGGTTCCCGGAGATCAAGCACTTCTGTCCCCGGACGCCCATCATCCTGGTTGGTTGCCAGCTGGATCTGCGCTACGCCGACCTGGATGCTGTTAACCGGGCGCGCCGACCACTAGCCAAGTGAGTTGCATTTTACATTAGGCATTAACAGACGGGTTTAGAGGGAACCTTGACCCTGTGGCTTCAGTGAGATGTGCATGTGATGTGCATGCCTGGTTAATCAGCAGCAGGAACTAAATCACCATAAATGAGGCAATTTTAATGCGTTTTTGCTTTGTGTTGTGAAGAAAAGTTAAAACGGTTAAAACGGTCAATTTTCTGCTCTTTTGAAAAAGATTGGCTTGCACTGATGTCATCAGTGACATCATGTTAGCTGTTCTTAAAACTAGCACTGAGATGAATACCGCTTTCTTATAGCATTGTTTTGTGCACCTAATTATATTGCTTGCGGTTCTTTATCTGACTGCTGTCATCATTATGATTGTTATGTCTTTCTCACTCACAGACCCATCAAACCTACAGATATCCTTCCTCCAGAGAGAGGCCACGAGGTGGCAAAAGAACTTGGTATTCCCTACTATGAGACCAGCATCGTTGCCCAGTTCGGTGTCAAAGATGTTTTTGACAATGCAATCCGTGCTGCCCTTATCTCCCGTCGACATCTGCAGTTCTGGAAGTCGCACCTGAAGAAGGTCCAGAGGCCCCTCCTCCAGGCGCCATTCCTGCCTCCTCGGCCACCACGCCCCATAGTGGGCATCCCAGACCCGCCTCTAACAGACGGCGAGGGCCCCGACTCCCTTTTCTGTCAGCCACTGTGTGCTGATGTTCTTTTCCTTCTGCAAGGTGGCACTACTCGAGTTTTTGCACACAAAGTCTATCTGGCTACATCCTGCTCCAAGTTCTATGACCTCTTCACCCTTGATCTCGGTGGATCGTGTACCGGGCCATGGGGGGAGGAACAGGAGAGCAAGGAAAAATCGGAGAGCGGGGAGGAAGACGAGCAGAGCCGGAGAGGAGCCAAGGAGCAAGCTGGACGTACTAAGAGCCTAGATATTGATAAAGATGGGGTTGACGGAGGAGTGAGAGGCCTGAATCAACCCCAGCTGCGCCAGCAGGGCTCTTTGAGGACTTCCCAGAGTGATAATGCACTTCCTTCTCGAGCCCAGTACTCCATGGGAGCACTAGGGACTGGGCGAGCACTTTCAGGATGGGGAAGGGGGTTCTTGAGTGTTTGTTTGGAGCACATAGATGATCCCGTGACTGGACACCCACGACTCATGACTGTGGTAGCCATGGATGCACTTATACAGGAGGAGCCATTCAAGGTGATAAAGTTAAAACACTGTTACTGAGAAAATAATTTTATTGATCGGAATATGTGAGATATTCTGCACCATTATTTTAGTCTAAAGCCTTTGATAATCAAAAGAAGCAAAGAAACAAACAAAGATTTCATCTTTCCAAAGCTCTGTATATTTGACCTCTCTGATTGGTTTTTGTTCTAGGCTGTGCTTCAGTACCTATACACCGGCAGTTTGGATGAGGGTCGAGGAGATCTGATGCAGGTCGCCACCATCGCGGAGCTACTTGAGGTGTTTGACCTGCGAATGATGGTGGCCAATGTTTTGAACAGAGAAAGCTTCATGAACCAGGAGATCACCAAGGCCTTCCACGTCCGCAGAGCCAACCGCATCAAGGAGTGTCTCAATAAGGGGACATTTGCTGGTAAACCACAATGCCATCCGCTCACTGGCTTGATGCTTTCAATAACACTGGTCTTTTTGTACTGTATATGCTTTCCATATATGCATCAGTATGTGTTTTTGTGTCTGTCTGTGTTTGGGTATACGTGTGTCTGTGTGGGGAAGAGAAGTGAATGAGGGTTACGAGAGGTTGTTGAGGAGACCATGTGACGAAGACAGGAAACAGCACTCTCTTTCACTCTCTGAAAATGTACACCCTGTGTTACATTTGGTCATTCTCTTTCCATGTAGTACTTGCTATGCAAAATGCATTCATATGTTTTTCAAAATCACAGTCAAAACATTTTGATGACTGACCGTTGCTTCACATTGTTTTGTGTTGGGTGTTATGTGTATCCTGTATTTGTGTTGTGTTGTCGTCCCTCCCTCCTGAGCTGTTGTGTATGCATGTTGCCACAGTGTTTCCAGCTAATGGTGAACATCTGACATTTCTGACAAAAAAAAAAAAACCCTTGCTCAATTTCATTACTTTCTATACTGTTTGTGTCGTGTTCGTTATTAACATTAGTGGATCTAAGTTTTCAATAATCTAAAAATTGCAGAAATGTTCCCATGACTTATTAAATGTTCAATTAAAAACAGGTGTAGTTTAACATGTGGCACGTTAAGAACCGCAGTGGAGAAGCTAGTGTATTTTCATGTCACTTAAACATTTCCTCTATCAAAGCTCTTGTTTGCACAGGATTTTTCTCTGTGATCCTTGCATCTACTCTCCTTCCCTTACTCTATGTCAAAAGCTGTTCTGTCCCCCCGTCAATTTATCTCTCTGTCTGTCTACCTGTGTCTTTGTGTGTGTCTGTCTGGCCTCCTGTCTGTCTCCGTGTGTCTTTGTGTGTGTCTGGGCGTCTGCCTTGTCCGTCTTTCCCCCTCTGTAGCTTGGGCTTCTGTGGCATACCACGAGATGAACGCTCTTTTCCGCCCCGGTTTTAGATGTGGTGTTCCGACTGGATGATGGTTGTCTCCCAGGCCACAAGCCCCTGCTTATCTCCAGCTGCGACTGGATGGCGGCCATGTTCCGTGGCTCTTTCATGGAAAGTTACATTGAGGAGGTGAGCTCAGACAAAGTGGGAAAAAGTCGAGGATGGAGTTACCTTTAAGTTTTGAGAAGGGATCGAGTGTCCGTGTCCTAAATCCTGCTAAATTCCCAGTAGTAACTCACAACTAGCAAGAAACGTTTTTAAGGCCACTTTGAAATGTTCCAAAACCTTTTAGATGAAATTGATTAGAAATGTTGTGAATGCCAGTTTATGGCTAATAGCCTAACTAATATTAAATAATTTATGTTTATAATAACAGGGTATTTATGTGTGTACCAAAGCCCATTTGTAGCAGATATGATCCAACAACCTTTAAATGGATAAGCTCTCTAGAAAAGAGATGCAAAGAACACTTGAGCTATATTAGATATTTCTTTTTCTTTTATTTTTTAGAAACTTTTGAAAACCAGCTTTATTATGCTATCTTAGCCATGCTATCAGATTGCCCTACAAACCTTTTACTTACTTGTAGATGTGGTTGAAACTCTTTACGGCTCATGAGAATTGACCTACATAATAATTCACACGTCCGCACCTCCGTATACACAAATTTCCTGCACATGAGTACTGCTTGGCTTATCCCAACTCATATACAAGCATTATTATTTGCCATAAAATGTAATGATTTGCACTGATTATATTAGAGCTGGCTATTTATGTCTATAGCCTGTATACATAAAAACAAATATGCAGTCATACAAAGACACAGACGTGAACTTTTTGAGTCTGACTTCCTGTTTTTTGTGGTTTGACGCGAACCACAGCGTATCGTGTTGTGTCAATAGGTTGAAGGCTCACATTTTGCACTAACTCTTCTCATCTTCTATCAACTCAGTGACAGCCTTTAACTTCCTCTCTGGTTATGTGAGCCCCAGGGAAATTCTCATAAAATTTTTCTGGGTAGTAAAATTTAGTCAGACTTCTTATGCTGCAATCACCCGAGGTTTAGCTTCAGGAGGTTACTGGGTGCAGGATGTGTCTGACATAACCAGAGAGGAAGTTAAAGGCTGTCACTGAGTTGATACTCCTCGGACAGTGTTGCTGAACCAGATCCCACTGGGTATGGTTACTCTCAAGGTCAGCAGGTTTAGGTTACCCAATCCCCTGGAAGTTCTGGAAGTTTTCTGGAACTGAAGCAATTGGTAAAGATAAAGCTGTGGTCAAGAAAAGCATTGCTTTTTTTGTTGTTTGCACATGCAGATGGATGGGATTTCTTTCTGGAACACACCACATGAGTCTGTGTGCAAAAACAACCATTGCAGCTATTGTTTTCACTAGTGAAAACAGGACATCGGGATCAGTGAGGGGACGCAGTATTTGCTGCTGGTGGTGGGCTGCTGGTGTCTATGGTTACACTAAACAGTTCATGTTAATGGCATGAGGCTGGCAGCACGTAGAGGACAGGTGGTCTGGACACAAAGATTCAAAGCCTGACCGGACAATGATGCTGTCAGCAATTTTGTTTATGAACAGCTGTTTTGTTTTGTTTTATTTTATTTTATTTTATTTGCTTGCTGATTTGCTTTATCTTAAATACATGTTGTTGTTTTTTTACTCCTAATTTGTAAGCTGTTGTTTATCTCACCAGGATGGTGCACTTCTTGCTTTGCTTGCTGACTTTTAAAGTTGCTTCTTTCAAATTTGCTACAAGACCATAAGTTACCATGCTCTAATGTGTCTTACTTCCTGTGAGCTGCGCATATGAAGTGAATGCTAAACCACACTATTAAAAACCCCAAACACTGGTCTTTAAATAGAAGCAGAACTTTAAGAGCATGACACAATACAACTGCTCAACCCTAAAACAGCAGATGATCTAGCTTTAGTCACATCGTCCTGAACATTGAGCACATTTGACATACGTATTAACATGATGTGATATTTTTATAAAAATGAATTTAAAAATCTGAATATGACAAGAAAGAATCTGATTAATCTGGTGATAATACATTATCGTTATCCAAAAACAACTTATATTTCAAACTTAGGTAATGCACAATGCACATTTATTAGCATCTACTAGATACATTTTATACAGGCAATACATTGCTAATAAACAGCCTTATCATGTTACCATCACATTAGTTTGAAGTAAGTATTTTATATATTTGTGAAATATATATAAATTAATAATCCCTAACTCTAAGTGGGAGAGCATCATGTGATTAGAGATGTGTTTCTCTATTTTTATGCCCATGGCACACTTCCCTCTCTGTATTTTTGTGCTCACACATTTCGGTGTTCATGCTGCACTGCGATTGCACAGCTATTCTTGACTTGTGCAGAGCAGCATTAAGTTGAGTCTCACAAAAAAATGTGCTTAAAATCCCCATCACTTTTTGTGGCATTGGTTTTAGTATAACATTGGTACAATGATTTCATACATTAAGGATTTTCTTTTCTTTGTGAATTCAAAGGTGATCTGGGTGTAATTTTCTCTATTGTGTACTGTTCAAAAGGCACAAGTCAAAAGACACCTCTTGTGGTTTGCTGTGTCTGTGGATAGACCGCTGATTGTGTCATGGTACACCCATGGATTACTTACTAGGTGTGTGTCTGTGGTTTTGTGTTCACCCTGGGAGTGTGTATCCTGGTGGAGTATTACATGTTGAGAAAAGACTAGTCTATCAAGTGTGAGAGCCTCTGCAGCTCTGTCATACTCCTTTTTTTTTAACTGTGAGAAAAAAATTTCTCCCTTTTAACCCTTTTCTGTCACATTTATGGTGATGCTGCACGCTGTTTTTTCCTGACTACCTTTTTGTATATAACAGGAAGAGTAGGGTTGAAATTATGCCTGAATGTGTCATTTGCACTTTTATTTTTAGTCATTGCAGCTTTGCAAGTAATTGCAAATTTCACTAAACTTACAAATGAACAGTTATGATGGCAAGAGTAGAGCCGACAGATCGTACTCATACATTTTCGGAACCTGTGACTTTGTCCATCTATTAATTCTTCCTGATCCAGCTGGGAGGCCACCCATAGCTCTACGTTGTGTCTTTTTTTATCATAACGACAGGTCACACTAAGCTGACATTCTCCTAATTGGCTATAGGAGTGAAGGGTGGTGAGTGCCTCAGTGGGTACACTGAGGCAGAGTGCTCCTGAAGAGGTCAGGTTATCACTCTCATAATCCTTCCTCCTGTCCTTCCCAGGCTTAGACGGTCATCTAGTTTGTGGATCTGGTTATAGCCTTGCAGTAATTAAGATGTTTTGCTTTTATGTGTTTGTTTACCACCGAAAAGTGGTGGAGGAGGAGCATGGTCAGGTCTAAGTGATGTTATGGCAGCGTCAGTGTCAATATGGCTGAACATTTTACTTAAGAATTAGCTTAAGAAAAAGACTCCATATCCCAACTATAAACATTAGCCTAAAGTATCTTGTTTTTTAGGCTGCTTTTTAAGTGTGAGAATCTGGAGTGCTATTTTTTCTCATTATTAGCTTAACTTGTTGATAACAGTTAGTAGATAAAATGTCATAGATTATTTTATCATTAGAACAGAGTGTGGCTAAATGAGATGAACTACATAGTATATCTCTTTGACGAACGCTGCCACAGTCTGTCTCATCTGTGTCAGTGTCTTAGTCTGCACATTGAGGCTAGGTTTGTGTTTTCCCTGTGCACCACATTGCACGGTTGTATGTATGTGGGGTTTATCTGGATTTAGCCCTATTGCTTACATCACGAGCCAGATAGAGCCCTCATCTGAGCCAAGATCAAAGGGAATGCGAACAGTATGTCCTCTGCCCTTTACCTCCAGATACCTACAGCGCTGCTTTCATTGGTATTACTGAAACCTTACCCTTTACTAAACATTACAATCCACATGTCAGAATTTGCCAACATGTTTTTTTGTCGTAACACAAAAATTGTAAGTTCAGAAGACACATACAAATATGCAGTGTTTTTTGACATAAGGACCACTCATGTGAGGATATATCAGCGGTCCCCAACCTTTTTTGCGCCACAGACCGGTTTATGCCCGACAATATTTTCACGGACCGGCCTTTAAGGTGTCGCGGATAAATACAACAAAATAAAACTAGTACCGGTACCGAAAAAAAGAAGATTTATTCATAACACACGTGAAAAGACCCAGGAAAACCGAGTTAACGATAAAAACGATAACAAAATAACGCTGAAAACCGATTAAAAACCCTAAAAACTATACATTTCACACCTGAGCCTCAGCTCTCGCGGCCCGGTACCAAACGACTCACGGACCGGTACTGGGGTTGGGGACCGCTGGGATATATCTAATGAAAATGAATGTCTGCAATGCATTTTTTATATCTCATGCCTTGTTTTTGATCTGTTTACCCTTTATATGATAAATTTCCAGGTCTCCATCCCTAACACCAGTACAGCCTGTATGCGAGGGGTGCTGGAGTTCCTGTACTGTGGCCTCCTGACGCCTTGTCCTGGTCTGGAGCCCATGGAACTAATCGTTCTGGCCAACCGTCTCTGTTTGCCACGTCTCGTCGCCCTCACCGGTAGGGATCCTTTCTGTCATATTGAGAGCACAGGAAGGAACGTCCTCTCATTTAAATATCATGTTCTCACTTCATGTGACAGAACATGCGTTTGATAGTGTTTTATCACTTGCACTTTGCTCCTTTTATCAGTGACTCTGTAACATTTTTACGTATAGCCTTCTGTTTGCATCTAGTGCAGATTTAAAGACTAAGAATTTAGGACTGGGAGAAAAGATATCCATGTGCAAGTGCTGCATGCAAATGGGAAATACTGACATGATTGTTTCCATTTTTATGCATTTTCAGAGCAGCACGCTGTGGATGAGCTTCTCCGACTGGCAGTGAAAGGAATTGACATTGATGGGCAGGTGTTGGCTTACCTTGAACTTGCACAGGTCTGTCCTTTAAATAACAAATTATTTATAATTCATTAATGACGCTGAATTACTTTCATTTTTGCTAAAGGGGGAATCCATATTTTTATAGTGATGCTATTTTTTTCAGCTCTGTAACTCCTCATTTCTTCTCTGCTTCTCTTTTTGCAGTTCCACAACGCAAAGCAGCTATCAGCTTGGTGTCTCCATCACATCTGTACTAATTATAACAGCATCTGCCGCAAGTTTCCCAAAGATATGAAGGCCATATCTCCAGGTAAAGAATAAACTGCCTCCCTCAAATCCCTTTTAGACACGTAGCTTTTCTCTCAGTGAAAAAAGTAGGGACCTTATTTTGCTTTGCAGTGCTACAAGAATGTACATTTTCTGGGTTAAACACACTGCTAATGGACTGCAACACAGTGTGACTTGATCATCACAAACATTTGGTTGGAGTGGGAGGGCTGAAATATTTTTTTGTCTGGATAAGCACTGAGGCTGCATACCTACTGTTTTTTTTGACGAAGAAAACGTTTTCAGTCAGTTATCTCACAATTAAAATAATTTCTTTTTAAAAGGATTTGAATGCCAAACCAAAGTTTTGTGTTATTTCCGTACTGAATAAATGAAACCAATTAAATGAAACAATGTCCATTTATTCAGAAAAGGTGATCTCGACCACTCTTTAATTCCATCAGCGCACATCTTGAAATGACACAGAGAGTTTTCATGTTGCTTTTTTTCTGCAGTGACTTTTTCTTTTCATGCCTTTTTTTTTTTTGCTCTGCTCTCTGCAGAAAACCAGAGGCACTTTGAGAAGCAGCGCTGGCCACCCGTGTGGTTCCTGAAGGAAGAGGATCGCTACCTGCGCTCCCAGAAGGAACGTGAACGTGAAGAAGAGATCTTGCGCAAGCAACACACCAAAAGGGGCTGGTGTTTCTGGAGGCATCCATCCTCCTCTCCACATGTCTCTTAAAGCGCCCCAACCTGGAAAGTTGCACCTCCCCATCCACCTCCACACATATAGAGGAGAATTACCCCGAACCCCTCTATTAGTGGATAAATGACCCTCAGAGCTAATATGCCTGGATGTCAGCATGTTTGGGGGAATGTATGTGCCTCTTTATAAGTGTGGGTGACCACACAAATGCATTTTGCTATCCTGTGTGACACGTGTGGATTCAACTCATGGGTATGTGCATGGAGGTGTGATTGTATGTGTGCGGTATATTGTGATCGAGTGATGCTTCCAAGTTGAGTGCTTCCCAAACGCCCTGTTTGATAATGGCCTGAGGTTGCAGTGCAGCCCCTTTTGTCCCTCCAGAAGAGCTCGGTCCCTCCACCAGCACTCACAGTGTCTAAGCCGCGTGAGTGATTGGACTGGGAGCAAGGGCTCTCTATTTCTCTCAGTCTCCATCCTTCACATTGACCTTAATGACTATTACACATTGACCACTGCGGCTTCTCTTGGGGGAGCTTACCTCTGCCTTCACTTCTATACAGACTGTTAGCATGCACACACAGACCTATGCCCATTTTCCACCCCCTTAAAAAAACCAGCACTGTATTCCCAGGAATTGACACTGACAATGTAATTATTATTCCAACATTGTTTTTTTTGTTGTTTTTTTTTTTTTATGTTTGGCGCCTTCTAGGAAACTTTTATCAGGTGAAATGGCGCATACTACTTCCAGGAAGCTGATGATTGCCGTCACAACCACACGAGATGTGATTGTAAATCTAGAGCCGAGGTTTGCTGGCAAGGGGGAACTCTAAAACAATTAGTACGTTAAAATGCTCCTGTCAAGAGGATTGATCATAGCCTTCGGTGATCCCGAAGTGGTGGTTCTTGGTGTTTATCACCCACCCGTGCACTTCCCAATCCTTTGCTGCGCACACCAAGCCACAAAAAAACAACAAAAACTAAACAAAAAGCTCGAAACCCTCGAATGACCACAGCAATAGGGGGCAAAGAGGGCCAGCCTTACTTGATACCTCCGCCATGGAGGAATGATGGATTCAGTATTAAACAACTGCGCTTGTAACGTCCACGACCACTATGTTACACTGAAGCACCTCAGCCAGCCTGCCTTTATACCCCTACACCACTAGGGGCAGCACTGCTCAGGGCCCTGACACTATCTTTCACACTAATGGATTTTAGGCCTGTGTCTTCTGCACTATACTTTCATTTGATGAGATTGCCAGTATAACTTCAATCCTTGCAGTGTTAAAAAAAACAAAACTTCAGCACCTGCAGTGTTATTAGTGCATTTATAACAAAACAACAACTATATATCACCAGATTTATTAATACCAAAGCTGTGATTCTTCTTCTTCTATTTATTTCTGCCTCCTTCCTGCCTTTCTTTCTTTTTTATTTTTATTTTTCAGGAAGAAGGGATGTAAGAGAGAAGTGAAAGTGATTGTAGGAGAAGAAGAAGGCAGAAAAATATTTGAATCCTTTGGATGGGTGGTGTTTCTAATCTGTGGTGTCAGGAGAAAAACCGTCACTTCTGAACATTGCCTTCGTTTCTGTTGCTCAATTTGAAAATGGTGCTGAAGACACAGTAAGACGGTGTTCGGAAGAACACACTCAAGAACCTGTGTATTTTTTTTGTGTTTACCTGCAAAGAGAATGGAGAAATTTAAGGAGGGGTTTTAAATTTTGACATAGGAGCATTTTAACCCTTATTGTTTCTTCTTCCTTTACTAACAGTCTGTAAGAGGTCATAATAGGTCATTGATATTTAGATTGTGTGGTTTGTCTGATTTAACCCACAGCAGTTACAAACCTTTTTTTTTGCTGCTTTCTGATTCAAAAACAACGTGATCTACGTTGCTTCGTTAATCAAGATTGAATTCGGAGGCGTGATCGTTGTTTCAAGAAACTTGTCAGTATATTGCTGCGTATGAGAGCAAATCTGATTTTCCTGTTGAGGGTGCTAATTTTGTCAGGCTTTCGTACTGATTGTGGAGGGAAAAAAAGAAAAAAGATGTGTTGATGAATTTCTATTAGCACGTTGTTCTATTTGTGGGTTTGCGCCCCTCAGCTTTACCCAGGCACTAGATAGATAGATTGTGTGAGACATCTGGTCTGTTCTACCGTGCAAAGTCATTGTCAGCTCCTGAAGTAGAAGTTGAGTAGGACCTCATGAGACTCAAGTGCAAACTGAGCTGTTTCATCTCCAGAAAGAGTGAAAGTGAGCATATTTCAGTCAGGATTACACATATCCTGAATAAATGCATAGATAGTTAAAAATATCCCAATGCATGGCTTTGAGAACTTAGAAAAGAGACCTGAAGAAGAGGAAAGACTGTTTTTGATTAACTTACTTTTAAGTTTCTCATAGAATCTTTTTGTCTTAATGGTGTTAATGGTTAGTATGTCCCCATTAAGCCTATCTTGGTCCAGGTGCCTTATAGATGGACAAAACTGGAAACTAAAGTGGGATTTTAGCAGCTTCTTAGTTTAAAGCTGCAGACTGGTTCTGCAGTCAGCGACATGAAGGACACTGTAGACAATGGCCATGATCATAACTGTAAAATTTTCTGTGGTGATCCTTCATGCATCTTCAGCTATTATTCTTATTGAAGGATTTTTAAGACGATTGCCTGTGCAAAATCCTTTGGCCTTCTGTTTACTTCATGCAGACAAATGGCCTTTTAAACGTTTTTTTAGTATAGTAGAATATGCTGGCCTTAGAGTAAGGTGTTTTCTCTGAATCGGGACTCACGTCATGGTTACGTTTTTTTCCACTGACCAGATGACTGAGTGGTAGCAACAACACCAATTGCATTATAACTTCCAAACCACTGTTTTTGAGAAAGCAAAGCTTTTTATTAATTAGCGCTGGCTGGCCTGTGCGCTGGGAGGGTGCAACCACTTTTGGAGTGAAGTTAATTTCTGGCCTACCCTTGTCATTACAATGACATTTGAGTTGGAATGCACTTTTTCGTGTGTCTATACTATACCTCTTTTTTTCTGCACTTAGCATGGATTGATCCTTGTGTAAGATTGTTTGTAAACCTGAAGATTGTAGCATGACTTTTCCACTCAAGTCTTTCAAATCCTCCACATCTCAGTGACGAGATGGACGACACAACTTCTTCAGCTTCTTTAAGGTCTTGTACGCATTGAACTCCACAGTAGCTCTTTTCCTCGCTATGTGGCTTTATGCACATGCCCTTTTGGCTAAATTAGCTCTGCACAGCTGAAGGTAGCATCCAGCTCTAAATGATACACTACACAGGTTAGTGTGATAAAATAATGCAGAGGATCTGTTCCTGTGGTGCAGTGTTACAGCTCTCCATGTGTGCTGTTACTGTAGTTACTAAACTTAATGAAGCTTGTTTCTGTCATTTTTTTTTCTTTAATCTTGAAAAAAAGAAAGAGAGCAGTTGAAATCAAGGATTTATAATCCAGTGTAAGAATATGATGCTAAACGGCTGAAAGCCAAGAGTAATGTTTGGATTTAGTTTGCATGTAATGACAGAGGAATTGTATAAGGCATGATGCATGTTTCAGCAGTTAGATATATGTTACATATACAGCAGTTTCTTAATTTTTGTTGTTGTCACTCTGTTTGGGGATCACAACGCTGAAGGTTGACAGGGTTGTGGGAAATGTATAAAATAGAAATCATAAAAAACACTAATATTGATAACAGTAATTATATTTGAAAGCTAATTTGGGGTGACAGGGCATCGAGAAAGGGAGCATCAGGCCAGAGGGAGTGATGGAGAGCCAAAACTGTAAGCTTTGTTCATTTTATTTAGCTCAACATTTGCCCAACACTGACTCCTACAGGCAAAAGTTATGTGTTGTCACACTGGCGGTAGAGTTCCTTTGTATTGTCGTGATCTCTCTATCTATCTTGATCACAGTGTATTTACTGTCACATTTTCCTCTGCTATTTGAGATGGAGCAGTTCTTCCCTCCTTGGAGACCTGAGCTCCCTATTTTATTGTAACACCTGGTGATGGAGAGAACACTTTTTGGGGGGGATTGGGGTTTTGTTGTTGTTGTTGTTGTTGTTGTTGTTGTTTTTGGTGTCTGGTGTCTCTCTCCTCCTGTGCCTTTAGTGAATTTTCACTCTTTTAGCTCTGTTCAGGCTGACGGCACAGCACTTACAGCCTCCCGGGCACAAAGTAAAGTCAGTTAAGCCAAGAAGTAACACACATGTGAACGCAGAAATAAATGTAGGTTGATATGCAGCATCTTAGAGCTTATGTGGAGTGACCTATGTTTCTTTAACGTTATTATTCAGGCAAAAAGTAGTTACAGTCTATTGGAGTCAATTCTTCCAGTGATTACATACAGAGCTTTTCAAGTTCTCTAAGTGACGTCATCAAAAGCTACACAGCGGATGACATAAATAAACCAAGAAACCCAGCAAACCAGCAATTTAGAGTAACGTTTCCTTTTCAGGTGCCTGCACATTTTATTATGTAGCCGACTATTATGTGTCTGATGAGTATGCTGTCCATATATATATACACACCAGTTTTTATTGATCCAAATCAAAATATCATTTAATTTTCCATTTCTCTACTTAATCTTTGTCTTTAAGACAAATTCTGTAGTGCACTCTATTGCTTCCACTATTTCAGTATCCTTTTATTTGGGGAACTGCATCTGTGAATGATTGCTTGGATTGAAGGCAGATGTTAGCTGTGACATCTGTATTATTCTGCATTATGCTTTAATGAAGGTAGGTACTCTCCAAAGTACAATAAAGTGTTGTAAATTTAATACACGTCCCAGCTGGACATAACCTGTCATCTTCTAACTACTCATCACACTGTATCTCTTCATTAGATTCATGTATAAGAAAAGAGAGGTGTTCATATAGAGAGACATGGTGTGAATTAACCCCCTGGTCTATACTGTAACTTGTGGATCATATATACTGTATAGTATTGTTATGCACTTTTGTTTCCATCGACTCAAACGACTTAATAACATGTACTGCGTACGTTATTGTGTTTATTACAATAAAAGGCAAAAGAAAGAGCACACCACACTCACAAACTATTAAGGGCTTTCAAATTTTTTTTACAACAATCAGAATGTTTTGCTGCTTTTGCAAAAAATGTTTTGAAATGAAAATTTTGTAATATTTTTGAACCACTGTGATTTGTATAAAAAATAAATTCAAAAAGAAATGTAGAGAAAAGGTTTTTTTTTTCTTTTTTGCCATTTCAGTATTTTAATGTTTGACATGAATTTTATTAAAACTATTAATCTTTTGCTGTTTCCTGGAATGGACGTCATTGTGGGTCTTTCTTTTTTTAGTTTGTTTGTTCTCATGATAAAGCTCCTCAGTGGATTTCCAACATAAAGAGGATTTCTTTTCTATTAAGAGTCTGTAATAACAAGACTGACAGAAAGATAGTGTATTGGGATTTTCCCAAAAACCATATCTTCAGAGAATTGTCCCGGAAAGAGAAAATATCCAGTCAGTGGCAGTTCTCTAGGTAAAAACTAATTTGTCACCCATAACTCTTTATGTCAGAAGTCAGAGGACAATGGACAGGCTGCTTTGAACTGATAGGAAGGAAAGTGTAATTTTTGAAATTACCACTAATTATAACCAAGTTACACAGGAGAGCATCTCTGAACACAAAACATATGATGGGCTATGGCAGCAGAAGCCCACACCCAGTGTCAATCCTTTCAGCTAAGAGCTGCCACAGTTTGCACCTGCTCATAGCAGTTTATAAAAATGTTGCCTGGTGTGAGTTTCAGTTTCTGCTATGACATTCAGGACAGCAGCTGGACCTTCAGCTAGCAGACACACAGCGCGACAAGCTGCACACAAACCGTTTGCGTGTTTCCAACACTTTTTGAATCTATGCCGCAAATGGAGGTTCAGCTCCGAACCAACAAAGTAAAAATAAACTGGCTGGTACCACTATAACTGAAGCCTTTATTTAAACAGTGAGAGTTGTCCTCAAATGAGAATGAGTGATAAAAAAAACATCATTTGAAAACAAGCTGATGGCCATTTCTTTTAAATTTTTACAATCATCTGTTTCAAGGAGGAATACGTCATAGTGCTCATAGTATTAACTAATCTGATGCCCAGTGTATTATTAAATACATAAATAGTGCTGGGGCTGGAGTAACACGGTTTTCCGCTTTTCTGTGATGTGATGTTCCCACTGTAAAGCTTTATTTTGAGGAAGCAGAGTTCCAGTATTCTGTTTCCAAGTGTTCAGACCTTTCCTGCCTGTATTTTAAAACCAATGCGCTATGATATAGATAAATGACCACTAGAGTAAATTCTAGGAATTTTGCATTATTAAATTTGAAAAAGCAAAACAAAACAAACCTTAAGCCGTTCTCTCACCTTTTCTATATTATCTTTGGCTTTGTTTGAACGTCAGTTTGGTGCACATGTGCCACCTAGTGGAAAGAAATAAATGCACAGGTTTATTAGAAGAAGACACAATACCTCGAAAAGAAATAGGTATGTGTTAAAAAGAAGTCAACCGAAAAGCAATAAAATAGTTTTGTGTCTCGAATGAGCCGTAAACTTTATAATCAAGAAAAAAAGATGTGGCTGCTGTCTGGAGTTTCTGGCACAATCTTCCATGTGTCGGCTGATCCCAGCTCTTTCTGAAGCAAGACCTTCATGATGTCACGGCTAAATTTAGTCCAATAAATACCTGAAATTCTGTCCAACATCCAATCATTATCTTAAGTCTTTTTGTGTCTTTAAAGTGTTCTATGAAAGAAAGACTGAATCAGCAGTTGTCATTAAGCGAACCCCTGAACAAGCATCATCAAGATCAAGATGATGCGAGCTGAGGTTTTTAATAACGTCTGGTTAGGGATCACAGTAAGCCACAGAAACTCGAGGCTGCCACAGAAACGCGTTTAGCGATTTGGCTGATGATCTTTAACTTTCGTGACAAGACGACGCGGTGATTGCAGGGAGCGAAATTTCCACATCCATTTGCACTCCTGATCTGTGCCTGCGTGAGTGCGTGCAAGTCACAATCACAGCCTTTTAAAACTCACCAGTCAAGCTGTCTACCAACAAATTTTAACAGCCAATGACGTGTATCAGTTCTCCTTTCATCTTCTTATAAAACGAAGGAACTTATGAGCTTTTTGTAGCAGCAACCTCAACCTCCACGGTCACCAGCATCAATCTGAACGCTGATTACAGACCTTTAATGCCGTGTCAGTTGTGGGCTGTGTTCATATTTCCCACAAACTTTGCCCCTGCTTTTGCACCACAGCATCACCGAGCACTACTTTAGAGTCACAGACGTGTGCTGACATCACCACATCTGGCTCTCATTTCCTTGGCTTCTCTTGCAGCAGATAAGATGAGATGTATTTAAAGCACAATGCCTTGTTGTTCAGCGGAGAAGAGCACAAACTGATTGACTTGGGTCTTCACCTCAACTGCTAGTGGACCAAAGGTTAAAACCCACTTTTATAAACTGATCATATGCATATGCAAACTGTGTCTAAAGTTTGCAGACAAGTTACTTCACTTTTTCAGTCTTTTGTTGACCCCTTGTCAACTTCTTTGAGACATGTTGCTGCTAATATGGTTCACGAAAAAGTCAAATGCATCAGTGGAAACATTTGATATGTTTTTATGTTCTATTGTGAATCAAATGTGGGTGTTGGGGCTTTTAAGCTTTTAAATATTCAATGACACACTTACATTATTATCTCACTTACATTATATTACGATTTTATTTTTTTTAATGCAGAAAACCTTTACTACCAAATGTACTTAATTTACTTACAATGATTGAGTGATGGCACATTCCTTATTTTGCCCTCCTCAGAGTATGTTTCATTTATATGATGTTTGTCTAGTTCTCCCCAAGGTCTGCTTCTCAGACAAAACTCCCACCCCCTCCCAAATTCCTAAACACATCTTCAAATCAGGGCCTCTCAAAGCAAATTTCATGAAACCTATATCATTCTCACACTGTCGACGAACTTAAGAGCTATTTTATTTCGGCAAGCAGTCATGGAAATCAATTTTAAACACAAATGTATGTTCTCTATATAGTCCTGCAAAGCCCTGTCATTTGTTTAGGCTTGACATACAGTACTGTCCAAAAGTCATAAGCCACTGTTGATTCTTTAGATTTTGGTCCCAAAATGTTTGTTTTGATGATCTATGATTCATCCAAAGTGAGAAAAGACACCTGACTCAAGGGATGAACCAGTTCTGTGTCCACGGATAGCAGACAACTTAGCAAACAACCACTGTGAAATTGTATCTTTGGGCATTTTGTTTGTAGCAACTTGACACAAAGACACCTCAGCTTCAGAGAAATAAAATCGCATTTTTGCACTAACAGGGTGATTCACAAAGACCTATTATCCAGAAATTTGGGCTATCTTGGTAAATGAGGACAACAGAAGAAGTAGCAGCCCTAATAAATATATATATGTACAGCAGATGAACAGTTTCCGCAGTAGACAGTTGCATCTAACCCTTCAGTTCAATCATCTGCTGTTCACTGAAGTATGGTCAGTGAAATGGTCTCGCTGGAAGGACGTGTGTCAAGAAGCCATTCTTGGGGATTTTTGAGGAAGCCATTCTTCATTAACATCAGCCTGGAGAACTATTCCCAAACACGTCTCAAAGAAACTACACGAGAGCTCAGAGTTCAAGTGAAAAATAAAAGTGGTCATATCAAACATTGACTTTCAAGTTTGTTAGAATTGTATCAGTTCTGTTTTTCTTCATATATACCATATTTTTATGTATGCATAGACACGTTTTATTAAATTGCTGCATTGCAAAATTAAAAGAAATAAGCTGTGGTACATGATTTTTGCACAGTGCTGTATTTCAGTTAGGTAAGGTAATGTTGAACCGACGAAGAAGTCTGACTCTTATTCCTAATGAGACAAAGTAAAGAGAAAATAGCAGGTCAATATGGAAAATCACTTGTTTTAAGCCTTTGCAAAAGTGACAATGTGATTTAGAACTGAACAAAACACGTGCATGGACATTTAGATTCATGCACACATTTGTGTTCACACTGAAGCCCAGGGGAAAGATATCTCAAGGTTGTTGTGAAGGCGCATAGTTGAGTAGTGACCTCAGCTTGAAGCCCAAAGAGAAGACATCCAGATTCACAGAACACGTGCCGAGCTCTGGCTCTACTATTCTCGCTTCTTCTCAGACAAACAACAAGTGCATTTGCTGAAAACACTCCATCTTTTCTTTTGTTTCCAACTTCTACCTGGCTCAGTCATTTACTTAGCTCGTAAAACTCGCCAGGAACCTGAATCAACCTCACTTATCTTTTCATGTTACACCATGTTGGAGTTCAGCTTTTAGATATATGCATGTGCCTCACTGACATATCACTTAGTATGACCTGTGTAACTTTTACTCAGTTCCACTCATCACTGCAATTCGTGAGCCTCACCTATGTTCACCTCAGTATCAAAAATGAGCAAAACTGAAACGAAATACTGAAATGATCATTGCTATTGCAAGAAGAGGTGAGACAGAGATTCTAAATTGTCGTGGATCCGCTGTAATAATAAAATAATAAGTAGAATTGGAATAAGCATAAGAATACATGATAACCTATTAATGCAGTAATTCAAGCACATTCGAGTACCTGATGAACACTTATCAGACATCCTTTGAAGATGTGAAGCATTTGTCAGAGAAGAAGACGAACTTCTTAAACAACTTTGCATGGACAAGCTTAATACACTTAATGATTTGCATAGAAAATAGGATCATATTCAGCAAGGTCTGACTTGTATGAAATATAGTGCAATAGGGAAGTTAAAAGGTTGGAGACATGCCTGCAGCTCTTATTGTATAAAAGTAAATTTACAACACAAGGCTGTATTTATGACATGAACAGACGATTTAAAATCATTGCAAGTGTACAGACACTAATAATCTGGCAGCACGCTATCGCACATGAGTGGGCATGCAGGTCCTTACCTCTAAAAGTCTTCCGTCACCACTAATGCGAAACATGTTACTCCTGAAGTGTAGAAAAAAACGGGTGGAAAAAAGCTCAAGCTGTGACCCCTTAACTCTAAATGCATCTCTGACCTTTTCACACCGTCCATCGGGTCGAAGGACGCATAAACCTGCCACGCAAGCATTGATGCACTCCAGGAGAGATTTGAAGCTATCCATGACTACGTGTAATAAACTCTGCTTTTTCGTGGCAGAAATTAGTTTTGCTTTCTGTGTTATGCAATTATAAGCTAGTGGAAGAATCACTGATTTCACAAAAGAAAGAGACACATCTATGAGTGGATTCTGAATTAAAGACTAATGTAAGAAACTCATAGAGGATGTTTTTCTGACTGGGCCACTCAGCACTTTGTCACTCACACTTAAACTATTAGTTTAAGGAAACCAGTGGGTTTAAACTTTGTCAGGAAAGCAGGAAACTGAACAAAAGGTCTGTCACAACTGGATAAGAAGTTTCAGTAAAAGAAGAGAAAATCCCCATTAGCTGTTACACACACACACACACACACACACACACACACACACACACACACACACACACACACACACACACACACACATGCAAATCCCCACTGGACATAGAATCATCTCCAACAACAGCTGCCTCCGCACCCAAGCAGAGGAAATGCCAAGGTTTTCTGAACTGGAGCATAACAGCATTGCAGTTCACATCCACACTGAAGAGTTGAAAGGCTGGACGGGCAGGAGAGCCTCTAATAGCAGGAAGTTGTAACAATAATAGTGGTATAGCGATGTCACGGCCCCTGTCCTTGTGTCATGCAAATTCTCGCCAAAAAAGCTGAGTTTGAGTGTGCTGCTTGCTGTGGGCTTACCAGACGCAGGGTTTGTAGGGAGATCATTTCAAAAAAAGTGACAGAGTGACATTTCACAGTTAAAAAGTATCATATCTATTGTGTATCAGTACTTCAGCATTTATTCAAATGATGGCAACATCACAAAGCTATTCTCTATCAAACACGTGTGCAGTTGTCTCTCATCTATATGCTTAATGTTATAGACCTATTAACTGCTTCTCTGACTGTAAAGCAAAGTTTATACCCCAAGAGATGAAACTGGAAACATTTTGCCTTACAGGGAAGTTTTTTCATCAGTGATAGCAGTGACTGTGTCAGTATTCTCAAAAGGATTACTCAGCCATTCCAGGTCTAACCTTAGCAGTGAATAACACTGCAAAGCATATTAAATGTTAGGGGGGGAAACATGACACAAAGTTGAAATTTATGTGGTCATACCTAACCTGAGCCTGACACATCAGAACATAAAAACCTGTGACTTTTATCCTCTGCATCTGTCCTGGATTACTTAAGAATGACTGCTAAGTAAATTAAAGAGCTCAGGAACATTCCCATAATCCAAGATCTTAAACTCCTGTGCCACTGACCCAAAGGCAAATACCACTGTGTGAATGTGTGTGCGTGCACATCCATTTGTGTGTTTGCATGTTAAGAGGGAGTGCCTTAGAGTTCACAGCTTGTGTAAGTGTGCATGTGGGAGCCTGTGCATGAATGCATGGCAGTGTGTGTATTTACGAGCTCGTGGACAGTTTATGTGCGTATGTGAGTGTGTGCGTCCCTGCTTGAGCTGCAGCTGAACAGGCCCCCAGCAGCTAAATACTTAAACAGTCTCCTCTGCTTTTTTGTGTGTGTGTAATCCACAGCCTGCTTCACACTTGGCTCCCATGAAATTGTTCCTTCTTTGGCTTATTGAGAGATTGCCTTCACTGTAAAATGCTTCTGCGGAGTTTGCCAAGGACCAGAGGTGTCCGATTCACAAGAATCAGAGACAAAGAGAAAGTGACAGATCCAAGGCTGCTGCACTCTCCCATAGCCCCTCTAAACATCAGAAATTCCCATTGTGTTTCGTTTTTGTTCCCATTTTTGCTATCAAAAACATTATAGTGAGGGAGAAAAGACAATTAGAACAAAATAATTATATTTATTGAATTGCCTCAAGTTGTGGTCCATCAGTTAAGTAATAAATTTCGTCAAGTTGCCCAGTTATTAACTTGGGAAATGAAAACGTCTCTTTGTTTCGCGAACAGTGCAGCTCAGTGGCCGTGTTCCTCTGCTGCACACTTTTTCTTCCAAGTGACCAGCTAGTGAAGTCATTAGGCTTTCCACTCTCTTAACAGGAGGTGGGGCGCTCCCCATAAAAACGTATTCTTAACCAGCTGCACAAAGACCGTGTGCAGTCCCAGTCTCCTCCGCGCTGTGAGTGCGCAGCGGCTGCACGGATCGCTCCTTTTGGACCTAAAAGGGCCACATTGAATGAACGTGGACACATTTGCTGCAGTTTTGTCTCGGCCGAACCCCAGTTTTCTGCTGCGACTGTTCTCCAGAAAATACTCTAATCCCCACCCCGAGACGCATCGGGACCCGTGAACAGAGAAGCTGCGGGAGTGGTCTGGAAACTTTTGCCACAATGAGCAAGCGAACGGTCAACCTTGATACCTACAGCCTGTCGCTGTTCACGGCCAAAGAGGACATCCTCAACCCCCGTTCTTCCACGAGCTGGTAACACATATTGCTTTTACACAAATCTGCATCTGCCAGCCACACCTGAGTTTATCCTTTTTCATAAGAGCAGACCGAGCTCCGACTTTGTTGTTCTGTTAGCGTTTATATTTTTTATAACGCGGTCAGAAATTCAAGTAAAGTTCGCAACTTTAGTCAAACTTTCATGCTCTCCATCTTGTTTTCCATGCGCGTAAGATGGAAAACAGCCTCTTGCGTAAGAAGAGGGCAGATTTAAGCTAATCCAGTGACGGATATGGAGGTGGCCAACACAGAGATAGCTCACAGCCTGCTATGTATTTGCAAGTCCTGTGCACGCAGGGTGGTTTATTGCCAAAGGGATGCACTCACTTTTAATTGCTGTTCATTACGCACGCCAGGCTGCTGGTGTGGCTCGGTGCGCGGCACCTGGATCTCCGTGACTTTGCTATTCTCCCCCAGGAATTGTGAGGCTTTGCCGGATCGTCTTTCTGCAGATGTGCTGATCCATGACATGGGCTGTCTTTCAGGCAGAGGCCTCTTAATTTGAAAGGCAGCACTGCATGCATGAGTAACTCCACATGAGCAACGAGACTTATTAATGTAGAGCAATAGCGAAGATGACTAACAAAGTTTTAGGAGAAATCTTACTGGCCGGGGGGTGTAGCTAGATGAAGAACCAATATTCAACCTAAATTCACAGTTTAGGAAAGTTTCATTTAATCAGTTGTTTTTAATGTCAGATCTAGTTTTCAGATTATTTAACAGACTAATGAAAAGAGAAAGAAATACATTTATTAGGTTCTAAGAATGCTGGACTGAGATCATGCCCATGTAACCTGAGCATCTGACACTTGACTCATTGACTCATGTTTTTGCCATAGGGTTTGGCTGATCTGTCACTATGGTGATCTACCCTTCTTTTACAAACAGTGTCAGTCTTATTGTGTACTCCCCTTCCTCTTTTTTTTTTTTTTTTTTTAAATTTCATGCACATTGTGTGTGTGCTTGTGCATTTTGTAATCCTCTGATATGAGCATGTTGTTGCAGGCTATACTCAGTAAAGTTAAAATTAAATACATGCAAATTTACCCCTCTCTTGCTTTACATCCACTCACTTTGACGAAGAAAAAAAAATCCAAGACCCCAGCTCGAGCATGTGCCCAAGTGGAAGTAGAGGACAGACTTGGTCCATCCCTGCTTCATCTCCCTCTGCCTCAAACCTCTCTCCCCCGCCCACTTTCTTCCTACATTCTTCCTGGCTTCAATTTGGAACTAACAACGCCACTCAGGAAATGAGTTTCAGAGCGCTTTGAGTTAACCATGACAAGCTGAAATCTGACAGCTTCACGAATGGAGTGGAAACACTTTTCCACATCCAGAGCATAACTTGCTCAGTTTCCACTCTTTCTTAATTTTGGCAAACCTCTCAAAGTTTCCATGTTCAGAATAACTTTTTGTCCTGACATGCTGACACTTCACTGAACCAGCAGTTCCTCATTTGAGGGCATTTCCCCCACAGCTTCGCTGAATAACAAAATCTTGATTGGGTCTCTGCCAACCAGGTGCCTAAAACAAATCTACAAACATGTGTGGATGCATATGCCTGTGATTACAACAGAGGAAAAATAGAAAAAAGAAAGAAAGAAAAGGGCATTCCTAAGCATTCATTTAACCCGCTTTCAAAGGATAAATAATTCTGCTGTGACTGAATAGCGAGGTGGGAGGGGAACATGATGATGTCATGATTCCCACTGTCAAACTATTCAGCCCATCCTTGTGCATGTGTAACCATCTGTGAAATTTCAATGTGTATGTGAGCTTTCACATCAGTATATTTGTTTCTGGATGGGCATATACTTCCTGCAGAGACTACTTGAGTTAAGGCGTCAAGAAGTTTTTGCGGAGGCTTGTTGTGCTGAATGATCCCGCCCCACTGTGTGGCCTTGCGATCCTCGTGTGTATTATCTAATGACCTTGTGTCCTGAATGGGAAACAGACCCTTTGTGGGCGAGACTCTGAAGGAAAGACGGGCAATTTCAATGCATCCATCATTCAGACTTCTCTGTTCAACAGACAGCCTTGGAGGTCTGTGCTTAGTCTCCTGGACCACTCAAGACTACCAATTGTGTTACTCAGAAGCTGTGTTTGCATGCCTTTTAAAAGGAAGAAATAAAAGAAAATAGTTCAGATCTATTTTTACAATACAACAGTGCAATCTTATGAATTGTAAGAAGTCATAATTTACATAACTAACCTTTGCTTTTCATGTTGTACAACACAAAGTTGTTGTTCTAGCACCTCGGAATGCAAGCAGGAGGTAAAATAATGTTTATGCTTTTGTTTCAGCCACGCAAATCATATAAGATAGGAATTCATATGAAGTTGTGGAGTGTTTTCATCAGAAAAAGTGTGGGCTATATCTAGACATCTGTGGCCCTGGGCAAGATTAACACATTGTTGTTGTTTTTTTTATCAACATTATTCTTGCAGATCACACTTAATTCTCTTGCAGGGGATGACTGCAGCTAGGTAGTGACACATAAAGTAAACACCTGAGTTCATTATAGTAGTTGTTTTTTATGTTTTTGTCTGTTATGGAAAATACATTGAATTTTCATGTAGTTAAATGTGCTGCATAAATAGCATTGAGAGTGACATAGTAACTGAGTCATTGTGCTTAGAGCATTCAGCAGTCAATCTTGGCTGATTCTTGATTGTTTTTCTAGTTATAGATAATCCAATATTTACATTCATTAAAGAGATATTTGTCATTAAGGTGGTATGGAATTGTTCCTAAGCTGCTAAAAAAAAATTCCCTCTTTGGTTTGAAATGACTTATTGTTGAGTGATGTAATACCTTCATTTGTGATCTGTTTTTTGGCAGAAGTGTAACAGCCAGGCGATCTGTCATCAAATGTTAATGGTCACAGAATTACAGGTGTTAGGTTTCAGCATTGTTGCTTTGAAATAGAAATTTGCCACAAGTGACGTTTATTATTTAAAGGCATCCAGTTTCGTCAGGAAAACTGCCCAAATTGTAATTGGCGTGCTGTTTTTGCTGCTTGTAAATTGTTAAATGAATATTACTTATTGTTACATTAATCATTTTCTTTGTATTGCTACTTTGGGGCAGTGTGTAGTAGTAGGATAGTACTCTAATAATGCCTAGCTCCTCTAGCCTGTGATTACATGTCAAGCTATCCTCAGGCAAGATACTGAACCCTGAGTCACCCCTGATGCATCATCTGGAGTATGATTATGTGGATGTCAGGTTAAAAGCTCGTAAGCATAGAAAAAGTGTGAATAAGTGAATGAGCATTGTAGCAAGAAAGCGCTTTGAGCGTTCAAATGGATTAGAAAAAAAAGTGCTGTATAAGTAGCAGTCCATTTACCATTTCTTTAATAAGATTTCAAAAGTCAGTGGGAAATGTAGGAAATCAGCATCAGCCATTTACATTTAGCAACACATTATCCCTCCTCCCCAGGCCTCTAATCTCCTGTGAAGGGATTCTCCTATTGATGATAACTTGGACTACCTTTATTGCAACATAGGCTTTTTGCGTTGCTTCAAAAGTTCCACAGGCTCATGTATGATTAACTGACACCTAAACAGTCCCTGAGTCTAAAGTTACTTTCTAGATGAAGTACACCTGTGTTGCAGGGCTGCATGTGTGTGAACGTGCACACTTCGGTTCTTCTGCCTGTAAATAGTAATAAAGTACAGTTAACACTGTTATCAGGAAGCTAATCCCTGCTTAAACTTCCTTGTACACGTTCTGCTTTTTGTTCAGTTCCTGAATTATCCACAGTGACCCACCTGTCAAAACCCCCCTAAAACACAGCAGTTCAAGCTTTTCATACACACATGCCATTGTGCAACGTTACCTCACGTCCTTCTATGTTGAAACAATACCTGCTGGTCACCTTACTGTAAAATCCCACAGAAGGAACCCAAGCAGTCTGATTGGTTCCCTTTCCTTTCTCTGTTCAGAATGAGGCTTCAAAGGTTGCACAGTTGCTTCCAGGCTCACTGACACAAGACACATAGATCTAAAATATAAATAGCAGCGTACTGTAAATAGGACATCAGAGGTGAGTACACTGGACCGTGACAGTATAATCTTTGTCACAGCGACCTGTACCGTACCTTGGAGTAGCTTTGTTTGTGACATAGAGGCATGAATCTTATCAAAAGAAACCCACATCCTGTCACTTATTTTTCCTTTAACACTAAGACTACAACTTGGCCCAATCCGGTGGGTTCCATGGGGGCGACACTTGAACACTAACATAAGCTGATCAGAGCACAACTGGAGCCGGTGAAGTGCTTTTTGTGTGACATTAGGACAAAGATCATACACACAAGTGATCTGTTGGGGCACATACCTATCAGCTTTTTGTTTAACGTTATTCCAACAGAATTTCCTGTCTTGTTAGAAAAACAAACAATTCCACTGCACTGTGTAGGCTGAAGCTTCTGCAGAGCAGTACCCTCAGCTTGTGTCGCTTGCTTGTGTGAGCAAGTTTGTGGGTGGCATGTTTGAAGATGATGACAATGATAGCTATAATGGCTGTTGTATGTATCCCTGTTTAGATGAACTTAGGGGATGATTTGAGCAGTTATCACTAAACAACTGCTTTCTTCTCCCTTAAATGTTGTTTAGAGTCATCTAGGGTCTGAGACAAAGCTGCAGGGTAATGGTAGGGTTTAGCCATGGTGAGACATGACTACACACCGTGACACTGGATGTGTGTATTCTACCTGTTTGGCCTCACATGTTTGGGTCTCTAAGTGTGCAAACTGTTGTTTGTTTGGAAGTGCGACTCATAGCTGCCACACAGAAAATGGAAAATGTTGGTAATTAATGTTTCAAGGTACTGTCGTGCCATTCATTTTGGTTTCAGGTGTCAGTTGTGAACAATGTAAAGAGCTCTCACCTTAATAAAAGAAATTGTATCCCACAGATTTTCTTTCCATTGCAGCAAAGGTTTGGTATTAAGATCATGGTAAACAAAGCTCTCGAAGTATTTTGTCAATCCTACTTTACAACTGACCTTTCTTTCAAATTCTCCTTTTGTTCATTCAAGTGTCTCACATCATTTCACCCATTGTTTCCAGTGGAGCTCTGTCCTTTTCTGTGCCTACAGCAGTGGGGGCAACAAATGACTTATTGTTTTATATAAGTCTTCAGGACTCTGCTGAAAAACTTTGTGGAAGTATGATTTCTTTTCATGCACATGTTATGATAAATGGAAGCAACATCAGGGAGGACTGCCTGTTCAGCTAATGGGCCTCGCACATAGCCAGGGTATTATTTTCAAGGGCGTGTCTGATAGCTGTCTAAAGACATCTGTATTTTAGTGTTTCTTCAAACATTGGGATGAGAATGAATACAGAGTGTGGCGTGTGTGTCCTAAGCCAACCGATGGACTTTTAGGGGTATGTGTAAGCAATGATGTGATATACCACAACTCACAAGTATAATCACAGTCATATAGTAAAATTAAAGATATGTGAGTAACCTAACTATTATAATGTTGCAATGCTTATATTGAGAAGTGCTGAAAGAACTGATGGGCTTCCACATGGTTTTCCTCAACTACTAAGGATGGTCTAAGCAAGAAGGCAAAGAAAAATTCACCCCTGCAGAGCCTTATTGGAGAAATAAAAAGCAAAAAGAAAATTATCCCGTTTGTATGATCGGAAGTAATATCTAAAAAGAACAGTTCTTCTTTAAAAAGTAAGAATGTGTTTTAAAGTTCATTGCTTTGGATCTTGCAAAAAAAAAGTGCACAGAGAGACAATTTGTCATGTTCCTGTGGCTCATTGACTTGAGTGTGCCAAGCATAACACGACAAGCAGTGTCAGACGGTTACAAAGTCCCTATTGTAAATGGAATTATTTAAAACAATAACCCTGGCGCCTCTCTTCCCATAATTTTGGGTCTAAATTATTGCAAAAACAATTGTAGAAGGGCAACCGTCCACATGGTTTTGTTACTGACAGGCTCTTATTATCTGTGATTGTTTTTGATGTTATCCTGCCTTGCTTTTAAGTATGCCATCCAACCATCCATCCATCCATCCATCCATCCATCCATCCATCCATCCATCCATCCATCCATCCATCCATCCATCCATCCATCCATCCAACCATCTATCTATCCATCCATCCATTTTCACTTCAGGCTTGCAGAGTGGCTGTCCCAGAAAGTAACTACCAAGTACACGCACACACACACAAACAGAATTTCGAAATAGACAGCCCTCCTCTGGCAGCGTTCCTCTTTGTCCTTTCTGTTCTAAGCACCACCTACCAAATAAGCACAGGTATATGCATGTTCTTCGTACAAGCTAAAAATGAGTCAGTATTGACTTTTGGCTTTACACAGTATACAGATGCCCTCTTCTTAACCCATTCCACCCCTGAGTCTTAACTTCTTACAAGGAATATCCTCTCTGCGCTTAAATTACTCACCTCACCAGGTCTGAAGAGAACTATGAAGTTTCCCAGTGTGGCCTAGACTGTCTAAAGCCATAAAAGTCTAGGTCCATATTGATTCTAATGAGTTACATATTATTACTTATTATACCTTGTAATTTTTTAAATTAAGCTATGCCTGCTATAATACATGATTTTGCATTCAAACATTCTTTATTAAGGAAGAGAAAGGAAATAATAGCGATAAATTGTGCAGGTTATTAGTTAAAGGTTGGTTACCACACAAATCTTTATTCGGTGAGAAACAAACCAGTAAGGTTCTAATCCGGAAAAGGTGTTCATTAGTACCTTGATTCAGGACTTTATAGTAGATGATTAAAATAACCACATAGGAGATACTATATTATCGAGTAATTAGGTAGTGATTCGTTCATGATTATCTCTAAATTGAACTTCTTTATGAACTGTTTTCTAACTTTACGCACAACACTGAGAGGCACAGAACTGTAACTATTCATTCATTAGTAGTAACTCCAATAGTAGCTAGGCTTTTTATGCCACATCAAGGAGTAAAGCTTCATTCTTTTTTCCTTCAGGATTACTTCTCTGACACATGCAAATGCATATACACACAGAACAACATTAAACAGGTTTAATGAAGACACACTGGGCTCTCATTCCTACAGTCACACTGTCAGGTTTCATGAGCTGTGCTTGCCGACTTGTTCAAGCAACTGCTCCTACTTTACCACAGTTACAAAAGCGCTCCTTGTTTATAGTGATGGCATTGTGTGGGTTAAATGTTAGCATTTCGCAGCAACACAGAATGCAAGACTTTGACTGGGAACTCTATTTTCCCTTCTCCTGCCCTGTTTGTTCACTTGCTGGCGGTGAGATTGAGCTGTGCGTCCTTGTGGAAAGTTGGGGGGGGGGGGCTCTGTTGTCCTGACGACCCTGGTGGGAAAGCTAGGTTGTTTGCTGAGAGTGAATGAATTGAGGGAGGTGAGTGAAGAGGGACTAAGCAGGATGGGAAGGGACTGCAAATGAATGAGGTAAAGTTAAAAGAAAATAAAGGACAGTATGTGAGAGGAAGGACCAAGAGTTGCAGCAGATGGAAGATCAGCCCTGAAGGGTGGTCCGGATGAAAGTCTTTTGAAAAGCAGAGCCATCAAATTATAAAACTTAAAGAGGCAATAGAGTGGAGAAAAGAAAAGAGGACAGGTGGAGGGGTGAAGAGCAATGAGAATAAGATCAAAGCATTAAGAGAAGATACAGAGAGGACGGGCTAAATGAGCTCCAAGTGGGTATTTAATACTTGAGAGTTTGCTTTGTTTAACTGAAGGAAATGCTTGAAGATGAGATGCCATCGTGTTTTCAATGAGCCTGTAATAACTGTAATGTAGAGAAGGGAGGATGCTTACATGTGTGTGTGTGTGTGTGTGTTGTGTACGTGTGTGCCTGTGTGGTGCTGTTGGACAGTTTTGGCAGGAAATGCCAGAGTGATCCCAGTGGACCGTGATTTTAGAAGATTTTTTGCTCTCCTCTCTTCTCCTCTCCAGATAAACTATATACCTTCCAGAGTCATAACGATTTACCCCATATAGACTCGCAACAACTCACAGTATTACTTTCATCAAAACTCTTCCCTCCATTAACCACATACTCCAACTGCCCCCTTGGAAACCTCCAATACACTTTGACTGCTTCCCATTGTGCGCCATTGTTGAAGGCGCCCTTCTTAGCCTACCCATTTACACTTTTGTGTATCCCCTAGTGCTTTTCATCGTTTTCCCCAGTGTGAACCCATCTCTGAGTGTCTCTTCTCCAACCAGAATATAACTCTCCACCGTGTGGCCCCGTCTCTCTTTAAGCTCCCACCGTCACGACACTGAATTTCTTGTATCCATCTTCTATTGTTTTTAGCTTAAGTGCTGCTGTGTTGTTGAGTAAAAATAAAAGTATAGAGGGGGTTATATTAAGTTTTATTCAAACGGTAATATAACTTAAAATAGTTTTTGTTTGTTTCCACTCGAGACAGTTTCCTCCCTGCTGAATCAATGCATGCTGTTTGGCTTTGGGAAAAGCTACCGTGTTTTGCGGGTTGCGTTCTTTGCTAGTGCGACGTGCACTATCGCGTGATGGTAGTAAATTTTGTTCTCATATTCTACTGGAACAGTTGCCTGCACAACTAAGCTACCTTTTCTTTAAAGCTTGGGTTGTATTACACATTACAGTTAATTGCAATGTGTGCAGCCTCTGCTTGCAACATAACTGGTTAATGCTATCTGTAGATTAACTGAAGGCTGTAACGTGAAACCAGGTGTTGATCGCTTGATCTTATAGTGCGCGCTGCTGGCCGCCTGTGTCATTTTGTAGTCTTAGCGTTAATCTTGTGTTTTGTCTGCATTTGTTGCAAGATTGCTGTCTCAGGACCTTGATTGACACTTATTACACGGCAGCATAATATTTGTCTATCTTGGTCTCTTTGTCTGTCCCCCCGATATTTTCCATTTACGACAGGGAGGGCTGCTTTTTCTTTTTTTCTCACTGGTCCTTGGCAGTGATTTAATTACTTATTTGTTTAGTTTGTCGTTTTCTAAACTTCTCTGGCTCCGTGTTTTGCTGAGAGCAGATTTTTTAAACCCCCTCCCCTCCTCCTTGCAGCATTCCATTCAGTCTCTCCCTCACCCCCTCTGCCTGATATTGTATGCAATCTGTTGTTTGTTCGCCAAAGATTTTACATTATGTTTAGCTACACTTGCAGTCCTTTCTTATAATTTTGCCATCCGTCGCCTCTGTCATTTCTCTTTGATTTACCATATTCTCTAGGCCAAATAGCTTTTGTGGTCTGTAATAGTCTCCAGGGGAGTCTGATATTTTCTCCACCCTGTCAAGTATTATACAGATCAGTCAACGTTGCTCACAGGGTGGATCTGAGAAACTCTTATGGGTCATACAGGCGAGTGTTTACGCTTCAAAATTGCACAGCTGTCCTTGAAAGGGGAGGAAACACGAGGCATCTTTAGTGTGAGCATTACCCTACCAGAAATGCAAAACAATGTAAGTGATATTTGCTTATGGTGGAAAAACTACAGGCTTCTTTGTGCTGCCTAAGCAGTGCCTGCATGAAGAAATCACAATATTTAAGAAAAGAAGATGCAAGCATGAAAATGTGACCTTGTCCTCTATGTAGCCAAACTGATAAGGTTTTTTAAGTATTTCAACCAGTCTAAGTGAACAGTGGTCTTTGCAGCAATTAGCTCTGGAGTCGTGCAGGTTTATTGGTAGCTTTCAGTGAGACCTTTAAAATATTTTCAACAAGCAGAAAATGAAAAAAAAAACATTGGAAGTTAATGATCATCAAACATTTAGTGACTCTTTGTCTCATTTTAATTTGGGGCACTGCGTATCCCAGAAGAGAGCAATCATTACAGGATAAAGATTTGTAATCACTGAGAAAGAAAACTTTGCATTGATTTTATTATTAACCCATTCCATGCTAATAAAATGCACCACATGACACAACAAAACCACTGGATGTGCTCATTGCAGAGGTCAAGATTTTCCATTTATTTTTCATGTTTGCTCTTGACCTCATGCTTTGAAGAAATGCTTCCTGTGGGACAGTTGTTTAATTTCATAAATTCAGCATTAATGATGGTTTATGATACGGTATATTTCACAGCTTCACATTAAACAGAATTGGTAGAGCAAAAGGCAACATTTGCTTCTATTTACTGTCAATATGGTAGGATTATTGCAGGCAGCTGAATTCATCTTTTGTTTGCAGTTTATCACTAATTAGTTCATTATCATTAATTTTGTGCATTGTTTCAGTAGCTTGTATAGTTTTCATTGTTTAACTGGAAAATGCCAGTGAAAAAGGGTTTTATGCTAAAACATTAAAGACTTTTTGCTTCACAGGACATCCTAGAAAGGTATTTTTTTTTCACTGTATGTGAAGTATTGTCTGACTGTATATCCACTATGGCATCTGGTCTGCTTGACTAGGATAAAAACATGCTGCTGATTGGGACTTGGGCATGGTTTTATTATTAGGGCAAAAGTCTTGGCAAGACATCACCATCACGTCATAGCTGGGCCTCTTCAGAGCCAGCTTTACGTCTGACACAGTAGTATACTGGTAATAGACCAGACATTATATGCTGGTCTAAAGTCTGACAACATATGTTTTATGATGACAGTATGGTTTCAGTTACTCTCACACATAGCTATACACTTCTCTTTGTATTTGGCAGTACTTCAGTCTGATCTCATTTGGAAAGGTATAGTTAAGTATTAACTTCATCAGAAATGACAGCAGCAGGATATTACACCCTACTTAATAAACCACAGAACTGCTAGAGGGTACCTGGCTTGTTGAAATAAGATTTCACCCCCATCATTGCAAAAACCTTTTTTTGTGGTTATTTTCAGATTTTTTGCCTCTTGGCTTCATCAACGTATCAACATTATGTTGCAATGAACAATAGATGGCTGTGCAAAAATCATGAGCCACACTTGATTTCTTTGTATGTCTCTTCCAAGGAACCAGACTTCCTTGTAATTTTTAAAGTGGCCCTGAGCAACAGTTCTCCAGGTTTTCTGAAGGTCTTTCAGAGTTTTTCTTTGGAAATTTTGTTTGGCTGCTTTTCCACTCATTTTCAGCGAAGCATTGTACCTGACAGTTTTCACAAGAGTGTTTTGTTTGTTAAATCACTGACCTGCGGGGGAAAAGAGGCAGTGGTTTGTCTTTTCTCTTAGTTGAAGCTATGAAAATGCCAAAGATAACACAGTTTGACAAACATAAAATAATAATTTTGTACCACTAAGGTGATTTCCAAAGAGCTATTAGCTGAAAACCTGGCATATTCTGGTATGTGTATGATCTCATTCAAAAAATTAGGAAACTGACAAATGAAGGACCAAAAAAGGAGATGAACAGTATCTGAAAATCATATCCTTAAAAAACATGAAAAAAAAATCTGTAAATACCTGATACAGCAACTGAGAAATACATCTAGTGTTTCAGTTGATCCATATACTGTTCACTGAAGCCTCATCAGAAATGTTCTTTGTCAAAGGCTGGTTGAGGCGTGCCAAATTACACAAGAAAAGATGGAAAATTAGTAGCAGCAGATCTTATAGAGTGATGAAATTTGAAGTTTGCAGTTTAAAAGCTGTCACTGTTTAACAGGTTCAACAGTGAGTGTCTGCAGCCATCTTTAAAACACACACAGTGACACAGTGGAAGCTCTGTCGTAGTTTCGGGCTTCATTTCAGTCGTTAGCGTTGGGCATCTTGTTACAATTGATTAAATTATGAATGTAGAAAAGTACCATCAGATTTGGATCCACCATAAAATATCATCTGGAAAACATCAGGCTGGCAACAGCTTCAGTTTTCAGAATGACAACGAAGCAGTTAAACCATACCTGGTGAAAAAAACCCAGAATAGCTCACAACAACAATATTAGACATGAACTGGCCTCTCCGGAGCCCGGACCACAACACTGTTGAAGCAGTGCTGGATCAGTTTGACAGAGAAGAGTACAAAAAGCAGCCAACATCCAAAGAAGAGCTTTGAATGTCCTTCGAGAAGCCTGGAGGTCTATTCCTGAAGACTACTTAAAGCTCATTAGACTTGTACAAATGTTTTTGATTGATAAACTATGTTGTATGTTTGAACATGTCAATAAATTGCTCCTATTTCCTTTTTTTTTAAGCAAACTATAAAAAGAAGTGTGACTCAAGACTTCTACAAAGTACTGCACATTCAAATATCTGTATTAAATTTGTCTTATCATGATCATTACTCCAGTTTAATTGTAACTTTTTTTACAGAGTAGGTAAGGAGGGCAGGACGTTAGGCACGGGAACAGCAAAGAGAATCCGGTCAACATTCAAAATAAAAGACCTCATCCAGACTACACACTTTTATCTGAAATGCTCATTTAAACTGTATGAGGGACAAAATAGCATTGGAGACATCAGATTACACAGACACAAAGCAGGTGTATTTTAGGGGGTTAGTCTTTAGTGACATGTTTCAGTCCTCTACTGTTAAACAGCTCCAATTAAAGGACCTTGCTGCTTGCTTTGAAAGGATTACAGTAATTCTCTGTAGGCTGCCCGAATCCATAAATATGAGGACCAAGACTTTTCCCGTCTCATTTCCTTTGCAACATTCATTTGTATCTTACCTCTTTTTCAAAATGCACTAAATTTTCATCTCGTTCGCCTTCATTCTTTCTGATACTTTTTTTCTGAATGAATCTGGGTCATCTGGAGATTTAAGTGCTTAGAAGAGTTCATATAAAACCATGACTCAGCAACATTGTTTTATGCATGTTATTAATAAGGGACTGCTGCGAAACTAGGTACTCTAGACTGTGCGTAAAGTAGTGGAGCTTCTGATGAAGCTGTTTTCATTGACATATGCACACACTTGTACAACTTAATTGAAAGTATGTGTGCTCTCTGTGCCTCTTTGGCTTAGCATGCAACATTTTTTACTCAGGATACATCACTTAGGTCACACCATACCAGTCTGTAGGACTCTTACAAGCCAGACAAATACTTGGCTTTATTCCGTTACTTCCTCTCTCTTAGTCAGATTTCCTGAAACCCTTCCCATAAACCTCCATGTGTCTCTGCAGTGCAGACGGAAGAATGTGTGCACCACTGGGGTCGCTGTGTGGTCACTATATGAGTATCACGTCTGACTAGACTTATTATGCCCATGTTTGGAGAGAGGAAATGAGCGCCGTGTGCTGCAGGGACGTCTCCAAGCTCCCCAGTCTAGTGCAAACGTAGTGGTAGACTGGGAGACAAGGTAAAAATAGAACTGGAAGGCCAGGTCATCTTTGAGCCAAAAGTAAGGAATTGTGAAGCTGAGAGGAGCAGAAGAAGTATATGTCATGTGAAATAAAAAGACATTATCCATAAAGTAGCCATTTAAATCTTAGGTACAGTAGACAGGCAAATACAAGACTTGACTTAAGTAGTTATAAATTTGTCGATAAGCTTTACCTGGGAGTTGCTGGTGTATCCATACATTGGGGAGAGAAAGGGGCACAAAGTAATGGTTGATGGAGAGCTTAATCCTTGTGAATCCTCCCAGCATTTCATCTGTTTATTTATATCTTATTCTTCATACCCAGTTTATCAGCAGTGTGCAAAATAAAATAAAAAACCCTCTCATATCTCAGCGACTGGCAAAGATGGAAGGAATAAATGACCTATGAGCTCACAAGAACCCGCTGTCAGAGAGACACAGAGGGAGAAAAATGAAGATGAGATATTGCTTCAGTTTGTGAACAAGGTGTGTTTTACTACAAGATTTAAAATAGGAGGAATAAAGCAGAGTTGCTAGAGGTGAAGGTCAGAATAATGAATTTAAAGTGGTAAAGATTGTTACACATCAACTGAATATATAGAGTGAGGACGGATGGCAAAGTTAATAAAAAATGTGAAAAATGATCGGTGATTCTGGGCCCCATAAATATATTCTCATAGATTTACTTCTTTACTTCTTTATTTTATAATAAAGGACTAGCACAATAATATGCATTCCCTTAAAAAATTAAATAAAAAAATAAATAGAAGAAAAAACCATCAAAGAATATCTCTTCAGAATCTACAGCACAGGAGAAACGTGTATGCTGTGTTCAAGTGTTTCCTGTGTAATGCAGCACTCTGCTGTTGCAGAGTTTAGCCTGGTGAGGGGAGAGCATGGATACGCAATCATCTGCTTCTGTGATGTTGATCTTGAAATGGTAGAGCTTAGCATGTTTGGAGGTATTACAGGGGCGCTGGCAGGCCAAGACAAACCTTCTCTATTGTTACTGGCTCAGGCTTACAGTACATTGTGTGCATGTGCCTGTGTTTCCAGACTGCCATTTCTTTAAATACTTTGAAAACAGATGTTTATTTGTTGAGTTACTGGCTGTGGCTACGATGCTGAGATTTCATTTCCCACTGTTAATTACTTTAAAGAGTTGATGTTTCAGATTATGACATCATTGCTCTAGGCTTTTCTTTTCTTGTTCTCACTCTCTCCCACTTTGCGCCCCATTGCCCTTCATGATGGCCCCTTTCCCGCCCTTTCACGTGTCTCTTCTCTTCTCTTCTCTTCCTCTGAGGTCATAGCTGGCTTGGTTTGGAAGTGGGCTGGAGTACAGACATAAGAGCGTCTGTTTTTCTCATCAGTCAGTCAGTCAGTGCGTGTGTGCCGAGTTGGTGAGGGGGTAGGGGTGTGCTTTATTAATTAGGGGAACAACTTTACCGCTTTTGAAACTTCTATTACTACATTAAAATACCCAATCAAGTGATGCAGACAAAAATGGGCATATAGAGGTAATCTTAATTTCATATGATGTAATATTGCACAGCTTGGCTCAGGTATGAAGCAAGACTCCAAAGCGACTTTGGTCTTATTGTCGAGGACAACTTTCCAGGATAGACAGGATAAAAGACTTCAGCTTGTGTTTGGGAAAAAACATGCTCACTACATAAAACTACTGATATGTCCATGCAGTCATTTAGTGGTTTAATGTGTAAGATTTCGACATGACAGCTATATGTAGGCCTCACCGAGGTTTTCCTTTGATGCTAAATCATTTGTTTTGAGTCAGTAGAACATTTGCTGTCTCCTTGCTCAAAGAAGACCCTATGTGATCAGTTTCTAACTGTAATTTGTGCCTTTCTCAAAAACTGTATCAATAGATGGATAGATACAAAAGATGGTCTTTACTTATTGTGTTTGATTTTGTAATACTGCTTCACTAAATTGAGATTAGGTAAAGATTTGGGGAGAAAGCTGCTGAAAAATAGGATCTTTGCAAAGTCCATCTTAGTGAAAGCTGTGGCAGAACAAAGAGTGTCCCTCAGCTCAGCGTACCTCGTGAGCAAGCTTGTTCTCTGTGGGTGGAAAATTTGCACATGCAATTAAGACTCCTTCACAGTCACATTGACTTTTGACCTTGACAGCTTGGGAATGGCAACCTTGGAATGTTAGAAGACCACGGATGTGGTTTGGTGACTTGTTAAAACTAATAAAAGAGAGCAGCATTGTTGTTGCTGCAGTTTTTGTGGCTAATCTAATCCCGAAACACGTAAGTAAGTGCTTGAGGTGATGCAGAGCTCGTGCCGGGGAGCTGGGGGAGAATGTTCCCATAAGTTGCATTATATTCTTATGCAATCTGATTTCAAATACTTGCAGGGTGATATCATAGATATTAAACAAACATTTGCCAACATTACAAAAACAATAAAAAAAAAACCCAAAAATGAAAGCGCAGCAGCAACATGTCTCCTCACATGCTCGGCCAGCTTGCAACTTGCTCAGTAGGTTGCACAGTATGGTTATTGTGTCCTCAGCGCACACACATACTGACTGACTTTTGACTGAAGCTTTTTGTTCTTCTGGGAGAAAGAACAAAGGCAGACTTGTTGTATCAGGAAAAATAACAGTGAATGAGAAATGCTAACTGAGTTATTTGGCACCATTGTCAACCCATATACCAAACAGCTGTTTTGTACTCTTTTGTACAGTCAACCGGAACATTTTAAACCGATACTGATGCTTTTAGAATCGAATAGAATAATCCTTTAATTGTCCCACAGGGGGAAATTTGGTTGTAACAGCAGCCAGAAAGACACATATACAAACAAACAGGACACAGGACACAGAACAGAAACACACACACACACACACACACACACACACACACACACACACACACAGGCCATTCACCTTTGGTCCTTTGTAATCGTTGCTTGTGCCCTTTTGCAATCCAGCTCCAGATGTTATTCTCTGAACTCCAGGAGTCCTACAGTGAAACCTTTACACAGGCCCACAGTCAGACACATACTTGTGCACACAGACGGGCACATGCGGCCCTTTAAAGATTTGACAGTTTCTCTCTCTGCAGGCCGCCTTGTTAAGCAACAGACTCTAACGTACACATTTACACAGATGTGCTTCAAACATGCAAAAGCATCGAGATTATTTAGGAAACACATCTTCTCAAATAGCATAATGGTGTCATTTGGGGTTCAGATCCAGTACAGACAAAATGAACTTGCCTTAAGGTTTATTTCTTTGTTTTGGTTCTTATGAAGTCACACATTTCCCTCTTGCAGCAAACCACATATAAGCCCTTTTATTGTGTGTATCAATCTTAAATCAGTCACCAAGCTCTTAATTGAGCCGTTGTTTTTCAGTGGTCTCATGAAAACACATCATCAGTTTGTCGAGTTGCCACAGCAACAGTCTTCTCACTGAAGGGTGCGGTGGGGCAGGTTTTCACCTGCAAAACACTTAACAAAAAATAAAAGCCCCATCGGTGTGCACACTGTTTATTTCACAATCAGGAGTTGCCCATCGATGAGGAAAATGCTGTGAATGCAGCTTATTGTGTTACAATGTGCCGTGCTGTTTTATCTCTGTGCTGTAAGGGTCTTTGGTGAACAAGAGCAGGAAGGGAGACAGAACAAAGTGAGCGAGCACGTGTGTCACAGTTGAAAAGAATTTATTTTTGTCGGTGTAATAGTGCTTCTGCACAGCAAGGAAGCTTGTTGTTTTTCAGACAAAGCACTGGTATGCGCAGGAAAACATTTGGCTTTGGGCTTGCATACACAGAAATCATGCTATTGTTTGCATCTTGACCTGTGTGTGTTTGTATGTTCACAGGGCATTATTTGCATATGATGGAGTCACAAACAACCTCAAACTGGCTGACTCAGGAGGTAAAGTGGACTCTTATTTTTATCATTTACCTTCATAAGACCACAAAAAAGCTTGTTTGCTCCTCTGCTTGGGCTTGAAAGAAGTTGATATATAAAAAGAAAGTGCAGCGTATTTGCACATCAATATCCCTTTGTTCCCTCACCCTGCATCTGTCTCTTTCCTAACAGCGGGTGGTGTGGCAGAGCTGGCTGCTAAGTTTCACATCTCAAAGCCTCAATATGGACTGTGCAAAGTCGGAAGTGTAGAGACAGGAGCCCCCCGGATCGTGCTGATCAGCTGGGTGAGTAGCAGACGGGCTCATGGGGCTTAACTTGTGTAAGCATTCCCCTATCATAACACAAATACCAGCTCGAATTACTCAAACACACATGCATTCTTTGCCATGAAAACAGCAGGTACGCTTCAAACACAAGGACTCACAGACTTAAATTAATTTGGAGGCAGCTGGGTCATTTTGCAGCTCTGAGATAAGGGGTTTCACATGTTGTTGTGGTCAGATACAGAAGCGTACGCCCTTATTAACTTATAAAGTATTCTGGAGAAACCCGAAATATTCCTGGCTTATTTTCATTCAGCACTCTTGTTTTCAGAGGCTTACATGAAATTTGGAAGAAAAGCTTTGAAAATATCTCAGTGCAGTGGAAAAATGAGTGAATTACAAGGCGAGCAGAGGACCTAAGTGTCAAAGACGCAACCTGTAACCATAATATTTTCACCACCGTTGTATCTGGTGCTTGAAGTGGTATGGTAGTTGGTAGTATATAGCTCTTCCCTAAAGAAACGCTGCCTTTGTTCTGCTCCAAACATGTCCACTGTTACTGTCTTTGATTTGTCTTTCCAGCTGTCAGGAGCACTTCATTCCAAAAGGCCTACTCTTTGATTTTATGTTCATCTACAAACTTTAGTTTATTCTGGTACACTTCCCATGCGGATCAAATTTGTGCACTGTAAACACATGCAGCTCAGGCTACCTGGAGATCCTGGGTTCAAATTTTGGGTCTTTTTAGAGACCGTTGTTTTAAATTTAGACTGACTTTGCTTAGATTTCTAGTTCTACACAAATAGTCACTAAATACACAAATATACACAATTGTTGATAGTTTTCCTCACAATGGAATAATTCAATTCAAATAATTTGGAGAAATCCTGTTCTTTCAGACACGCACTTATTGACAAGTTGGTTTTTTTAAATCCCTTTGAGAACTTATTGGCATGACGACACTAAACACTTCTCAAGATGATCAGTCTTCAGATGCCTCATGACATCGTTTGAATCCTGTTGTTTCCCAGCCTGTTTCCTTCATGTCTTTTTTTAGTCTTCTAAGAGAGATCTGTGATATCAGTCTAAGTGTCTACATCCTGTTTGTATGCAGGTTGGCCAAAATGTCGATGACTACAGGAGAACAGAATGTGCCACCCACATTCCAGCCCTCAAGAACTTCTTTAAGGTGCAGTGCATAAGAATGTGAACTTGACAATGGCCTTCGGGTTTGCTAAAGTAAATCCAGTCATTTGTGTTTTTGTTTGGCTTCATTTAAGAGGAAATAATTCCATCTGTGCAAGGACCGTTTAGACCCGGAGGTAGTGCTGTGCAAAAAACACTTGCAGTTTCTGTTACTCTTTCTGTTCATTTAGATTCTGTTTAATTTCCTGTGAAATTCCAAAATAATAGTGAAAAATGTGTTTTATACTTTCTTATAATCTTTGTCCCTGAATTCTAGACCGTTTACCCTCAAACTCTATATTTACACTTTGTAGTTTGCTTAGTATTGTTTTGAGAGTTTCCTGTCCTCAGACCCCTTCCTGCCCTACTGGTTTGTTGGTTCAGGGTGAGATTGCTAAGTTTTGTTTAAAATTCTGTTGTTGGTGGTACAACCCACAAGTCCCATGCCAAAGTCAAGTAGTGGTAAGATAGACAGGAAGCAGATGGACCAGAGAAAAGAGAACTGTGTAATTTCTATGATTCAGCTGCATGTGCATATTTTTAGGATTCAGGTGTGTTTACAGCATATGACAAAAACTGTCCACCATCACTGCTGACGATTCCCCTGTCTGTGCCCCTCAAACAGTATTTATTTTGTGTGTCAGTGAGTAGAAAGGATTGAACCGACCCCTAGGTTTACCACTTTCCATACAAAGGTATCACCCAGTCGACTGTAGGAGCATCTGTGGAATGTTTGTTGTTTTTTTTGTCTCTTTTTTTAAAACAATGAATGTGGGCTCTGGGATTTTATAAGAAACCAGTTGAAAGCCCACTATCCCCTCTCTGAGTCTTGTGTGAGGCTTCTTTGATCAGAATTTCTTGTGGGATTTCATAATCATAGAAACATGATTTCATGGTGGACGTTAAGGGGAATGAAGAAAATCACTTCTCCTTAGGTGAGCTGTGGGACAAAAGAGGCTTCTAAACTTAGCCAACACACACAAACATGCTCATTAATAAGCAGGACTGTTTAAGTACCCGGTGGTCACTACTGCTAATGTAAAATGCAAAAAGGAAGAGAAACAATTTATTCTAATTTGACCTTATACAATAGACGCATGGATGTCATTTGTAGAAGTACGCGGTGATCATACATGACTATGCAAAACTGTCTTTTGTTCATGCAAACGTCTTTAATCAGTTTTCCCACAAATACTAAAATGCTCACTTATGGCATAATTTACAGTACAGGTGATGATCTCACTAGTATCAAGACAGCTTACGAAAAAACGTCAAACACACTGGTGTGTTTCCGGCTTGTGTTGTATTGGAGTTGGTGTGTAGTGAACCTTAAAAATTATCTGTCAAAGTATTTATATTCAGACTTAAGCTGTCTTTATTTGTAGAATTGCATAGCCAATGTACAGTACAGTCGATGATTTAATATTATTAACAGCTCATATGTTTGTGGAGACAAATCGTTTAAGGATCACAAATGACCCCAGTATCTATCACAGGCGCTGTTCTGTTCCATGTCCAATAAAACTGATTCGATGCGTAATTATGATTATGCAATATACTGGAGACTCAAAGGCTACCTGATATTGGTCTTTGAGAATTGTTTTATTTTAACAAATCAGTAGCTGAAATATTGATACACAAAAAGTCACTCCCTCACCTGCTAAATGCCTACATTAACCAGATGCTATAATCTAAACAGCTCTCTTATTTCTGAGCCGTACTTGACCTTGCAGTGACGTGAAAAACAAAACCATGGAAATGATCTATAAATATATACAGATTGGATGGGTGATAACATCTGGGGATGCAATAGCTTGTTCTTTTTTAAAATCATGGCTGTTTTTACCCTAAGTAAGCCATAAGTTTTTTACTTATCTTTCTTTTTTTTCTCTTTTCCCTCCACTTTGTTTCTGTTTTTTCTGGCTCGCTATGCTGCATGTCCCAGCTGGCAGTGAGGGGGTTTTGTCGAGGCGAGTCTGGTTTGGGTGTGTTATAAACTGAAGTTAATGTGGCATTAAGTTATGAAAACTAAATTATGAATAGGGTGCAGGTGTTTCCATTGTTAATTTCTACCAAAAAACAAATAACTGAATTAAGTTTTGACAGAAGAGCATTGTGTTTGTGTGTGTGTGTGTGTGTGTGTGTGTGTGTGTGTGTGTGTGTGTGTGTGTGTGTGTGTGTGTGTGTGTATGTGTGTGTATGTGTGAGTCCAAGTGCATAAGATTAGAAACAGTAGTGTCAAATTCTAAACAAAGAAGTTAGTTAGACTCAAGACATTTTGAATTAAGACACAAATTGGAGCATTGTAGAGAGCAGAGAACCTGGATGCTCTGATGCATACTCAACTGAGTGGGGACATCTCACAAAGGCACATCTTTTCCAATCCTGATATTTATAAAATGTGCATTTGGTTCATCAAACATACAATAAGTATCTGCTGGTTAAATGATAATGTATCAGTCCTGTTTCTGGGTCTCCTTTCTACTGTGGGTCTACTGTTACAAATGACACTGTCACCTTTTTAACACGTTGTAATGTTTTTGTTATATTTAATAGAAACAAGCCCCCCAAAAGTCATTAGGGATCATGGTCAGCCAGCCGACTATACATATCTTTAAGTTTTTAAAAACTGCAGTCCATGGGCTCGAATATCAAATATTTGAATCTCTCTGGCTGAATAAAAGTTCAGTGTTGACATTTTAGGAATTAGTCAAAACCAGGCACCAATGTGTTATGACTAACCTTGTGTTGTGAATGGGCCCATTTTTAACTCTTTTTTTTCAGGATCTTCTTCCTCCTGTATGCTAGCTACCAGGCAATTTATGATATGTCAGCTAGCCCATCTTCACTGACCCTCCAACCACCATTGCTATTTAGTCTACTTTCAAAGGTACACCAGAGCACTGTGTTTTAGTTTTTTAGAAGTACTTCAGTCAAAACATGGTATCTGATCTTTAGGTGAAAACTGGATTCCTAACTTCCCGGCAACTTCTAACTCTGCTAAACTTTGTGAACCTCTTGATATCTGAACGTTAAACCTTATTGTAACAGCTGGGGAAGCTGAAAGAGTTTGTCCTGTTTTTCTTTCTTTCAGTGGTCCTGAGTTCGATTTTTAGACTTTAGATCTCGGGATGGCTAGTGATGTCATACTTAACAAGTAGATACATTTATTCGGTCACATTATGCCTTTGTTATTTAAGGCCAAATGTTTTTTTTAAGGTGGAACAGGAGATTAGGTCTCAAAAAAACATTAGGCTTGTAAATAAGGAATAATTGAAGATGTTTGGGTCAAGGTATCTTGAAGCACTTCAAATCACACATGTTGTCTGTCATAATAACTGACAACCCAAATATTATAGCAATCTTGTCAATTCACAGTTTTATTGGTGTTATTCTTCGTGAACAACTTGCATTTTTTTAAGAAGAATAAATGTTTGCAATACTAATAATTCGGCCACAAGCGCTGGCCAACACTAACTTCTATTATAAGTAACCCATCAGTCAAGTGGGACAAACTTTAACTGGGGAAACTTGAGTTGCCCCGAATCCACCTACTGCCTATTACTCTGAGCAACTCCTTAGTTGGAAAGAGACTATGAAGCACTCTGGTTCCAGAGCAGAGAGACAGTTTGTGTGGAGTTTGAGCCCAATTACAGCTAAAAAGTCTCTCAACCTGTCACATCACCTTGGGCTACTTTCCCTCCCTGGCAGGTTATATCGTTATACCTATAGTAAGTTTTCAATGCCAAGGTCATCAGTGTCACAAGTCCCAAAAAGACTGTTTCAACATCCCACTTTATGAAATTTTCCCATGGAAATAACTAGGCCAAGACACGTTATTCTGAATAGAGAGGTTGACTATTAAGGCAGTACTTTGAGCTCATATAGAACGTTTTGGAGTTTTTGAAGCTTTGCATTTATATTGTTTTGCTAGAGTATGTTATTATCTGAATCTGGGTACAAATTTAAAGCTTTCTGATAACCAATGAAGGTCATTGCATTGTTAGCAAGTCAAATGCCATGTGGTTGAAACACTGTGGGATGGATGTTAGATTGGAACATAACACAGTATGGTATGGGCTTCAAGAGCTTACAGTTACAAAGATTAAAAAGGAAGGTTTTGTCCTAACATATGACCATTATGAAATCCGAATGATGTAAAATGACATGAACATGCTCACATATGAGTTATAGAAATGGTCTGAATAGAATTAGAGGTGATTTCTAAACATTTTAATAAGATACAGATAGTTTCATTTTTCCTAAAACTGTTATTTCAGTTTAATTGAATTCAATCTTATTTAAATAGCACCAGATGTCACCTGAAGATCCTGCAATAATAGAGAGACAACCAAAACAATCACAGGGCATCCTGTTAGCAAGCACTTGGCGACACTGGGAAGGAAAAACCCTTGCATTTTCCCAGTGCATTTTTAACACTTTTAAGTCTCTTAAAATTACAAGCATGGTAATACCTATTTTGCTTTATATTATTCAGCACTACAAGGGCATTTGCTTTGAGTGTGAGTTGTTTTGATGAACACTTTCGTCCTGTACTTGATTAAATGCAGACTGTCTGTAATGTTTTGCACTTGCACATTCATAAGAGAATACTGGGCTGTGCTACTGAGAAGTGTTCCCGTAGACCTTGATTTGTTTCCATGATTTTCCCAGTGCGGCTGGCAGCACTGTGGACTACTTCTCTGGTCTCTGTGCCAACTCTGTGTGTAGTTGGCAGTGGCAGCCAGAGTGATATGGATTATGGACTGTACTGACATGTATTACAGGGCGCACTGAATTCTCTGCTCAGTGTCAGTGTCAGTGTTGTCACTTGGATAAATCTGTGGTTTCCTGTTGGAGGCTGACAGACCAGGCCCTCCATCAACAAGCCTAGATTTACTCTCCATGGAAATTATACCGAGGTCCTGGCCACATACAAATGCTTGTATGCACACACAGACATGAGTTAAGTCCATGTTTAACAAAGTAAAATATAGTTCTTTGTTTTGTTTTTTGTCCATTCTCCAGTAAACATGAAATGCAGGCACAGTTTTTTTCTTTCTCTTGAAACTAAAGGCTTTAATTCATTTTGCTGTTTTGAACTTATTGTGAAGACAATGTGCAACACAGAGTGATACAGTGTATGTCTTGTAAGTTTTGCTGTCAATATACATCCATCCATCCATCCATCCATCGTCATCCGCTTTGTCCGGGGTTGGGTCGCGGGGGCAGCAGCCTAAGCAAAGAGGCCCAGACCTCCCTCTCCCCAGCCACCTCCTCCAGCTTGTCCGGGGGAATACCAAGGCGTTCCCAGGCCAGCCGAGAGATATAATCTCTCCAGCGTGTCCTGGGTCTGCCCCGGGGCCTCCTCCCGGTGGGACATGCCTGGAACACCTCACCCAGGAGGCGCCCAGGGGGCATCCTTGTCAGATGCCCGAACCACCTCAGCTGGCTCCTTTCGATGTGGAGCAGCAGCTGCTCTACTCTGAGCCCCTCCCGGATGGCCGAACTTCTCACCCTATCTCTAAGGGAGAGGCCAGCCACCCTTCGGAGGAAGCTCATTTCTGCCGCTTGTATCCGCGATCTCGTTCTTTCGGTCACTACCCACAGCTCGTGGCCATAGGTGAGGGTAGGGACGTAGATCGACCGGTAAATTGAGAGCTTCGCTTTTACACTCAGCTCCCTCTTCACCACGACGGACCGGTGCAACGTCCGCATTACTGCAGCTGCAGCCCCAATCCGTCTGTCGATCTCCGGCTCCCTTCTCCCATCACTCGCGAACAAGACCCCGAGATACTTGAACTCCTCCACTTGGGGCAGGAACTCATCCCCGACCCGGAGTGGGCACTCCACCCTTTTCCGGCTGAGAACCATGGCCTCAGATTTGGAGGTGCTGATCCTCATTCCCGCTGCTTCACACTCGACTGCGAACCGTTCCAGTGCGAGCTGGAGGCCTTCACCCGATGAAGCCAACAGAACCACATCATCTGCAAAAATCAGAAATGAGATTCTGAGGCCACCAAAGCGAAAGCCCTCCGCCACTTGGCTGCACCTAGAAATCCTGTCCATAAAAATTATGAACAGAACCGGAGACAAAGGGCAGCCCTGGCGAAGCCCATCACCCACCGGGAACGAGTCCGACTTATTGCCGGCAATGCGAACCAAGCTCTTGCAACGGTTGTATAGGGATCGAATGGCCCGTAGCAATGGGCCAGACACCCCATATTCCCGCAACACCTCCCACAGGACACCCCGAGGGACACGGTCGAATGCCATCTCCAAGTCCACAAAACACATGTAGAATGGTTGGGCAAACTCCCATGCACCCTCAAGTATCCTGGAGAGGATAAAGAGCTGGTCCAGTGTTCCGCGACCAGGACGAAAACCGCATTGTTCCTCCTGTATCCGAGGTTCGACTAACGGACGAACTCTCCTTTCCAGCACCCTGGCATAGACTTTCCCAGGGAGGCTGAGGAGTGTGATCCCCCTGTAGTTGGAACACACCCTCCGGTCCCCTTTCTTAAAGATGGGGACCACCACCCCGGTCTGCCAGTCCACAGGTACTGCCCCTGATCTCCACGCAACATTGCAGAGGCGTGTCAACCAGGACAGCCCTACAACGTCCAGAGCCTTCAGGAACTCGGGGCGGACCTCATCAACACCAGGGGCTCTGCCACCAAGGAGTTGTTTAACTGCCTCAGTGACCTCGCCCCCGGAAATTGGCGGGTCATTCCCCTCATCCCCAGACTCTGCTTCCTCCTCGGAAGATGTGTCAGTGGGATTAAGGAGGTCCTTGAAGTATTCCTTCCACCGCCTGACAATTTTGTCAGTCGACGTCAGCAGCGCTCCGCCAGCACTATACACAGTGCAGGTAGAGCACCGCTTTCCCCTCCTGAGACGTCTGACGGTTTGCCAGAATCTCTTCGAGGCAGTCCGAAAGTCTTTTTCCATGGCCTCTCCAAACTCCTCCCACACCCGAGTTTTTGCTTCAGCCACTGCCCGAGCTGCATTCCGCTTGGCCTGTCGATACCTGTCGGCTGCCTCCGGAGTCCCACAGGCTAACCAAGCCCGATAGGACTCCTTCTTCAGCCTGGTGGCTCCCTTCACCTCT